>NC_079491.1:112205923-112521832 GCF_020520425.1 Spinacia oleracea | reverse complement strand
CGAAATGTCTTACAGCAAGGCATTCGATCGGCTGGTCGAGAAGTAAGTCATAACACCAATCAGTCCAACACCCGATCCTCCAGTCGACAAAAGGTACAAGAGCTGGGATCCGGCAGCCCATTGCAAGTACCATCAAGGGAAGGTTCATGACATCGAAGACTGCTACAAGCTTAAGCATTTGATCTAGAACATGGTCGACAACAAGACCTTACCCCTACCTCCCGGAGCCAAACAAACTCCCTCGGTCCAAGCCATCTCATATGACTGTGAAGATGAAGAAGAGGAATTTCCATGCAATTTAATCTCTACAATATACAAGCCGGGTTACGAACTGATGGTTCCAAGCTTCTACCATCTCCTTCCAAGTGCTCAAAACTGGGTGATCCCCAAACCTAGGGTAACCACCGACATTCAAGAAAACATCTGTCCCCTCGCCACCTTGAAGGCTTTAGGGTTCTCCGAATACAATCTCATGCTGAGTGCTCAACAGACTGTCAATCTCCAGGGTGTCACATACAAGGTCCTGGGAGTCCTCGAACTGGTTTTCTCCTTCGACACCTATCACATCGATGCTGAATTCCTAGTTATCGATGTGTCTGCCAACTTCGATCTACTATTCGGAGAGCCTTGGTTCGAGGAAATATTAGATGGCCCTGCCTGCCTCATCCTCAAAGGTTCAAGCTTCCGAGACACTTCCATCAAACAAAAGACGGATGTACTCCAGGAAAAGGAGGAGTGCTTTCAAGAATACTACTATAGATGGGCAACCTTCGCTCGTACAATCAAGCCCAAGCTTCCAGAGGGCAAAATGGTGAGAATGTTCCTCCTAGGGCTCAACACTTCATGCAAAGGCAGCTTCACCGCATTTCCTTACAGCACGTGGTACCAGGTCTGGGATCAAGCCTTAAAGATCTGTGCATGTAGCCCCGTCTACGATGATTATGACAATGACGTGGATATCTGGGAATACCCCGAGAACTATCTTTACGATTAGTGTCTTTGTCTAAGTCCAGAGTCTGTCTTTCAATGTTCGAGTCTAGCAATGAGTCTAAGAGTCTAGAACTAGAGTCTAGCATCAATCAAGAGCCTCTAAAGGCCGAGCTTCAAGTCAAAACAGTCGATGTAATGATTCTTGATTTCAATAACACTTCAATTTCTACTTACTCTTCGAGTTCTAATTCAAAACACAATACTAATCCAAACAACTTTGCTTCACAAGAAACTGACTTTGAAATTCTAAAAGCTATCAAAAATCATGAAAACAGGACGCCCAAAATTGAGGAAACAGAAAAAATCAACCTTTCTAACAATAGTGATTCAAAACTAGTTCAGATTGGTTTAACTCTTTCTCAAGCAGAGCGGGATGATCTTATCAAGCTACTTTCAGAGTACATAGACGTCTACGCATGGTCCTATCATGATATGCCAGGGATTGATCCAAGCATCGGTCAACATACTATTCCCCTCATTCCAGGCCCAAAGCCCATCAAGCAGAAACTGCGGAGCATGAAACCGGACGTTTCCCTCAAAATTTAAGAAGAGGTCTCCAAGCAACTAGAGGCTGGGTTTATTCGAGAAGCAAATTATCCAGAATGGATCGCAAATGTCGTCCCAGTTCCAAAGAAAGACGGCAAAGTACGAATGTGTGTGGACTACATAGATCTTAACAGGGCCAGCCCTAAAGACGGTATTCCATTACCCCACATTGACATCTTGGTCAACAACACCGTAAATCATGCCTTACTCTCTTTTATGGACGGGTATGCAGGCTACAATCAGATTCCCATGGCAGAGGAGGACATGGAGAAGACAACCTTCATCACTCAGTGGGGTACATATTGCAATACAGTTATGCCGTTCGGACTGAAGAACGCAGGAGCAACCTATCAAAGAACAGCCACAGCCATCATGAGCAATATGATTCACAGGGAATTGAGGTATATGTCGACCACATGATTGTCAAATCCAAAGAGCGACATTCGGGGGTAACGTCAGGCAATACAACATGAGGCTCAGGCAATACAACATGAGGCTCAATCCTCAAAAGTGCGCATTCGGGGTAACGTCAGGCAAGTTACTCGGATATGTTATCAGCTCTCGAGGCATAGAGGTTGATCCTTCGAAAATTAAAGCAATTCTCGAGATGCAACCACCAACGAATGAAAAGGAAATTCGGGGTTTTCTCGGTAGACTACAATATATCAGTAGGTTCATTTCAAGACTCACAATGATCTGTGAACCGGTATTTCAAAATCTCCGAAAACGTGAACTCAAAATGTGGGATGACGACTGTCAGCATGCATTCGACACTATCACAAACTACCTTTCCATCCCGCCAGTGCTAAAGCCATCCTTGCCAGGGATTCCGCTCAGGCTCTACCTCACAACAACAGATTCAGCAATAGGGGTTATGCTCGCCTAGGAAGTTGAAGGCAAGGAGAACGCCGTATACTACATAAGCAAAAAACTGATCGAGTACGAGACCGAGTACACTAAGCTCGAGAAACTCAACATCGCCTTGGTTTGGTCCACAAAGAAACTACGGCACTACATGCTCTCCCATACAGTACATGTGATCAGCAAAGCGGATCCTCTCAAGTATCTATTCGAAAAACCAGCCCTCAACGGACGGTTCTCCAGGTGGTTGGTCATGCTAGTAGAATTCGACCTCAAATACTGTTAGGTTATGATACATATGAACAACATAAATCATGGGGAAAAACCTTAATGTCAGGAATCATATTAATTGCACATAATCATATAATTAGTCTAGGATGCATACACTTTGTAGTGTGCCCTCCCTAGCTGCGCCCGAACCGAACAAGAACAAGTCTTTAGGACTCCAAGTGTCGTCCCTCCGTAGAAAGTCCATAGCACGTCCGGATCCGCCTTAAGATTGACCAACTAGAATCGCCCTTAAGGTACTACTTATTTTCGGCTAATAGGGCAAGTGTTTTGGCTAAATTTTTGCTTAAAAATCTTGGCTTTGAATACTTGAATTTGTGACCATAAATTGTGAACATAGGCACATATTTATAGAGTCATGGAAAAGGATTTAGAATCCTATTAGGATACCAATTAGTTTAATTTAGAATTCTATTAAAACTCTATTTAAACTAATTCTATCTTTTAGGATTAGGATTTAATCATAGAACGAATTCTAATAGTTTTAGGATTCGTATCGAACACAAACGTCGTACGACCACGAGCCTACCACACGACCTGCGCAGGCTTTGCGGCCCACACGAGCATGCGTAGCTCGCAGCCCACGAGCGCGCGCGCCATGCCTTGCTAGGCCTGGCCTTGCGCTGGGCCTGGCGAGGATTTGGCAGCGTGTGTGTTGGGCGCTTGGGCTTGCTGGACGCGGGCCTGGCTTCGTGCTGGGCCTTCATCTAGCAAGTCTCGTCCGATGCTAATTCGTACGATGTGCTTCCGATTAAATTCCCAATTCCGGAATTCATTTCCGATACGAACAATATTTAACATTTCCGATTCCGGAATTAATTTTTGTTTCAAACAAATATTTAATATTTCCGTTTCCGGAATTATTTTCCGATTTTGATAATATTTCCGATTCTGACAATATTTCCGTTTCCGAAAATATTTCCGATTCCGGCAATATTTCCCTTTCCGATATTATTTTTCGATATGTACCATGTTTCCGTTTCCGGGAACATCTACGACTTGGATAATATTTATATTTCTGATACGATCCATATTTCCGTTTCCGGCAATATCATCGTTTCCGGAGTATTCATTTACTTGCCTTTGACGATCTTAGCTCCCACTGAAACCAAGATCCATCGATCCGAATATCCATAGATGGAGTATTTAATCAGATAATCATAGCCTATGATTCATCTGAGCACGGCCATTCATTTTACAGTTTCTAGCTCTCCGAGTGGCCTTGTACAACTTTCAGCATCTCATCCCGATTTATGGGAGGACAATCCCAATCTTGCGATCTGGAGATTAGACTTCGTTTGATAGGTGATTACTTGAGCGTTGCCTTTATAGCCTCCTTTTACGGTGCAACGGTTAACAACGTCAAAGTAAGCAGTTCTCAAACAAGTAATCTCAAATCACTCAGGTATTGAGGATTAGTGTCTAATAATTTTAATGAAATTTACTTATGACAGATTTTCATCTCTTACAGTAAAGTTTAATAGGTCTGTCCGATACTACTCTTCTCAAAGTAAGAATCTATGCAAATGGTTGCGACATTGCCATGTCCACAAAGTTCAAGAAACAGAACTACTAGTCATCTTGCATTCTAGTCGTCTAGTGTTTTCTATGCGTCCATCTTTATAGAAAACTCCGAACAGGGACCATTTTCAACTTTTGACATTCAAGTTCACCTACATAGACATTTCTTAGTCACAGGACTTGTCCTGACAGTCTATCTTGAATATTTCGTCAAATTGAAGGGACTCATCATTTAATAAACCACAAATTAAATGGAAAAATGAATTCTATTCATTAATGTGAATGATTAACCAATAATGTTTTACAAAGTATTAAACTCTAAAACTTTAAAACATTAAACAAGGACATCAAAGCCATTCTCCAATATGCTTGATTCCCATAGCTGCAGTGTGCGAGTTGTGCTTCGCCTGCAGCAGAGGTTTAGTCAATGGATCTGAGATGTTGTCATCAGTTCCAATCTTGCTTATCTCGACTTCTTTTCTTTCAACGAAATCTCATAGAAGGTGAAATCTACAAAGTACATGCTTGGATCTTTGGTGGTGTCTAGGCTCCTTTGCCTGTGCAATAGCTCTGTTATTATCACAATATAGGGCTATTGGTCCTTTAATGGACGGGACTACACCAATTTCACCTATGAACTTCCTTAGCCATATAGCTTCCTTTGCTGCTTCATGTGCAGCAATGTACTCCGCTTCAGTTGTAGAATCCACAATGGTGCTTTTCTTAGCACTTTTCCAGCTAACTGCACCTCCGTTGAGGCAGACGACAAACCCAGACTCTGATCTGAAATCATCCTTGTCGGATTGGAAACTTGCGTCCGTATAGCCTTTAACAATTAATTCATCATCTCCACCATAGACCAGGAAATCATCTTTGTGCCTATTCAGGTACTTCAGAATGTTCTTGGCAGCAGTCCAATGTGCCTCTCCTGGGTCTGACTGGTATCTGCTCGTAGCACTGAGTGCATACGCAACATCCGGGCATGTACATATCATAGCATACATTA
This sequence comes from Spinacia oleracea, assembly GCF_020520425.1. Taxonomy (NCBI): domain Eukaryota; kingdom Viridiplantae; phylum Streptophyta; class Magnoliopsida; order Caryophyllales; family Amaranthaceae; genus Spinacia; species Spinacia oleracea. Next base: position 112,516,620 of record NC_079491.1, on the reverse strand, counting down.
TTGAACCAATCAATGATGCGTATGGAATCCCACTCATTCGTCTACGCTCATCAAGTGTTTTTGGGCATTAGAGTCATTCCATGAGACATGGGTAGGTAGCCTCGCTTGGAGTCTGCCATCTTGAACCTTTCAAGCACCTTATTGATATAAGTTCTTTGAGTAAGTCCAATCATCTTCTTAGATCTATCTATAGAAATCTTGATGCCTAGTATGTACTGTGCTTCTCCTAGATCCTTCATCGAAAAACATTTCCCAAGCCAAATCTTGACAGAGTTTAACATAGGAATGTCATTTCCGATAAGTAATATGTCGTCGACATATAATACTAAAAAAGAAATTTTGCTCCCACTGACCTTCTTGTATACACAAGATTCGTCTGCGTTCTTGATGAAACCAAAGTCACTGACTGATTCATCAAAATGTATATTCCAGCTCCTTGATGCCTGCTTCAATCCGTAGATTGATTTCTTAAGCTTGCATACCTTTTTAGCATTCTTTGGATCCTCAAAACCTTCAGGCTGTGTCATAAACATAGTTTCTGTTAAAACGCCGTTTAAGTAAGCGGTTTTGACATCCATCTGCCATATTTCGTAATCGTAATATGCAGCGATTACTAACATTATCCGAATAGACTTTAGCATTGCAACTGGTGAAAAGGTTTCATCGTAATCCACACTGTGGACTTGCCCGTATCCTTTTGCAACCAATCTAGCTTTGAAAACTTCAAGTTTCCCATCCTTGTCCTTTTTCAGTTTGAAAACCCATTTGCTTCCTATGGCTTGGTAGCCATCTGGCAAATCGACCAAATCCCAAACTTGGTTTTCTGACATGGAGTCTAATTCAGATTCCATGGCTTCTTGCCATTGCTTGGAGCTAGGGCTCTTCATAGCTTGTTTGTAAATCACAGGTTCATCACTTTCAAGTAATAGAACGTCATAGCTGTCGTTTGTCAAAATACCTAAGTACCTTTCCGGTTGAGATCTATATCTTTGCGATCTACGCGGGGTTACATCTCTAGATGGTCCTTGATTCTCACCAGATTCTTCTAAAGATCTCTGAGTTTCATCCTGAATGTCATCTTGAATGTCATCTAAGGATACATTTGTCAGATTTTGGATGAAGTTTGTCTGAAATTAATCGTTTGACGTATACTTCACATCCCCAAATCTTAAGAAAAGATACTTTTGGAGGCTTTCTAAACCATAACTCATATAGAGTCTTTTCAACAGCTTTAGACGGAGCTCTATTTATAGTGAGTGCTGCTGTATGTAGTGCATGTACCCAAAATTCTATTGGAAGTTCGGCCTGACCCATCATTCATCTAACCATGTCTAGCAAGGTTCTATTCCTCCGCTCCGACACACCGTTCCATTGTGGTGTTCCAGGAGGAGTCAACTTTGATAGAATTCCACATTCTTTCATATGGTCATCAAATTCATAGCTCAGATATTCACCGCCTCTGTCAGACCGCAGTGCCTTAATCTTCTTGCCTAATTGATTCTCTACTTCACTCTGAAATTCCTTGAATTTGTCAAAGGATTCAGACTTATGCTTCATTAGGTAGACATAACCATATCTATTGAAGTCATTAGTGAAAGTGATAAAGTAACTGAAACCACCTCTAGCATTTGTACTCATTGGTCCACATACATTTGTATGGATTAAACCCAATAGTTCAGTTGCTCTTTCTCTAACTTTAGAGAAAGGTTGCTTTGTAATTTTGCCAAGTAAACATGATTCGCACTTACCATAATCCTCTAAGTCAAATGGTTCTAGAATTCCTTCCTTTTGAAGTCTTTCTATGTGTTTCAAGTTAATATGGCCTAATCGACAATGCCACAGATAGGTGAGATCTGAATCATCATTTTTGGCCTTTTTGGTATTTATGTTATAAACTTGTTTGTCGTGATCCAGTAAATAAAGTCCATTGACTAGTCTAGCAGATCCATAAAACATCTCTTTAAAATAAAACGAACAACTATTGTCTTTTATTAAAAAGGAAAATCCCTTAGCATCTAAGCAAGAAACAGAAATGATATTTTTAGTAAGACTTGGAACATGGAAACAGTCTTCCATGTCCAAAACTAGCCCAGAGGGCAACGACAAATGATAAGTTCCTACAGCTAATGCAGCAATCCTTGCTCCATTTCCCACTCGTAGGTCGACTTCACCCTTGCTTAACCTTCTACTTCTTCTTAGTCCCTGTGAATTGGAACATAAGTGTGAGCCACAACCTGTATCTAATACCCAAGAAGTTGAATTAGCAAGTGTACAGTCTATAACAAAAATACCTGAAGATGGAAGGACTGTTCCGTTCTTCTGATCTTCCTTAAGCTTCAAGCAATCTCTCTTCTAATGCCCCTTCTTCTTGCAATAGAAGCATTCAGATTCAGAAGTGGGTTGGCTCACCTTCTTCTTTTCAGATTTGGTGCCGCCTGGCTGCTTAGTTTGGCTGGCCTTGTTGCCACCTTTCTTCGCATTCCTCTTCTTTCCAGATTTCTTGAACTTGCCCCCACGCACCATAAGCACATCTTGCTTATCACTTATGAGCGTTTTTTCAGCGGTCTTTAGCATACCGTGAAGCTCAGTGAGCGTTTTGTCCAGACTATTCATACTGTAGTTCAGCTTGAACTGATCATACCCGCTATGAAGAGAATGGAGGATGGTGTCTATAGCCATTTCCTGAGAGAATTGCTGATCCAGCCGACTCATATTCTCAATGAGTCCAATCATTTTGAGAACATGTGAACTTACGGGCTCGCCTTTCTTAAGCTTGGTCTCAAGAATCTGCCTATGGGTCTCGAACCTTTCGACTCGAGCTAGATCTTGGAACATGTTCTTCAACTCACTGACGATCGTGAAAGCATCTGAGTTGATGAACGTTTTCTGCATCTGCACCCATGGTTGCAAGCATTAGACATTTCACATCCTTGTTGGCATCAATCCAACGATTGAGGGCTGCCTGAGTGACCCCGTCGCCCGCGGCTTCGGGCATCGCCTCTTCCAGGACATACTCCTTTTCTTCCTGCATAAGAACTATTTGCAAGTTCCTTTGCCAGTGAAGGAAGTTTTTCCCGTTCAACTTCTCCTTTTCGAGAATTGATCGAATGTTGAATGAATTGTTGTTTTCCATAGTTAAAACTACAATTGAAAAAGAATAAACAAATAAATAATCATTCACAGTTTCTCTCAATAAACTTAAGTTCTAGCATACATGCATAATTTAATGTTCATTAAGCATTTTATTCAAGTTATGTGTACCGGCAGGTGTGAATAAAATGATTCCAAGATCCTAAAAACCATTGAAAAATTCAGCACATTATGTATTTAGACTCAATTCTAAAATCTTTTAGGTAAGCAAAAGCCTTTTGCTAATAGTCTAGAAACTACTCTTGGTTGATAGGTACGTCTAAGAACTTATTAGGTAAACCTATCGAATTTGCCACGACATAAAAGGACTCCTTACTTATATCGTTGAGTTTCGCTAAAACTAACGTGTACTCAAAATTATTTGTATACCTTACCCCTTTAGAATCAATAAGTAACACCTCGCTATGGCGAAAAACTATTACTAAGATTGATGTAAAGGTTATCCAAGTAAGTGTTATTTTGGCATGGCACCTTTTAACTCAATTTTTAAGTTTGGAACTTAAGGCTCTTACTATGTTGGTTAGATTTTAAGTGAACTAAAATCCTTAATCATGCAACATAATCAAGCCACAATCTCATGCATAATTAAGACATATTTAAGAGCAATAAATAACTTAAAACATGCATAAGATAAATGTGATCTAGTATGGCCCGACTTCATCTTGGAGCTTCAACTTCAAAGTCCGTCTTGAAAATAGATTGGAAACTCCGTCTTGAATTTCACCATGGGAGGCGCCATTTTCTTCAAATAGGATCAGCAATAATTAAACTAATTACAACTTTTTGATGGTACGCAGACCATATTTAAAAGCAATAAAATTTGGTACTTTAGACCAATATTACATTCAAATTAATGGTACGCAGATCATATTTTCTATCCTATTTGGGCCATTCTAGTCACTTTCATTAACCTGCAAAACAGTACATATACAATGTATACTATTCACCCATTCATTATCATGAATGGCCACATAGCTGGTTAGTAAAACACATTGTAATGCATCACATAAATATTTGCAACAATTAATCAAGGGCACCAATAATCTACCAATTATTCAGCCCTTATTAATTCTAATCAAGTTGTTTTAACCTTAAAGGATTGGAAACCTAATCAAGAGTTTATGACTAAAAAAGCTCCCACTTAAACCAATAACTTTATATGCTTTACTAATTTTAAACATAAAAATGTATTTCTAGTCTAACCGAAAACATACAAGTTTAATTAAAATTTAAAGCTCGTATAAAATTATAATCGAATCCATTTAATTTATTTTCAGTTAATGAAATGAATTTAAATTAATTCAAGGATTTAATTTTCGTAAAATAATTAGTATAAATTAAAATTCATAATAATTATAATATTCAAAATTAAATTCCGAGACAACAATTTAAATTACAAACTTTAAAATTAATTAAAATCGTTTGCGAACTGAAAATTCAAAATTAAAATTAAACGCGTCAATCGTAACAAGACGAGGCACTTGGGCTTGCGCCCAAGCCCCATCGAGTGTACGAGGCAACATCCCTCTTGACTGACCGCTCGGCATGCACGAGTGGCAGCAGCCACGCGCAAACGCAGCAAGCCAAGCCACGCTTGCGCGCAGCCTGCTCGCCCGCATCGCATCCCAGCAGCCCCTGGCGAGGCATCGCTCAAGGCGCGACCCATCGCTCACTCGCGCGAGGTAGTGCGCGCTGTGGCGCAGCACGCTCGCTGTCCACACGCGACTGCTCGCCCATGCTTTGCCCTTTTCCCACCGCCCATCGCACAGCACACACGGCAAGCTCCAATGCCTTGCGCGCGCGCCGTGCTATATTGCTCGCTACATTCGTACCCCACGGGCGACGAGCTCCCTTGCTCGTCGTCGCGTGCCCGCACTATACAACACCCCTTAAGGGTAACACGTAGCGACCATTGCTTTGGGCGTGCAACATGTATGAGCGATTTTCATAAAATTTAAAATTTTTAATTTAAAATTAACGACAAATTATTAAATCATATTAATTTCATAATTTTAGGGCAAAAAATCGAAAATTTATTAATCAATTAATTTCCGATTAACATGGATTCAAATCTAGGTCATAAAAATTTAAAATTTATCACAAATTAACAATTTTTATGGTGGTTTTTAATCATGGATACATAATTAAATTGTCAATTAATTATGCAAATCAAATAAAATTCTAAATTATTCGAATTTCAACAAATTAATTACAATTACAAATTAGGTTGTATAATTAACAAGCTTAGGCATTCAAATTTGTTAAACATATACAGTAGGTCAATCAAAAATTCAAGATTTAACAACAAGAATCGCAAATATTCAATTTAACATCTTAAAGTTACAAACTTTTGCGTTCGAAAAACTAAAACCTCCGAAAAGTCAGAGTTAGGCTTCGAATTTGGGAATTCTGCGTTCGGCCGAAAAAAAAACATTTTTGTCAAAATTTTAGAATTCCTTTTTCATGCGGAATTGACACAAAAATCACTCGATTTGGTTAAGTAACGAAGAAACTGCCGAAAAACTGCGTACATATAATTAAATAAACGTAATTTGCAATTAATTAACAATTACGAAAATTAATCACCCCTTTTAATTCTTTGCAAATTTGTAAAATTTAACCATGTTAAGAAATTTATAGATTATGCAAATAATAAGAGGCTCGTGATACAACTGTTAGGTTATGATACATATGAACAACATAAATCATGCGGAAAAACCTTAATGCCAGGAATCATATTAATTGCACATAATCATACAATTATTCTAGGATGCATACACTTTGTAGCGTGCCCTCCCTAGCTGCGCCCGAACCGAACAAGAACTAGTCTTTAGGACTCCAAGTGTCGTCCCTCCGTAGAAAGTCCACAGCACGTCCGGATCTGCCTTAAGATTGACCTACTAGAATCGCCCTTAAGGTACTACTTATTTTTGGCTAATAGGGCAAGTGTTTTGGCTGAATTTTTGCTTAAAAATCTTAACTTTGAATACTTGAATTCGTGTCCATAAATTGTGAACCTAGGCACATATTTATAGAGTCATGGAAAAGGATTTAGAATCCTATTAGGATACTAATTAGTTTAATTTAGAATTCTATTAAAACTCTATTTAAACTAATTCTATCTATTAGGATTAGGATTTAATCATAGAACGAATTCTAATAGTTTTAGGATTCGTATCGAACACAAACGTCGTACCGCCACGAGCCTACCACACGACCCGCGCAGGCCTTGCGGCCCACACGAGCATGCGTAGCTCGCAGCCCACGAGCGCGCGCGCCATGCCTTCTGGCCTGGCCTTGCGCTGGGCCTGGCGAGACTTTGGCAGCGTGTGTATTGGGTGCTTGGGCTTGCTGGACGCGGGCCTGGTTTCGTGTTGGGCCTTCGTCTAGCAAGTCTCGTCCGATGCTAATTCGTACGATGCGCTTCCGATTAAATTCCCGATTCCGGAATTCATTTTCGATACGAACAATGTTTAACATTTCCGATTCTTGAATTAATTTCTGTTTGAACAAATATTTAATATTTCAGTTTCCGGAATTATTTTCCGATTCTGATAATATATCCGATTCTGACAATATTTCCGTTTCCGGCAATATTTCCGATTCCGGCTATATTTCCATTTCCGATAATATTTTCTGATACGTACCATGTTTCCGTTTCCGGCAACATCTACGACTTGGATAATATGTATATTTCCGATACGATCTATATTTCCGTTTCCGGCAATATCATCGTTTCCGGAGTATTCATTTACTTGCCTTTGACCATCTTAGCTCCCACTGAAACCAAGATCTGTCGATTCCGAATATCCATAGATGGAGTATTTAATGCCATTAAATACTTGATCCGTTTACGTACTATTTGTGTGACCCTACGGGTTCAGTCAAGAGTAAGTTGTGGATTAATATCATTAATTCCACTTGAACTGAAGCGGGCTCTAGCTAGGCATTCAGCTCACTTCATCTCACTGAATTATTAACTTGTTAATTAATACTGAACCACATTTATTAGAGTTAACATTAAATGCATACTTGGACCAAGGGCATTATTTCCTTCAAATACATCCCGCAAAAGTCTATCAAGGGGTCAGCAGTCTCAGACTTCCTAGCCGACTGTCCCGCCGAGGCAAAAGAGGAGGATTACGACTTACCCGACGAGCAAATCTTAATGACCAGCGATAACAGTTGGTCAATGCATTTCGATGGTGCCTCGAATCCGAACGGGTGTGGTTTTGGAGTAATTCTAGTAGCCCCAGGCGGCACTCACATTCCTATATCAGCAAAACTGCAATTCAACGTCACAAACAATGCGGAAGAATATGAAGCATGCATCATGGGCCTGGAAGCCGCCTTAGCATTGGCTGTCCAGAAAGTTCGAGTATACGGGGATTCTTCCCTAATCATCAATCAAATTTCCGGCAAATGGAAAGTAAGGAGCGAGAGCTTGGCTCCATACCAGTCCTATCTTGAGCAGCTGTCTAAACAAATAGAAGAGCTTCGCTATACATAGCTCCCGAGAGAGGAGAACCAATTCGCCGATGCACTGGCAAAGCTGGCCTCAATGATCAACATCCCAAACTGCATGGCTGAAATGTCGCTTACAATTGAAACGCGTCAACAAGCAGCATATGTCCATGCTATTGACGACGTCGAGCAAGACAGAGATGAACCTTGGTTTACAGGCATTCAAAGGTATCTACAAAATTCAGAGTGTCCCCCGCACTTTTCAAGCAAGAGTCAAAGGGCTTTATGACTACAATCAGCCAATTTCGTCATAGAAGGCGGTATTTTATACAAAAGGTCCCTTGGCGGTCCTAACCTCCGATGTGTTGACAAGCAAGAAGCTCAAAGAGTCATGGAAAACATACATGCTGGAGTCTGTGGCACCCACATGAATGGGAAGATGCTAGCCCTCAAGATCATCAGGGCTCGATATTACTGGACTACCCTCGAACGGGATTGCTACTTCTTTGTCAAGAAATTTCCTAACTGCCAAAAGTGTGTGAATCTGAAGCACATTCCTCCATCATTGCTATACTCTCAATCATCACCGTGGCCATTCTCAGCCTGGGGTATCGACGTCATTGGCAAAGTCACTCCAACAGGCATCGGGGGTCATGAGTTCATACTGGTTGCTATCGACTACTTGACCAAATGGGTCCAAGTATCCAGATCCTTCAAAGTATTGGGTTCTAAGAAAGTGGCCCATTTCATACAAGAAAACATCATATGCAGATACGGCGTTCCTCACGAGTTCATCAGTGACCAGGGAACCCATTTTCAAGGAGAGTGTGAAGATCTATTCACCGAGTACAAGATTCAACATCATCGCTACATCATCGCCAACAAGAATGTCAAGACCATCATCATGAAAATGACGACCAATTACAAGGACTGGCCCCAGAAGCTGTATTTCGCATTGTGGGGTTATCGAACTTCCATTTGCACTTCAACTGGTGCAACTCCATTTTCATTGGTCTATGGGATGGAAGCAGTACAACCTATCGAGCTGGAGATACCTTCTCTAAGGATAGTCCTCGAAAGAAAAATCCCAGAAGCTGCATGGGTACAAGCAAGATATGACGAGCTAGTCATGCTCGATAAGCGTCGGCTTCAAGCCGCTCACCATGTACAAGTCTATCAGCGCCGAGTGGCCAGACATTTCAACAAAAGGGTCAGAACCCGAAACATCAAGGAAGGCGAGCTTGTACTGAAAGCCCTTCGCAAAAGCGTCATGGACCCAAGGGGAAAATTCAAACCCAACTGGGCAGGCCCATACATTGTCAAGAAGATCCTCTCCGGGGGAGCAGTCGAACTAACAGACATCGATGGAACAAAATTCAAATCTCTGAAAACCTCGATCAACTCAAGAAGTTCTATGTCTAAGTTCCATGTTCAAATTCAAGAATCCAATTCAAAGTCCTGTAAGGTCGTCAGAACTACGTCCGGCATGATTCCCTAACGGGACACGTAGGCAACCACATTTCGAGGCCCGGTCACTTTAATACAAAAAAATTCAAAATTTCCTCAATTAAGGGAATCCTAAAAATCAAACTCAAAATTCAAAATTCAATTGTTGTTGTCTTTATTCCAAATGTGCCAATTCAAAGCAAAGCGTGTTCAAGCGGAATTTAACACAATAACTCTTTATTTGGCTCTAAGGTCTTCAAAGCTAATTCAAATACGAAGTCTGGATGAAGTGAAGAAAAGTTCAAAAGCCTTTTCACTTCCTAAACACATTTTTTAAACACATCTTCCAAACACATTCTAAACACAATTCCTCCCAATACAATTTCAAAAAACATTTAGCGTTCAAAGATCTAGGGTCGGGCGACTAAGCTCTCGAGTCTTGGCACCTTGAGTACTATCCTCTGGCTCCTCCCGCAATCAATCATAAATCTTCCCCTTGTCCAAGAGGCGGGAAAAGGAACTTGTTAGCCTTCCAAGACGGGAGGACGACGAACCTCCTTTGGACTCCGAACGGTCAAGCACCGGATGGGCCAAACTCCCGTCACCTAACTCATAGTCAGTTGATGCAGGACGTCTAGCTCTAGAACGTCGGACTCTAGCTGGTCCGGAGATAGAAATGTCCCTCTGGCTTAGGCCTCTAATCCATACAATGTACCCCGCAGACAGAGTAGCTGGCTCAGGTGGGAACTGAATATTCAAGAACGGTTTGGCGACCCAATACCGCCTCCAAAATTCAAGCCGACTGGCATTCAGTGCAACAGGTTTTGGATTCTCTTCAGCACAGTCCAGGATCTCCTGTTTCAAGCCATACTGTCTCATCACTCAAGCAGGCGAGTAGAAGACCAGCTTTGTGAGGCTCGGTACCCTCAAAGCAGTGGAACCGGCTGCGTACCTCATTGCAGTAATTCCTCACCAAGGGACTACCCACCTTATACAAGATTCCATCCTAGAGAGTGCGCATCGCCACTCATCCAATGAAAGCCGGACATACATCATAGGTCGCACAGTGAACCCTTTCCTATTATAGCTCTCCATGTTTTCCGGTGGTGCCACCAGCATGAGCCTCTCCATAAGCCAAACCTTGGGGAGTATACAAGAAATGCATTTCAAAATTCCAGACTCCAGATCCTTACTTGGAGTAATACCGGACTTCCCGACGGCAAAGAAGAGGGGTCCGACTTCAGCATGTCAAGGCCCATCAATGTTTCGCCAATCACGAGCGGCATTGGGTCCCGACCACTCGCAAACTGCTCTACAATCTCTATTAGGGAGGCATCACCATTGCCAAACCCCTATTTCGTAAAGAGGAAGCGAGCAAAGATACAAAAACTCAAGGCCCTCAAGCGGAAAACTTCGGGAACATCAAGCCCAGAAAAATAGGTGACAAGGAGGGACAAATCCACCCCTCTACCATATACAACTGCACTCAAAAGTGGGGGCTTCAAGCCCAAATATCTTTCAAGGCCCAAGAAAAAGTGTTCTTCAACACTGGGCATGCATGGCTCCAGCATAATGGGCCACCCCAATATGGCGCTAAACTCTTCAGGGATGGGACATACCTCATTATTCCCAAAGGGGAAGACGTGGTGATTCGGATCCCAAGCCTCCAAAGAAGAAAGAATGAAGTGCACATCCAGCTTTACAAACCAGAAGGAGGCGAGCACTCCAAGATGCATGCCATCGAGCTCCCTTTTCTCCAATTTGCCTAGCGAACCAAGCCACGAGTTCAAGGAATTTTCAAAGGACATAGCCATATTCTCTCTTCTTTTTTCGTGAGGAAGCAGTACACAAGGAATAGCAGGGAAGGATCGATGCAAGAAACGATCCGAAACACTCCCTATTTATACAAGAGTCGGCTTGCACGACAGCACACTGGCGCCAGGCGCCATGTCCTGCGCTAGGCACAGGGGTCTGCAGCGAAGGACGAGGCCGCCGTCCTCTTTTATGACTCCGAGTACACACTCTTTAGTGTTTCGGACAGCAAAGTACAAACCTCCATTATTCAAGATTTCAAAGCCGTAAGCCGCGCAATTTCAAGCAGTCCGGATCAACGCTTCAGGCAGATTTCGGTGCAAATTATTCAAAATTCAAGCATTTCTAGTCCTAGATCGGCGTCCTAAGTCGAGTATGCATATGCATAAGCAAAAGTTGAATATACTTTGACTTGCGCTTTTTCTTACTAAAAACCCTCAGTCAAAGTGGGGGCTAATAGTGGGTATATACACCTGAAAAAATGGGCAAATTTTTTCCAATTTTTTTGCAACTTTTCCATGCATGCATATAGCTACAAATTTCAAAGCACACACAGCGCATACAATTTCCAAAAATTCAAACATACAAAAGACAATCTTCAAAAATTTCCAACCAATTCAAGTTCAAAACCATACAACCATACAAAATTCAAGATCCAAATCGTATAAATCCATACAAATACAACCTAGCGTATACAAAATCAACCCAAGCAAGGTGGAACTCGCTACCATGCAGGGCCAGTCCGAGTCATCATCAGCTGTAACGTCCACCACAGGCTCCTTGTCCCTGTTCCGCCTCCTAAGGCGCTCCAGATCCCGATCCAGCTCTGTCCCAGGGGTACCAAGATCCTGCTCCGAGATACGAAGAGTGCCAGGAGAGGGATGAACTCCCTTCTGAGGAGAAGGATACTGACGCATCCTATCCATCTCCGACCAGTAAGCCATGAATCCGCACCCCAAGGCTGAGGACCACTCTCTCCGAAGTAGTAACAGGGAGGAGGAACAAAGGGCCTCAAACTGCTTGCACCTCCAACCGAATGTGTGCTAGGATCAGCATGTACAAAAGGGGCAGCTCCCCGATCAGCATCTGAATGCCTCTGACGAGCACCAGCACCGGACCCCTGTCCTAGGTCCAAGCTCGGTCCCTCCTTCCTCGAGGAAGTCTCCCCTGAGGCTCCCTATCAACGGAACCTCTGCAGCCTCGACGGCGCTCCTATACAAAATACAGATTTCAAGAATCAACATCCAAGTTCAAGTTTCCAGAACACAAATTTCAAAATCAAGAAAAGCACCTCTCTGTCCCAGCTAGAAAGCTTCTGGGTCAGTTTGAAGGAAATATGTCCTTCACCCAAGGTGCATTAAGTCTAATACCAAGGTTCAGATTAATTGCGAACAATTAATTCAGGGAGTTCAAGTGATCGGAACAGCTAGCTGGACCAATGCTTCCGATCAGTGAGTTCTAATGGATATTGAACTCACAACTTACTCTTGACTGAACCTACAAAGTCACACCAATGACACGTAACAGATCACCGGATTAAATGAATCGGAAATTCATTTAATAGCTTTTCAGGATTTAAGTTGGAAACGTATTATACGATACGACCTTGCATCGGAATCGTATATCGTATCGCGAATATTCGTAAGCTAGGCGAAACGAATAAATCGTATCGTACGATGGTGATTCGTCGTATACGAAACGATAAATAAATATATCGGAAATATATTTAATCGTGAATACAAGGAGCGGCCCACGAGCCGAGTGCACGAAGCACTCGAGGCCCATGGGCCCGCGCATAGGCGAGCAAGCAAAGCAACGCAGCAGCAGCGAGGCCCTTATGGCGTGGAGCTGTGCGCGTGCATGCGGGCCGAGACCACGACACAGCAGCAGCGCGGCCCATGGCCCACTGGTTGTGCGTGTCCGTGTGTTTTGGCTTGCGGGCTTGCTAGCCGGCCTTGCCTCTTGGCTTGGTCGGTTAGTAAGGTTATGTAAATAACCTTCCAACCTAATTTCCAACTCAGCACAATCACAATTCAGATTACACACAACCCTAGGAGAAAACAGAGAACCCTAATTCTCTCTGTGCCTCCATAGTGTGTTCATCCCAAAAGCAAATCTCTTGATCAATTGTTTAAGCTACGATAATCAAGACGGATCTGATCGTGTCGGTGAACCAAGTAGAGGAACGACAAGTGGAGTTCTTTGTTCGTGTTCGTTGACATACTATTGTGGAAAACACGCTTCGAATGTAAGTTTGCTTAATCTGTGCTTTATACATGTTTCCTGGCTTTGGGGATTGTTCCGCACATGTTATTATGTTTAACTGTATTCCCCTACAGTGGTATCAGAGCCTTATGTATTCAAAGCATGAATTAGCATGATTATTATTGTTTTTGCATTGTCGAAATTTTTGGAATTTTTGTTGATTTTTCGGAATTTTTTCAAATTATGGGATTTATTGCGAAATTGGCAGTTCCGAAATCAAAAATATTCGCTTTTTCGATTTTATAAACCCTAATCTGATGGAAAACGATTTTCTAAGATCAATTTATGAGAATAGAATTGCGAAAACAGGCCTCGAAGTATCGTTTTTTGGGCGTTTTTGTTAATTTTTCATTAAAAATTAAAAGTGTCGGACAGTAATCCAATTAAAAGGTCGACCTAAACTACTCGGAATTGCTGGAAATTTTGACTCAATGTTTCTAGGTACATGCCTGATCTACGGTAAACATTTCAGATTTTTCCGATAAGTATAAACCCAAATTTTTCTTAATCTAGTTCGTAAAATTTGCAACCCTAATTGAATTTTAATTAATTTTGGTTTAATAATTCGGTTAATTGGGGAAGGGGGTATAATTTCATGGGTCAGTGGCTAATTTTAAAAATTATTGGATTAAAATTTTGAATGGTTTCGTTAATTTTAATCGCACTTAAACCAAATTAGTAATAATCTGAAATTTAATTGTTTATGAACGATATAAAGTTTCGGATTTTATTAATTAAAAGTTCAAACTTTAAAGTTGATTCGATCATTCTTGAAAGTTAGAATATTGTTAGCCCTTGATTTATTAATTTTACGAAATTGGATTGTCGTTAAAGTTTATTAAATCGTTAAAAATCGTTGTTTTTCGAAAATTTAATCGTAACCTTTTTTGAAAAATAAAATTAATGCAAGTTCGTGAATTAAATTTAATTTTAATTAAGTTGGTCCGTATTACGAACCAAAAACACGAACATGAGCATGGTGGAAGTATGGCTCGTCGAGCCATACGAGGCCATTGTGCTCGCCGAGCCATGCGACACGGGCAGCAGCAGCAAGGCTGCGTGCCTCGTGCGCGCTGGGCAAGGAAGGGGCAGGCGAGGAAGATTGCGGGGCTGCGACGAAGCAAGGGCAAGCCTTGCGACGTCCAGCACACTCGATGCACAACACACGCAACGCAGGGGCAGCATGGCTGCGGGTACGCGGTGCGCATGCGGTGCGATGGGCCTGGCGCGCGCGGGCATTGCTCGTGTGCCCTTGGGCCTCACGAACGATGGGGATGGGGGTGCGCGGGCAATGCTCGTGTGCTCTTGGGCTTCAAGCAAGGCGGGGCTGGGCGCAAGCCTAGCCCGATTTAGCAATTAGACTTTTTTTAAAAATCGTTTAATTCGTTGGGCTTCGTATATTTGCTTGGATATTTTATTTGCTTGGGCCGGGCCGCGAGTTTTAATTTAATATTTCATAATTAATTATCCGGAATAATTATTGGTTTGAGTGGGAGCCACTAAATGAAATTAAAATGAAATAATTATTTTAATTATTTCGTAGGTCGTATTATTTTAATTAAATTCATTTTAATTAGAATAAAGTCTAAGGATTAATAATTTGGAAATTGATTAATCTTTTAACCCGCGTTTATGTGAACGTGAATTTTAATTAATTCACGTAAATACTTGCATATTAATATGGGCCATTCGTTTTAGCATATGAATGGGTGAATGCATAGAATATATATTTTATGCAATGCAGCCACTCCAAGTGACTAGTATGGCCAATTTAGGATAGTTAAATACGGTCTGCGTACCGTTCTATCTTTGAATGTAAAGTTTTAAATATGGTCTGCGCACCATGGAAATTTTGATGTAATTTATTAATTTCAAGTATTTCTAAGTTTAGAACTTTAAGTTAGCATTTGAACGAAGATTCAAGACGATGTCAAGCTAACAAGGAGGTGATGAAGATTGGATGCTTCAGGACAAGAAGTTTTGGGCCATACTAGATCACCATTTATTTATGCACTTCTATATATATATTATGCGTGAATGTATGAATGTATGTATGCTTTGCATGAGCAGGTTGGTTCCTATGACTCGATTAGATTAAGTTCACTTAATAATCAAACTAACATAGAAATAACTAGGTCCAAAGTAATATTGAGTTTAAAAATTGCCTTCCAAATCAAGCACTTACAAAAATCTAAGGATCTAAGATAGTAGGTTTGCGCTAAAGCGAGGTGCTATTTTAGTTGACTTAGGTGGTAAGGCGTCCTAAAGGAGCACGTTGATTGTGGTTTCAACTCAAACAACAATGGCATTATGTTGTGGCAATGAGATAAATTATGGCATTAATTTATTAATTAATAGTAATTTGTAGATTACTAGCAATAGGTTTTGCTTACCTAAAATCTTAAACTACTTAAGACATGCTAAAGCTGCTTAAGGATTTAGGACTTTTGGGGTCTTGGAATCGTTTCATTCATTTTGGACCATGTTTTATTTTTTGCATGAATGAAATGTTTAATAGCTTTGATGATTGCGTGAATGCTTTTATTTCAAGTTATTAAAGTATGATAAATGTTTTCTTTGCTAGTTCATTTTGTAGAATAGTCAATCTTCAACCTTATTGCGTTCGGACAATAGAACTGCGATATTTCCTCGATCGATTGGTAACTTTTTGAGAGCGATTCTCAAAGAAAAGGAGAGTGAGAGCGTATCTTGAATGCTATTTTCTTATAGTGATCTTCATGGTTGTTTTCAAACTAGAATTTGAATGGTAAACCAATTGGACCTCATATATTCAGAATACTGGGTAGTTTTGAAATAATGAAGTATTGAGTTAAAGACTCATGTATAACCAATGGTTAACAACCAATTTTCTTTTGATTCGACAATGAACTAGACTCGTTGGATGCGGTCTTTCAAAGTGAATAAAAGAAAGGGACTTTGTACGCATAACAAAGTAAGAAGATCAAGAAAAGAGTAAAATCTTTAGGACTATAAGAAAACGTGCTAGAAAGGATAGGAAAGGGGAACAAAAGAAATGAATTCAATATTCAATTTCTGCCTAAAAGTTTGTGTTAAAGAGAAACGACTTAGCAAATAAAATCCTATGGTATTAGATTACCGCTTGAGGTTCTAACTCTTGTTAAGAACTCAAATTCCGGGAGCTAAGTCTGGTTTGACCTACAAGTGGGAAATGAAGCAAAGTTGTGCTAAATTAACTGTACGGTCATCATGATTGTTTTAAAGTCCTTCTAAAGGCTGGAACATAATGGTATTATGTTCCATTAATCATCATAATCAATTTCTGTTTGGACAACGGAAAGACTCACATTCAAAATAAACAAAAACATTCGTTGAGTGTTTATTTGAATGAAATGGTCATTTAAGGGTTGAGTCATATGATTGATTAATAAACAAACGAATCTCTTCACACTCAAACTTCAGAAGGTTCAAATCAAACACTTTGATTTGTGTTCCACATATCTTTGGCAATGTCATACGACCATATCAACAAGTCAATATTCTAAGATTCCATGGCATGGATTTCTGAAAGTGGGTTAATTTAAGACACGTGGGTCTTTCTTGTTGAACATGACATAAAAATGCACTATTGTTAGAAGTTTCTAGACAATGAAGTTCATGGGCCAAAGATGGATTTTATGACTTACCTATTTCACAAGAATTTGAGAAAATATGGCTATATTTACTCAAAGTAAAATGTGTGAAATGCTTCAATGTAATTCACAAAAGGGTATAAAATCAACTTGGCAAGAATTTTGGAACATCTAGGCTGGGTCAATGTGATGTTTTCATGAGCCAAGAAAGATTATCTAGATTGTTTATATGGCATTATAACAATCGAATCTCCATAAGAATATGGTATGTCCAAATGGAGAAATCGGAATCTATTTCGATTAACGATAATCACGACTATTTTCCTATTAAGTTTCTAATTACACTCTCAAGTGACTTTCACACTAAACAAAGTTGTCAAAGCTAAGGATAAGATGTCATAAGGATTGAACTTCGGTTCAGTACATATATATCTAGGGTTGTCGAACCCAGTGGGAGTTAGTGTTTACATCAAACAAACTCAAGGATAGATATATGTTTCTTTATGAGCGACTCATAGAAACAAAAGGTATTGATTCTACCACAAATCTGAGAACATATGGTTGTTGCTTAAGATAATGTCTTTTAGGAAACCATCATATTTCCAAAAAGGCAAGTGGGAGAAAAATGACCTCGAATGGACTTCGAGTCAAGAAACAAACAAATGTAGGATACTTAGGAGTCTTTGGAAAAGCTCCGTATTTAGAAGCCTTTGGAAGAGCTTCATGAAGACTTTAGAAGTGCTTCAAGAGAATCCTAATACTCAAAGGACTTGAGTAATGTCTTTATAGACACTAACGTTTGATGTTCAATACCTAGGTAAATCGTATAAGAAATAGAATTCAACCAAGATAGATACAAAGATATCTTGAGGAATGAAAACTATGAAGACTTTGGAAATTGCTTCAAAAACATACGACTTACAGGTTAGCTACGAAGAATTAAAATTCTCAAGTATGGTTCGAGGCCATACAAAATGGTTTGAGGCCATTTCATCCAAAGTACCTTTATCTTGAAGAATCAAATCTATGATTTGGTTGATTTGCATAAAGGGTTCACTCCCATTGGTTGCAAACATGTTTTCTAAACATACAACGTTGATTTGCATAAAGGGTTTACTCCCATTGGTTGCAAACATGTTTTCAAAACATACAAAGATGATATTGTATACACATACAAAAGAGAAGCTAGATTGGTGGTTAAAGATTGTAAACAACTTCACGGCGTTGATAATGTTGAAATATTTTTTACCAAGTCGGAATGCTTGAACTATTTTGGATAAATCTAGCAATCATTGCATATGGCAATATGGCAATTGGAAAACGAAACACCTTACTCAATTGGACTTGTAGAAAGGAATTGTGTACATCACACAATGTAAAAGTTTTGGATGCTAGATAAAAGAGCAAGCTTAAGAAATCTATTCGTAGATTAAAGCATGCAAGTGGGAATTGGACCATATTTGTCTAAAAGGCTATTGAGAAATCATAGCTTTATGAAAATATGGATCATCTTATAGATGAGGAGTTTAGTGGGAGCAAGGTCAAGTTTATTGGTTCTATATATGAGATACATATCTCTCTGTTGAAAATGACATTCAAATGGTTAGATTTGAAAGTATTGTCAATATTAGAACCATGGCGAAACTTAGAACATACTGGGTTAAAGATCTATTGGATAGGATCTAAAGCGTTGTTTGGATTCTGTAAAAGTAATTACTAAATCAAACACAACGGAGAGACGCAAAAGAGACTCTCAACCCATATGAGTAAGTCTATGTTATGAATGCTTTAACTAATTATAAAGCTAGGCTGTTATCACTAAAGTTAAGCATGAAGGACCTTGAAGAGGTGCCTTCACCTTATATCACATGGCAATGCCAAGATTTTAGCAAGATTCAGTATCTCTTCAAACAGAATAAAGCTAAAAGTCACATGGATGGATTTGAAAATGCGAATGGTTTTTGCATTACAATCAATCATGTATAATGTGATATATAGATCGCCAAGATAACTCGTGAACATTGGATCGTGACGAGTTTATACCAATCTCTATTGATTTGGATCAAAGATCATTGGAACAGTATCAAGAACTTCCAATACATTTGGATATGTAGGATGAGCACTTGATAAGAGGAAGTGAAGATAACTAAAGTTTTGATGCTACATGCATTTGCCTAAGCAAAAGTTGAATCTTGTTGTTAGGCAAACCACAAACATACACGGGCAATTAGGCGTCGTGATTAAAAGGTGGTAACATAGGTTCTAAACCATATGTGATGCATGGGAAACTGAATCAATGATTAGTTTCCAAGTTCTTAGTTGAAAGATGTATCTCCCGCATCTCTGTGAACTGGTTGGAGTATTCCAAAAGGAAGCATCATTTGAAATTCTACATAATTGAAATGAATTCATTGTTGCCTAAGAAGCAATGAAAGGGAATTGTTTTTAGTGGGAGTTCTTCAATGAACTCAGGTTGATCACAAGTCTGCTACCGGGATGATTTTCTATTTTAGATATGATTATCATTCTAAACAGCAACGAAAGACTAGATCATACTAGAAACATATTCAAATATCTTTTCATCTTACATCGAAAGGCTTTCGATAGAAAAGATGCTAAGGATAGCAATGTATGATAAACTAAACCTCTGCATTGAATGAGATACAACATTCATATGTAGAAATGGAATCAAGTTTGAGTTCCATGAATGTTTTAAGTATTGGGTGAAAGGCCTATATCTGTAAAACATTAAATGCTTGATTTTGGTTTATAGGCCCACAAATTGGTAAGCATTTGGTTTAAACATTTATCATTTATGAAATTATATTTCATAGTTCATTTAATCTTGGTTTAGTATTAAATAATAAGTCCATGTGATTCAAATCATTCAAATGGGATGTCAAGATGGATTCTTCGACAAAGAAACACCCATAAGTGAACTTGAATATTGAAGTCACAAAGAATCCCTAATCCAGGTCATTGAAAGGTGGACGACCAATGACTAATGAAGATTAGATTGCAAGTTGATTTATAGTTTTGTTTCTTGAACTAGATGGACTGGATGTCAGAAATCATTTGCATAGATACTTATTGGATCTTGTATCGGATTGACCATGAGAACACTTTAAGAGATTAAAGTCATGTCATAAGTAGTTCTCATTAATGGTGATTAGAACCATTCCTCAGAACATGAGCGATTATGTCTGCTCGTTTGAGAATTAGTTCGCTTTGATACTAGCTAAACGTCGCACCGTAAAAGGAGGCTATAAAGGCAGTTATTGGGCGTACTATGAATCAAAGTGAGTGTTCATAGATTGCAAGAATGGATTGTCCTCCTATCTTTGATAGGATATGGTGTTGTTGTGTAACAAGGCCTCTCGGAGAGTTAGATACTGTAAAATGCATGGCCGTGCTCGGAATGGTTAGGCTTAACCTTCTGCAAAAGTTTGACAGTTGAACTCTGTAATCCGAGAAACACTTTTGGACCTAATAAGGATGGCTTGGATCTTACCTTATGTTCAGTAAGTAACACTAAGCGACAAAGGAATGTGGATGCACACTTGTCTGAATGACAAGTAGGAGATTGAAGGAAATATGTCCTTCACCCAAGGTGCATTAAGTCTAATACCAAGGTTCAGATTAATTTCGAACAATTAATTCAGTGAGATCAAGTGATCGGAACAGCTAGCTGGAGCAATGCTTCCGATCAGTGAGCTCTAATGGATATTGAACTCACAACTTACTCTTGACTGAACCTACAAGGTCACACCAATGACACGTAACAGATCACCGGATTAAATGAATCGGAAATTCATTTAATAGCTTTTCGGGATTTAACTTGGAAACGTATTATACGATACAACCTTGCATCGGAATCGTATATCGTATCGCGAATATTCGTAAGCTAGGCGAAATGAATAAATCGTATCGTACGACGGTGATTCGTCGTATACGAAACGATAAATAAATATATCGGAAATATATTTAATCGCGAATACAAGGAGCGGCCCACGAGCCGAGTGCACGAAGCACTCGAGGCGCATGGGCGTGCGCATAGGCGAGCTAGCAAAGCAACGCAGCAGCGCTGTGCGCCTGCATGCGGGCCGAGACCACGACACAGCAGCAGCGCGGCCCACGGCCCACTGGCTGTGCGTGTCCGTGTGTTTTGGCTTGCGAGCTTGCTAGCCGGCCTTGCCTCTTGGCTTGGTCGGTTAGTAAGGTTATGTAAATAACCTTACAACCTAATTTCCAACTCAGCATAATCACAATTCAGATTACACACAACCCTAGGAGAAAACAGAGAACCCTAATTCTCTCTGTGCCTCCATAGTGTGTTCATCCCAAAAGCAAATATCTTGATCAATTGTCTAAGCTACGATAATCAAGACGGATCTGATCGTGTCGGTGAACCAAGTAGAGGAACGACAAGTGGAGTTCTTTGTTCGTGTTCGTTGACATATTATTGTGGAAAACACGCTTCGAATGTAAGTTTGCTTAATCTGTGCTTTATACATGTTTCTTGGCTTTGGGGATTGTTCCGCACATGTTATTATGTTTAACTGTATTCCCCTACACAGTTTGACATAATACCTCTTCCAGGAATCAATCAAGAGCATCCAGCGACGCACTCTCACCCGAGGCGCCTGCATACAAAATTCAAGATCAATTCCCAAATACAAGATTACAATCAGTTTCAAGAAAATGCAACATTACTCATAGCGGCATAATGCTCGGGTACAACATCATATGATCTCCGATACGGAGGAGAAGCTAAAGGAATGGTCACCTCCACCTGTTCCCGGTCCGAGTTCTTATAGCGGAGCATCCTATCAGCATGGGGAATGTCCTCAGGATCAACCTCCTCCTCCTACATACAATCATACAATCATCCAATCATACAAGAATACAAGAATACAAGATACAAAGTTCGAAAGCTCACCGGCAGTACGAAGCGTACTGGTGGAGCCAGCCTCCTCATGAAGTCGTCATAGCTACCCTTCCTTTGTACAAGGTCCCTCCAAGAGCGGCAAACAACATCGCCTCTAGCATTCACATAGAGCCGGGCAAGATCTTCATCCGGCGCCAGCATGGACACCGGTGGGTCCTTGGGGAAAAACCTGTTCCCCGAACTGTGCTGAAGGGACAGTCGCTCCCCCAGATACCACATGTGGAGATACACCCCTGGGAGAAAAACCCGCCGTCCAGACAAGAAATGGGTGCAAGCAGCCGAGGTGGGTACAGGCGCGTTAGCAAAAGGGTGCCACACCACGTGCAAAGCAAATAACTCAAGAAACTATGCAAATATAAATATAAAAGAGCAAAACAATACAAAAGTATTACCACATCAGCAGGTAGAACTCTCCAAGCTCTACGGGAGGCCGCTAGAGGCACCCTCATGTGCACCGCTCCTATCCAAGAGGCAGCATACGGGTAAGCCGCATCTCCAATACGATCCGGCGCCAAAGTCGGAAAATGCTCATATATCCAAATCTTTCAAAAAGCAAGCAAAACATCAGTCAAGTTCAAATACAAACATACAAGTACAAGGCACAAAGTACAAGGAGTCTTAAATACCTCCAGCACACTCCAAAGAGCAGCCATGCTCGGCTCGCTTTCCGGCGCAGTCCGGGAGGCCCACTTCATCTCGTACAAGAGGTGGCTATAGGCCAAACCACCCCAGGTATAGCTCGAAACAGCTCTCAAGTCCTGTAAAACTCACAGGAATGTAATATGCACCCGACTGTTCTTGCTCGTGGCCACCACCCTACTCAGCAAGGATAAGAGGAATAGCCTAACCCTCTGTTCTGCAGACACACCCACACCACGGATAGCATCCACAATCATCGTCACGGAAGCGTGGGTGTTGTCCTCTGACAAGTCAAAAACTGGGCCGAGCAAGTCTCTGGCAGCGGCCGAGCGCCACGTAAGCTCTGAATCAAAGGTCACATTCCTCTCAGAAAAAGGAAGACCCGTAATCATGGCAAACTTGAAAGGGGTAACGGTGATCTCCCCCCATGCCATAAGAAAAGTGTTGGTGGTATTCCACCACCGCTCTAGCAAATCCCATAGCCGGGGTTTGATCCCCGTTCTCCTCGGAGTACCTCCCATGGCACGCCAAAAGCCAACCAGGGCCGTCTGCAACCAAATCCCCATAGCCTCCTCGTCAGCACGGATGGCTTTAAAGGCCTTCTGAAGCCCTGCCAAGGACCAGAAGCTTCGAAACGGCTCTCCGTCGGCCTACAGATGAACAAGTCAGCTCGAAACCTATACAAGTACAAAATACAAATTCAAAGTACAAGACTCACCAAGCCAGCGCGAGGCCGCTGAGACAAGTGAAACTCCGGTCGAAACACCAGATCGGAAGGACTCCAGCCAGTACCAACAAAAGTGGGTGCTCTCCGGGGAATCATACCCCCGTCCGGTTCGTTACCGCAGCCGCTTCGTCGTCCGAAGCATCCTCCTCAACAGCTCGAACCACCGAAGATTCGGCGAGCTTCCTCCGTGTATGACGAGGCATACTAAATCGAGCAGAGTACAAAGTGTAAAAATTCTAAACTGGGGGTTATCCTATACTAGCCTGTGCCAAGATCAAAATTCAGAGGCTATCCTATACTAGCCTGTACAAAGTCGAAAACTCAAAACTCCCCAGTGGCAGTACTAATTCAGCCAGAGACCTCTAGTTCAAAATTGAAGTTCTACACCAACGCCTAGGCTATCCACGCCGAAGCAGGTACACGATTTCTACACCAACGCCTAGGCTATCTGTAATGCCCCGACCTCTAATTCAAGTATTAAAGCATAATTAGCAGCGGAATTAACCTAATTTGGTCGGGATATTACCTGTCGTAACTCCCTCTTAGGAATTACAAGGCAACCATCATATTCTAAGCCATTAAAACTCCAAATTAATATAATAATCCTTTATATTCCCAAAATTTAAGGTACATAACTTACTAAAAGTCTTTAATTAAACTATTAAAGCATTACACATAAAACAAAAATGGTGAGCCGAAGACTCAGTATCAACTACCCTAGCAACGTAAATTCATTTCAACTCATTTTATTTAACAACACAAGGAGAATAGAATAATGTAAAACATTTTATAAAGTCCTTTATTTAATTCATTCGTAACTTTTGGGTGCACATGCTAGTCGTGGCAAGTATGACATGGTGGAACGTCTTCCACGATGGACCGCTGTCCATAAAACATGGGGCCTTGGCCCGAAAACATGAGAGCCTTGGCTCAATGGGCGGATGCCCCATGGGTACATGCATGACCGAGAATCGTAACCTGTGAACATATACTGCCAAACGGACTAGGTCTTTCACTTTCCTTTATCATGTTTCGTTTAACTTTACATTTTAGCCTGTTTACTTCAGTTGAAGTAACATAATTCTTTTAGATCATGAGATCATAATAAAACATCCTTTCTTTCATGGTTTCTTATAATCATAATTTTATAAGAAATTCAATGAATCATATTATAAGAATAATTCCATCAAATCATATCTCGCAATTCATAAAACATGTCACTACATTCAGTTCATAAATCAATCATAACGTTGTAATTTAATAATCGCATTTATAAGGGAATTGCGGGTACTAGCAATAGCCGTTACCTCAACTGTTGTTTTACATTTAATGTTTGATGGACCGTTCTTCCTGAGCTCCGTGATCGATTTCTTTCAAATTATTAAATTATTGAATTAGTTATTAAAACGATAAATACTTTAAAATCAATATTTTCTAAATAACATTTTTAGTTTATAAATTCATAATTCAATATAAAACGTTATTAATCCTTAAATATGAGATTGAGTCAAATTTTTAAGTAAATAAATATATACTGGCATCTTGAAAAATAGAATTCCAATTATAATAATGATTAATAGTTCATGTCTTATTTTCATTAAGCATTAAGAATTAGAATAAAAGAAAGGAGTAGAATTAAAATAATAGAAGTGTCGTGGGTTTTGGAAGGAAAGCAAGGGAAAGGCAGAACACGAAAAGGGTAGAAGGAGGAAGGGAACCAGGTGGTTGGTCGGTGGCTGAAGGAGGGCGGCGGGTCTGGGTGACGCGGCAGCAAGAAGGAGGAAAGGGGGTAGAGCGTCGCCGGCGCGGCAGCGCATTGGTGCTGTGCTGCGGTGGTTTGCGCGAGGAGGGAGGAGCTGGGCACGGGTGAAAGGAAAGCAGGGGAATGTGAGTGAGGAGGCGAAAGGCGATGGGTGTGGGGGTGGCGAAGGGAGTGTGTGGTGGTAATGGGTGGCTGTGGTGGTGTCGGGTGGTGAGGAGTGGTAGTCACGGTGGTGGTGGTGGTTTTTGAATTAATTTAAGAGGTAAATTATAAATCAAAATCGAAATTTGAAATTAAAATTGAAATTAAAATGTTTATTGTTTGTTGGTGGTTTGAGGTTGAAATTTCAGTCTAATTGTAGAGCTATTTATAGCAATGGATTTGTTCATATACGTAAGGATGATCTCAATTGCAAAAGTTGAAGATGACAAATGTCGGAAAGTAAGGTCATGAGTAATGAAATCTAGGAATTTTGGGAAGTGAATCAGCAAGGCTAGAGACATTAGATAGATTAGATGGCAAGCACCATGGCTGCCAGTTGCACAAATTACACGACAGAGAAGAGGAGAAAAGAATGGTTGACTTGGTTTCCATGGGTCAAAAGGGCATTTTGGTAAATTACAATATTGGACAATTTTCAGAAAATTTGGGCTATTTTTAGGAAATTAATTAGAATAGAAATGTTTAATTAAAATAAAGTTTTAAAATAATTCTTTATAAGATATAGTTAACGAAAAATAAATTTAGTTTTCGAATAAAATAATAACGTTTTGAAATTATTAAAAATCCGAAATAAATTACGAAATAATTAGGATTTAAATAGTAGCTTAAGCTCGTAAATTAAATTGTTAAAATCTGAAAGATAAATCGTGTAATCGATATTAAAAATTCAAGTGAAATAAATTTTCGTTAATTAAAATAAATTTTGAAATTAGGATTTAAAACGATTTTAGCTAAATAAAAATAATTAAGCATAATTAATCGTGTTCTAAAAATTCGGGGTATTACACTCTTACCCCCTTAGAAAAAGTTTCGTCCTCGAAACTTGAAAATTAGATTTATAAAATCATTAAGGTCAATTACATTCTGCCATCGTCTTTCGTATCTCCACTTTACTTCATAAAATAGGATCGATGAGCAAAGAACATAAAAGGGCAAACTTGTTAGCATAGAATAGGCTCCCATTTTACTTTGTGAGATCCTGTTTGAAAATAATTTTCTACCAAGAATGGTAATGTTTAATGCAAAATTATAATTCTGAAGATATATGTAATGAAAATAAATATTTATCTAGCAATTGCGATACTCAAATAATTTGTAAAAGTGATTTATTATAACTATCTCGTACTCTGAGCTCAAGAGAACTTCCATTGGCGACGGCTTCCATGTAAAACGATTAGTTATTACCAATACAACCATGTCAACATAAACATAATCCATAAAGCATATCATAAAGACATAATTCTTTATTTGAAAATTTCACATTCAACATAAGCATGATATTCATACCATAATATTTGATCTAACACACGAGCATGGTTGATTCATAACACGTTTACATAAAACATTGTGACTCGTACATTATATCATTCTTAGGTGACTATTTGGAGATATTGTGTTTTCGTTTGCTGCAGGAATCTTGTCGTTGACTTTCTTTATTCGATTCATTTTGTTTTCGACCTCCGATCTTTTCTTCTACGTTGAGTAACTTCGTTAACTATGTTCGTTGCAGGGGTCCGAGTCTAATCTTGTGACTAGAAATATATCGTTAGAAATACGACTTCGTTACTTGTCCTTAATATTTTAAGTCAGTGAATCTCGTATTTTGCGGATAACGCTAAGCCATCAAGCGTTCCTTTATCAGAAACAAACTAGCCCCTAGAAAACATAGTTCAGACTACCTGGTCTTACATACAAGCCATTTCGTCGATTTTCTATTCTTAATTCCAATGCGTTCCTCAATCATTCATATTTATTTTCGAATTTTCCTGACATTCATTGATATCATCAACTTTATTGACAGATTAATTCTTGATAACTTCTTAGCTTCCTCAATAGAGACATATCAATCATCTTTTAGTCCTTAAACACACGTTTCTTTGATTTCACTTTAAGACAATGATGTTCAACATTTTCTCTCCTAAGTCAAATTCTTTCCGCAATAGAGGGCTCAACCTAAATTACTTGACTCGATCCTTGAACATAGCCTGGTTTAGATTTCTATATACTCAAAATATACGGTAGATACTTTATCATAGATTAGTCTAGGTTGTTCAATCTAAATTGCCATTTCATAGCCTTCGAAACTACTTTCTTGCCAACTTGACATATTTCAAACTTCATGAACTCCTGTATTTTCCTCAAATTTGTTCCTTAGGGTTCTCCATAATTCTTAAACTATCCATAGATAGGTTTACTAAATGTATCAAAGCACGGGTCTTAATTGTGATTCATCAGGATCTCACATACAATTGATAATCCCAAAATAATTCCAGCTAGCTTTATGGTATTTGGTTTACAACCTCCAATATGTTCTTAATAGCTCAATGAACCTTCAATAATACTTTTGCACCAATTCCGTTGATGACGCATAATGGTAACTTATCTTGATCCTCTATAATACTCATACATTATCGTTGCTTTGCACATAAGATCGGGGTTCCCAAGGTAACATTTTCATGTTATTATTCTTAAAATTATTTCCTCAAATTAACCCATCTCATCTCTTTGAAATCTAAAATCTTGTTCTCTTATTAAGGGTCTATCATGTTTCCTTCTCGAAATGTATTTGGGCACTTAGGCAAGTAAAATTTCCTTTCCATAACTGTCTGATAATCTTCCAACTTCAATCTTTAGTCATTGTAGAAATCTACCCTCCTTTTTCAACGATTAACTGTCAATCTTTCTAATTTTTGTTAACCTATCACATCATTCCAATATGCCTGGAATTCTTCAGATTACCTAGTACTCAACACCCTACACATATCAACCTATTTGGTACAAAATCTGAACATATATGACAAATAATAAATGAAGGAATATCAACGAATATCATAGGAAATTACAGAATAATTAGAAAAAGAGAATTACAAGGACTATTGGTATCATTTCTGCCTTTTTCATGTGGTTTTGTCATCGAATCCACTCCGGTCCTGGGTTTCCGAGGCATGCTAACAATGTCATTGGTTCTATGGTCGTTGTCAATAGAAGATCTTTTAATACGTGTGGCTGATGGTGATAACTCAGAATAATCCCGAACCTAATGGCCATGACTTCCACAACGATCATTTGTTCCTATCACAAATCCTTAATTCGTACTTTCTTAATTCATAATTCAAAGTTGTCCCTACTTTTAGGCAACGTTTCCTTTATCCTTAAGAAACTTGGCTTCTATGTTTTACATATCATCTTGGTTGGTTCGGAAAAAGGTAGGATCGAATTTAGGTAAGACTTTGACTCAAAGCATCTACAGTAACATTAGCTTTTCTAGTAGGGTATTGTATATCAAGATCATAAGTAAGGTAATTCTATTCAGGGACATGGAGTTGGCGAGAAGCATCATCTATGACCTTCTTTTTCCATTTTGACATATCATATTCCATGTTTAGAAGTATTACTATAAATAACAAATCTCTTAGTTATGGATGGAAGGCAAGGATATAGGCAATTGTGATACGTCTCTTAGGTTCTCGAATTGCAGATTCACAATCATCATTCCCCATAAATTTGATATTATTTCTAACTAGTCTGGTCATAGGTAAGGCAATCTTAGAAAAGTCTTGACATTTGTTAATATCCATCTAAACCAAATAAAACTTCATACTTCAGGGACATTGGTTGGTCTAGGCCATTCCACAATTTCTTTTACTTCCTCGAATCCTCGGGATCAACAGATACACTTTTCTCAGAAATAATATGACCTAAAAACGATATTTCTTTAAGCCATAATTTATACTTTGACAACTTAGCACATATTTGGTTTTCAATCAACATATCTAACACTTCTCTCAGATGCTCCTCGTTTTCCTCAATACTCTTAGAATGTACCAAAATATCATAAATGGAAACAACTACAAACTCATCAAGGTATGGTTTGCAAATGCGGTTCATTAAATCCATAAATACATCTGGTGCATTAGTTAACCCAAAAGGTACTACAACAAACTCATGGTAACCATAGTTGGTTCTAATAGTTCTCCTTGAAATATCCTCAGGTTTAATGCAAAGTTGACGGTATCATGACCTCAAAACTATTCTTGAAAATACTTTCCTACTTCGAAGTTGGTCAAACAAATCATCAATAAGGGGTAAATGATATTTGTTCTTAATAGTAATCTCGTTGAACCCTTTATAGTCTATGCATAACCTCAAAGTTCCAACATTTTTCCTAACAAATATGATAGCGCTCCCAAAAGTGAAGCACTCAGTTTGAATATACCCTTATCCAAGTGAATCATCTAATTGTTTCTTCAATTCTTTGCAACTCGGTTGCTGTCATTCTATAGGTGCTTTAGGAATCGGGGTGGATCTTGTGATTACTTTAATGCTAAAGTCTAATCCTCTCGATGGAGGCATATTAGATTTCTTTTCTGGAAAACATTTGCCTATTAACAAACGATTGCTGTATCGGCGATGAGTGATCGACAACACTACAAGGATAACCAGAAAAACTCACCATCGGTCATTTGGGTTTTCAAAGCAGAGGCAATTTGAATCATTGGTTTTCTTCACTAACTTTTGGGATGAAATCCTATCCTCATTTGCCATTTGGTCACACTATGCCTTAAACAATTGATGTTAGCTTCATATTCAGTTAACTAATTCATTCCCAAAATTACATCAAATCTAGATAGATCAAAGGATAATAAAACTCAAATTTCTCTAACATCATAGGACAATTTCTATGTCACAATTTCTCTACTAGAAAATAAAACATTCATAACTGCATCGATATGGGCATAATACTCGTGGGTAATATGGTTATCATTTCAAACATGGTGCTCGTTGCGAGCCCTTGGGAACATCATAAGTAGC
This sequence comes from Spinacia oleracea, assembly GCF_020520425.1. Lineage (NCBI taxonomy): Eukaryota > Viridiplantae > Streptophyta > Magnoliopsida > Caryophyllales > Amaranthaceae > Spinacia > Spinacia oleracea. The sequence continues at coordinate 112,486,762 of NC_079491.1, read as the reverse complement.
CTCGATAGACAACATTCAGCATAATATGTCTCAACAAATTTAAGCAATTAAATCATAGAAAATAAGCCCTTTTCTCCCGTTCCTACGCTCACACTCATATTCATTTTAACTTAATTACATGATTTTAGAAAATTCTTTTTAACCAATTCCTTAAAACTCTTTTCTTAAAACCTAATGAATTCTATTACGTGCAAGACCCGTAAGGTTTAGCACTTATGGTCCAGAACTTTTTCTCTGAATACCAAACTGTAACGCCCCGACCTCTAATTCATGTATTAAAGCATAATTAGCAGCGGAATTAACCTAATTTGGTCGGGACATTACCTGCCGTAACTCCCTCTTGGGAATTACAAGCCAACCATCATATTCTAAGCCATTAAAACTCCAAATTAATATAATAATCCTTTGTATTCCCAAAATTTAAGGTACATAACTTACTAAAAGTCTTTAATTAAACTATTAAAGCATTAAACATAAACTAGGTGAATAATATTAAAGTGAAATCCTCGCCACTACTTGTTTCCATCATTCCCAGCAGTACCTAAAACAGAAAACAAAAACGGTGAGCCCAAGACTCAGTAACGACTACCCTAGCAAAGTAAATTCATTTCAACTCATTTTATTTAATAACACAGGGAGAATAGAATAATGTAAAACATTTTATAAAGTCCTTTATTTAATTCATTCATAACTTTTGGGTGCACATGCTAGTCGTGGAAAGTATGACATGGTGGAACGTCTTCCACGATGGACCGCTGTCCATAAAACATGGGGCCTTATGTTAGGTTATGATACATATGAACAACATAAATCATGCCGAAAAACCTATATGCCAGGATTCAAATTAATTGCACATAATCAAATAATTAGTCTAGAATGCATACATTTTGTAGCGTGCCCTCCCTAGCTGCGCCCGAACCGAACAAGAACAAATCTTTAGGACTCCAAGTGTCGTCCATCCATAGAAAGTCCACAGCATGTCCGGATCCGCCTTAAGATTGACCAACTAGAATCGCCCTTAAGGTACTAGGAATTTCGGCTAATATGGGAAACAATATGACTGAACTTTGCTCTCAAAATGTCACTCTGAATACTTGAAACTCATCCTTAAATTGTGAACCCCGGGCCACATATTTATAGGGGTATGGAAAGGGAATTGGAATCCTATTAGGATAATAATTAGCTTAATTAGAATTTTATTAAAACTCTTTTTAACTAATTCTATCTATTAGGATTAGGAATTAATCATTGAACGAATCCCATTAGATTTAGGATTTGTATCGAACACAAACACACACGAGCCACGCCCTTACGGGTGCCCAGCCCGCGCAGGCCTTACGGCCCATGCGTGCCTTGCAGCCCACGCGAGCGCAGCTCGCTGCCCCATTGCGCGCGCCCCTTGGCCTGCTGGGCCTGGCCTTGCGCTGGGCCTGGCGTGGCCTTGGCTGCGTTGTGTTGGCGCGCTTCGCTTGCTGGACGCGGGCCTGGCTTCGTGTTGGGCCTTCGTCTAGCAAGTCTCGTCCGATGCTAATTCGTACGATGCACTTCCGATTAATTTCCCGATTTCGGAATTCATTTCCGATACGAAAAATATTTAACATTTCCGATTCCGGAATTAATTTCCGTTTCGAACAAATATTTAATATTTCCGTTTCCGGAATTATTTTCCGATTCCAATAATATTTCCGTTTCCGACAATATTTCCGTTTCCGGCAATATTTCAGAATCCGGCAATATTTCCATTTCCGATAATATTTTTCGATACGTACCATGTTTTCGTTTCCGGCAACATCTACGACTTGGATAATATTTATATTTTTGATACGATCAATATTTCCGTTTCCGGCAATATCATCGTTATCGGAGTATTCATTGTTTGCCTATGACTATGTTAGCTCCCACTGAAACCAAAATCCATCGATTCCGAATATCCATAGATGGAGTATTTAATGCCATCAAATACTTGATCCGTTTACGTACTATTTGTGTGACCCTACGGGTTCAGTCAAGAGTAAGTTATGGATTAATATCATTAATTCCACTTGGACTGAAGCGGCCTCTAGCTAGGCATTCAGCTCACTTGATCTCACTGAATTATTAACTTGTTAATTAATACTGAACCGTATTTATTAGACTTAACATTAAATGCATACTTGGACCAAGGGCATTATTTCCTTCAGTCTCCCACTTGTCCTTAGGGACAAGTGTGCATTTCCTAATTCCTTTGTCACTCGATGCTTGCTCTTGAACATAAGGTAAGAGTTTTAATCCTTATTTTGTCCAGAGGTGTTTCTTGGTTTCAGAGTTCAACTGATCAAATAAACAGATAATCATAGCCTATGATTCATCTGAGCACGGCTATGCATTTTACAGTTTCTAGCTCTCCGAGTGGCCTTGTACAACTTTTAGCATCTCATCCCGATTTATGGGAGGACAATCCCAATCTTGCGATCTTGAGATTAGACTTCGTTTGATAGGTGATTACCTGAGCGTTGCGTTTATAGCCTCCTTTTACGGTGCAGCGGTTGACAACGTCAAAGTAAGTAGTTCTCAAACAAGTAATCTCAAATCACTCAGGTATTGAGGATTAGTGACTAATAATTTTAATGAAATTTACTTATGACAGATTTTCATCTCTTACAGTAAAGTTTCATAGGTCTGTCCGATACTAGTCTTCCCAAAGTAAGTATCTATGCAAAATGATTACGACATTGCCATGTCCACATAGTTCAAGAAACAAAACTACTAGTCATCTTGCATTCCAGTCGTCTAACGTTTTCTATGCGTCCATCATTATAGAAAACTCCGACCAGGGACCTTTTTCAACTTTTGACATTCAAGTTCACTTTATAGACAATTTCTTAGTCATAAGACTGGTCAATTTGAAGGGAACTCATCATTTAATAAACCACAAATTAAATGGAAAAATGAATTTTATTCATTTATGATTATCCAATAATGTTTTACAAAGTATTAAACTCTAAAACTTTAAAACATTAAATAAGGACATCAAAGCCATTCTCCAATATGCTTGATTCCCATAGTTGTAGTATGCGAGTTGTGCTTCGTCTGCGACAGAGGTTTAGTCAATGGATCTGAGATGTTGTCATCAGTTCCAATCTTGCTTATCTCGACTTCTTTTCTTTCAACGAACTCTCGTAGAAGGTGAAATCTACGAAGTACATGCTTGACTCTCTGGTGGTGTCTAGGCTCCTTTGCATGTGCAATAGCTCCATTATTATCACAATACAGAGCTATTGGTCATTTAATGGAGGGGACTACATCAAGTTCACCTATGAACTTCCTTAGCCATATAGCTTCTTTTGCTGCTTCATGTGCAGCAATGTACTCCGCTTCAGTTGTAGAATCCGCAATGGTGCTTTGCTTAGCACTTTTCCAGCTTACTGCACCTCCGTTGAGTCAGAAGAGAAACCCAGACTATGATCTGAAATAATCTTTGTCGGTTTGGAAACTTGCGTCCGTATAGACTTTAACAATTAATTCATCATCTCCACCATAGACCAGGAAATAATCTTTGTGCCTTTTCAGGTACTTCAAAATGTTCTTGGCAGCAGTCCAATGTGCCTCTCCTGGGTCTGACTGGTATTTGCTCGTAGCACTAAGTGCATACGCAACATCCGGGCGTGTACATATCATAGCATACATTATTGAACTAATCAATGATGCATATGGAATCCCATTCATTCGTCTACGCTCATCAAGTGTTTTTAGGCACTGAGTCTTGCTTAGAGTCATTCCATGAGACATGGGTAGGTAGCCTCGCTTGGAGTCTTCCATCTTGAACCTTTTAAGCACCTTATTGATATAAGTGCTTTGACTGAGTCCAATCATCTTCTTAGATCTATCTCTGTAAATCTTGATGCCTAGTATGTACTGTGCTTCTCCTAGATCCTTCATCGAAAAACATTTCCCAAGCCAAATCTTGACAGAGTTCAACATAGGAATGTCATTTCCAATAAGTAATATGTCGTCGACATATAATACTAGAAAAGCAATTTTGCTCCCACTGACCTTCTTGTATACAGAAGATTCGTCTGCGTTCTTGATGAAACCAAAGTCACTGACTGCTTCATCAAAACGTATATTCCAGCTCCTTGATGCCTGCTTCAATCCGTAGATTTATTTCTTAAGCTTGCATACCTTTTTAGCATTCTTTGGATCCTCAAAACCCTCAGGCTGTGTCATAAACACAGTTTCTGTTAAAACGCCGTTTAAGAAAGCGGTTTTGACATCCATCTGCCATATTTCGTAATCGTAATATGCAGCGATTGCTAACATTATCCGAATAGACTTTAGCATTGTAACTGGTGAAAAGGTTTCATCGTAATCCACACCATGGACTTGCTTGTAACCTTTTGCAACCAATCTAGCTTTGAAAACTTCAAGTTTCCCATCCTTGTCCTTTTTCAGTTGGAAAACCCATTCGCTTCCTATGGCTTGGTAGCCATCTGGCAAATCGACCAAATCCCAAACTTGGTTCTCTGACATGGAGTCTAATTCAGATTGCATAGCTTCTTTCCATTGCTTGGAGCTAGGGCTCGTCATAGCTTGTTTGTAAGTCACAGGTTCATCACTTTCAAGTAATAGAAGGTCATAGCTCTCGTTCGTCAAAATACCTAAGTACCTTTCCGGTTGAGATATATATCTCTGCAATCTACGCGGGGTTACATTTCTAGATGGGCCTTGATTCTCACCAGATACTTCTAAAGATTTTTGAGTTTCATCCTGAATGTCATCTTGAGCATTCTCTAGAGTTTGTTGTTCGACTCGAATTTCTTCGAGGTCTACTTTTCTCCCACTTGTCATTTTGGAAATATAATCCTTTTCCAAAAAGATACCATCTCGAGCAACAAACACCTTGTTCTCATATGTATTGTAGAAGTAATACCCCTTTGTTTCCTTTGGGTAGCCCACAAGGATACATTTGTCAGATTTTGGATGAAGTTTGTCTGAAATTAATCGTTTAACGTATACTTCACAACCCCAAATCTTAAGAAAAGACACTTTTGGAGGCTTTCCAAACCATAACTCATATGGAGTCTTTTCAACAGCTTTAGACGGAGCTCTATTTATAGAGAGTGCAGCTGTATTTAGTGCATGTCCCCAAACTTCTATTGGAAGTTCAGCCTGACCCATCATTGATCTAACCATGTCTAACAAGGTTTTGTTCCTCCGTTCCGACACACCGTTCCATTGTGGTGTTCCATGAGGACTCAATCCCGATAGAATTCCACATTCTTTCAGATGGTCATCAAATTCATAGCTCAGATATTCACCGCCTCTGTCACACCGCAGTGCCTTAATCTTCATGCCTAATTGATTCTCTACTTCACTCTGAAATTCCTTGAATTTGTCAAAGGATTCAGACTTATGCTTCATTAGGTAGACATAACCATATCTACTGAAGTCATCAGTGAAAGTGATAAAGTAGCTGAAACCACCTCTAGCATTTGTACTCATTGGTCCACATACATCTGTATGGATTAAACCCAATAGTTCAGTGGCTCTTTCTCCAACTTTAGAGAAAGGTTTCTTTGTCATTTTGCCAAGTAAACATGATTCGCACTTACCATAATCCTCTAAGTCAAATGGTTCTAGAATTCCTTCCTTTTGAAGTCTTTCTATGCGTTTCAAGTTAATATAGCCTAATCGACAATGCCACAGATAGGTGATATCTGAATCATCCTTTTTGGCCTTTTTGGTATCTATTTTATAAACTTGTTTGTCGTGATCTAATAAATAAAGTCCATTGACTAATCTAGCAAATCCATAAAACATCTCTTTAAAATAAAACGAACAACTATTGTCTTTTATTAAAAAGGAAAATCCCTTAGCATCTAAGCAAGAAACAGAAATGATGGTTTTAGTAAGACTCCGAACATGGAAACAGTCTTCCAGTTCCAAAACTAGTCCAGAGGGCAACGACAAATAATAAGTTCCTACATCTAATGCAGCAATCCTTGCTCCATTTCCCACTCGTAGGTCGACTTTACCCTTGCTTAACCTTCTACTTCTTCTTAGTCCCTATGAATTGGAACTTAAGTGTGAGCCACAACCTGTATCTAATACCCAAGAAGTTGAATTAGCAAGTATACAGTCTATAACGAAAATACCTGAAGATGGAACAACTGTTCCATTCTTCTGATCTTCCTTTAGCATCAAGCAATCTCTCTTCCAATGCCCCTTCTTCTTGCAATAGAAGAATTCTTCTTTTCAGATTTGGTGTCGCCTGGTTGCTTAATCTGGTTGGCCTTGTTGCCACCTTTCTTAGCATTCCTCTTCTTACCTGATTTCTTGAATTTGCCCCCACGCACCATAAGCACATCTTGCTTATCACTTTTGAGCGTCTTTTCAGCGGTCTTCAGCATACCGTGAAGCTCAATGAGAATTTTGTCCAGACAATTCATATTGTAGTTCAGCTTGAACTGATCATACCCGCTATGATTAGAATGGAGGATAGTGTCTACAGCCATTTCCTGAGAGAATTGCTGATCCAGCCGACTCATATTCTCAATGGGTCCAATCTTTTTGAGAACATGTGGACTTACGGGATCGCCTTTCTTAAGCTTGGTCTCAAGAATTTGCCTATGAGTCTCGAATCTTTCGACTCGAGCCAGATCTTGGAACATGTTCTTTAACTCACTGATGATCGTGAAAGCATCTGAGTTGATGAACGTTTTCTGTAGATCTGCACTCATGGTTGCAAGCATTAGACATTTCACATCCTTGTTGGCATCAATCCAACGATTGAGGGCTGCCTGAGTGACCCTGTCGCCCGCGGCTTCGGGCATCGCCTCTTCCAGGACATACTCCTTTTCTTCCTGCATAAGAAATATTTGCAAGTTCCTTTTCCAGTCAAGGAAGTTTTTCCCGTTCAACTTCTCCTTTTCGAGAATTGACCGGATGTTGAATGAATTGTTGTTTTCCATAGTTAAAACTACAATTGAAAAAATAATAAACAAATAAATAATCATTCACAGTTTATCTTAATAAACTTAAATTCTAGCATGCATGCATAATTTAATGTTTATTAAGCATTTTATTCAAGTTATGTGTTCCGGCAGGTGTGAATAAAATGATTCCAAAACCTTAAAACAATTGAAGAATTAAGCACATTATGTATTTTGACTCAATTCTAAAATATTTTAGGTAACCAAAAGCCTTTTGCTAATAGTCTAGAAACTACTCTTGGTTGATAGGTACGTCTAAGAACTTATTAGGTAAACCTATTGAATTTGCCACGACATAAACGGACTCCTTACTTATATCGTTGAATTTCGCCAAAACTAACGTGTACTCACAATTATTTGTGTACCGTACCCCTTTAGCATCAATAAGTAACACCTCGCTATGGCGAAAAACTATTACTAAGATTGATGTAAAGGTTATCCAAATAAGTGTTATTTTGGCATGGCACCTTTTAACTCAATTTTTAAGTTTGGAACTTAAGGCTCTTACTATGTTGGTTAGATTTTAAGTGAACTAAAATCCTTAATCATTCAACATAATCAAGCCACATACAAGTTTAATTAAAATTTAAAGCTCATATAAAATTATAATCGAATCGATTTAATTTACTTTCAGTTGAATTAAATGAATTTAAATTAATTCAAGGTTTTAATTGTAGTAAAATAATTAGTATAAATTAAATTTTATAATAATTATAATAATCAAAATTAAGTTCTGAGAAAACAATTTAAATTATTAATTTTAAAGTTAATTAAAATTATTTCCGAACTGAAAATCTAAAATTAAAATCAAAACGTATCAATCGTAGCAAGACGAGGCACTTGGGCTTGCACCCAAGCCCCATCGAGCTATGAGGCTGTTGCGCCCCGTACGACTGATCGTTGCACAAGGCACGAGCAACAGCAACACACGCACACGCAGCCATCGCTGGCCACGCTGCGCGCAGGCCTGTGCTTCGTCGCGTCTACTTGCTTGCTTGGGCGAGCCAGGCGCGCTGTGGCGCAGCACCATCGCTGCCCACACGCGTCTCGCTCGTCGCTTGTGCCTTGCCCCATCGCCCTCGCCCATCGCATAGCACACACGCCCAAGCGCTGGGCCTTGCGCGCGCGCCTTGCTTGTCGCTCGCTGCATTCATACCGCACGGGCGACGAGCTCCCTTGCTCATCGTCGCGTGCCCGCACTATACAACACCCATTAAGGGTAACACGTAGCGTCCATTGCTTTGTGCTTGCAACATTTATGAGCGTTTTTCATAAATATTTTAAATTTTTAATTCAAAATTAACGACAAATTAATAAATCATATTAATTTCGTAATTTTAGGGCGAAAAATAGAAAATTTATTAATCAATTAATTTCCGATTAATATGGATTCAAATCTAGGTCATAAAAATTTAAAGTTTATCATAAATTAACAATTTTTATGGTGGTTTTTAATCATGGATACCTAATTAAATCGTTAATTAATTATGAAAATCAAATCAAATTCTAAATTATTCGAATTTCAACAAACTAATTACAATTACAAATTAGGTTGTATAATTAACAAGCTTAGGCATTCAAATTTGTTAAACATATACAGTAGGTCAATAAAAAATTCAAGATTTAACAACAAGAATCGCAAATATTCAATTTAACATCTTAAAATTACAAACTTTTGCGTTAGAAAAACTAAAACCTCCGAAAAGTCATAGTCAGGCTTCGAATTTGGGAATTCTGGGTTCGGCCGAAAAAGAATATTTTTGTCCATATTTAAGAATGCCTTTTGCATGCGGAATTCACACAAAAATCACTCGATTTGGATGAGTAACGAAGAAACTGCCGAAAAACTGCGTACATATAATTAAATAAACGCAATTTGCAATTAATTAACAATTACGAAAATTAATCACCCCTTTTAATTCTTTGCAAATTTCCGATACGAACAATATTTCACATTTCCGATTCCGGAATTAATTTCCGTTTCAAACAAATATTTAATATTTCTGTTTCCGGAATTATTTTCCGATTCCAATAATATTTCTGATTCCGACAATATTTCCGTTTCCGGCAATATTTCAGATTCCGTCAATATTTCTATTTCCGATAATATTTTCCGATACGTACCATGTTTCCGTTTCCGGCAACATCTACGACATGGATAATATTTATATTTCCGATACGATCCATATTTCCGTTTCCGGCAATATCATCGTTTCCGGAGTATTCATTGTTTGCCTTTGACGATCTTAGCTCCCACTGAAACCAAGATCCGTCGATTCCGAATATCCATAGATGGAATATTTAATGCCATCAAATACTTGATCCGTTTACGTACTATTTGTGTGACCGTATGGGTTCAGTCAAGAGTAAGCTGTGGATTAATATCATTAATTCCACTTGAACTGAAGCGGCCTCCTGAATTATTAACTTGTTAATTAATATTGAACCGCATTTATTAGACTTAACATTAAATGCATACTTGGACTAAGGGCATTATTTCCTTCACCTTGGCCCGAAAACATGAGAGCCTTGGCTCAATGGCCGGATGCCCCATGGGTACATGCATGATAGAGAATCGTAACCTGTGAACATATACTGCCAAACGGACTAGGTCTTTCACTTTCCTTTATCATGTTTCGTTTAATTTTACATTTTAGCCTTTTTACTTCAGTTGAAGTAACATAATTCCTTTAGATCATGAGATCATAATAAAACATCCTTTCTTTAATGGTTTCTTATAAACATCATTTTATAAGAAATTCAATCAATCATATTATAAGAATAATTCCATCAAATCATATTTCATTTCCCGCAATTCATAAAACATGTCAAAACATTCAGTTCATAAATCAATCATAAAGTTTTAATTTCCTAATCGCATTTTTAAGGGAATTGCGGGTACTAGCAATAGCCATTACCTCAACCGTTGTTTTATATTTAATGTTTGATGGACCGTTCTTCCTGAGCTCCGCCATCGATTTATTTCAAAGTATTAAATTATTGAATTAGTTATTAACACGATAAATACTTTAAAATCAATATTTTCTAAATAAGGCAAGAACAAGACCAAGGGGAGAGGCTAATCGACCTTTGAGAGAGAAGAGCAAAGAATTCAAGAGAGTGTTCCTCAAAATGGCACGGCAAGGGGAGCTTTTATAGCTCAACCCCGCGCCTGACGCCGAGGCCAGCGCTGGGCGCTGCCTGCTGCATGCGCAGAATCTGCCGCGTGTGGTCTCCCGTGCTGTTTGCACGTCCTTTACTGCTACGGTCTTCCGCACCAAGCATCAAATGTCGTGTCAGGCCATCTTTCGAAAATGCGTGTATACACCCATATCTCCAAGTACAACCAGATGAATATTTCAAGAATACAAAGTTCAAAAAATACAACAAATCAGGCGTTCGACTCCAAACGGACCCAAGCTCTAGGAAAGTCAGCCGAAGTTTCAAAATTTTAAGGGCCAGTAAAAATCTCTTATCCCCAGCAAAGCACATCCCCAACGGATCAACTCCGTGTGTTCAAGATTCAAAAATTCAAGATTCAAAAATTCAAGATTCAAAAATTCAAGATTTTCGATGCCAAGCTCCGTCCCAATTCAAAGATGGAAGTGCAGTACAAATACGGACCGGAGTCGTTACGGCCGAACGGAGGTAGATTCTATCCTTTTTCTAACGCCTGTTTTATGCAGGTACCGGCGTACAAAGAGTGGTCTTGATTGCAGAACATCTTGATCATTCTCCGTCCCTTTCGAAATACTTTGACTTGCGCTTTCCTAACCGAACGCTCAGTCAAAGTGGGGGCTTCTGTAGACACCTAAATCGTGTCTCCCCTCTGGGATGATGACGATACCATTATCCTTACTAGGCGGTTGGAGCAACTCCGTGCGGAAATCCCAATTGCTAAGAACATCTCCAAAATACAAGATTCAAAACCATATCCCCGAGGTCGTTCCCCTTCCGGAACTCGGTACAAAATACAATCTTCAAAAAACAAATTTCAAATCCAAGTACAATCTCATCTAGTAGACCATCCCATTGGTTTTACTGAGCCTTTTCCACTCAAAATCTTATAAGGCAAGTCAAATTCGGGCGCCGACCCACAAAACCGAGCAAGCCGGGCCTCGTCCCGTACAACCGAAATTCAAAACCCGAAACGGCTTGTTTTTAGACGCAAAATCAAGTCTTAACCTCCAATCAAACACTACGTGCCAAGCATCATACTATTCGTACGAAGGTACATCAATACAAGACAAATCAAGGACGGAGCCCGCGTCCTTGTTTTGGCGGCATTCACGCCACGTCAGCAGCGCTGGGCGCTGCTTCGGCGTGCTGCGCTGGCTAAGGCTGGCGTTTTGCAGCCATTTCTCCTATAAAAACCCCCTCATTTCCAGAATTAGGGGAGGGAGATTCAATATACAACGTCGTAATACCAAAATTACGCCTCAAATCCAAATCAAAAAATCCTTCAAAAACACATATAAACTTCAAGTTCTAAGCAATCGGGAGCTCTAAAAGGAATTCTTGCCTAAACCTAAAAGGTAATTCTGAATCCCACCATATTCAATCATGTTTCTTTGATTTTCCTATTTCAAAAATTATTAGCAAGTTGGCATTTTTACTACTAAAAATGTCACTTGCAACAATCATACATCTTTTCAAAATCCAAACTTTTCAAAATACAAAAATGCAAACTTTCAAGATTCAAGGATGTTCAAAGTTGTTTGCAATCACTTCTTTGAACTAGAATCACTTTCAAACATGGAGTAATCAAAGATGACACCTTTCTAACTTTTAAAAGTTTAGTCTTTTGAGATTCAAGACTCCATTTTTCAATATACAAGTTCAAGTTTTCAAATTTCAAGATCCCACAATGTTTAGGGTTGCTCATGACTACTTCCCGAAACTAGGATCCTTTTAAAGTAAGAGCACATCAAAGATCTAACCTTTTCAACATTAAAAGGCCCGATCTTTGAGATTCAAGTCTCTTAAGTTTCAATATTTCAAGTACAAGTTCAATATTTCAAGTTCAAGTTCAAATATTTCAAGTTCAATATTTCAAGATTCAAACTTTCAAGTTCAAGTTCTATATGAAAAATCAAGGACACTTTGGGATGAGCAACTTCTCCCAAGTTGAGATTTTTGGCTTTGAATTCGTGTCGGGCGCACTTATTTTTAAGGAGCCGCTTGGCGTTCGAATCTCATGTGCCCAAGTACAAATTTCAATACCGCAATTACAATTATGCACCTTTCAATATTGCAACTTCAATTATGCACCTTTCAATTCCGCAATTTCAATATCGCACTTTCAATTCCGCAATTTCAATATCGCACTTTCAATTCTGCATTTCAATTCCGCATCTTTACTTGCCTAGTCCTTCTAGGCAATGTGGACCTACTCCTTAGTCCATCTCTAGGGGGCCTTGTATTTACTAATTCCGCACTTATTGATTATTGTGATGTTGCTTTATTTTCTTTATTGCTTTCATCACCATACATGCTAAATACAACAAAATACAAGGTTACATCACGCTTAACAAAGATAATTTCTTGGACAAAACGATCTTAGGTTCCCTCAAAATTAACTTTAAAGCAAAGTGACCACCATACAAAGTAGAGATTCTATTTGCTGTAAATTCAAACCCACATAGGCTAAACTAGGGTATTTTCGAAAAAGCTATGTCACGTACTCGAATAATTTCTAAAGCTCGCGGAATAAGCATCTCGTACCCGTCCCCGGATCTCACCCATCCGTTTCGAAGATTCAAGTCTTATCCTAATAGAGTCATTTGCGGTCTTTCCAAAAAAGATCGTAAACAATGTTTGGTGGCGACTCCTTCGAGGTACAAAAATACGATGGTTTCTAAAAACCGCCTCCCTTGTAGGGAATTGCAATATACAAAAAACATATCCCCTACACTATCTTTACGATTAGTGTCTTTGTCCAAGTCCAGAGTCTGTCTTTCAATTTTCGAGTCTAGCAACGAGTCTAAGAGTCTAGGACTAGAGTCTTACATCAATCAAGAGCCTCTAAAGGCCGAGCTTCAAGTCAAAACAGTCGATGTAATGATTGCTGATTTCAATAACACTTCAATTTCTACTTACTGTTCGAGTTCTAATTCAAAACACAATCCTAATCCAAACAACTTTGCTTCACAAGAAACTGACCTTGAAATTCTAAAAGCTATCGAAAATCATGAAAACGGGACGCCCATAATTGAGGAAACAGAAAAAAGCAACCTTTCTAACAACAGTGATTCAAAACTAGTTCAGATTGGTTTAACTCTTTCTCAAGCAGAGCGGGATGATCTTACCAAGCTACTTTCATAGTACATAGACGTCTTCGCATGGTCCTATCATGATATGCCAGGGGTTGATCCAAGCACCGGTCAGCATACAATTCCCCTCATTCCAGGTTCAAAGCCCATCAAGAAGAAACTTCGTCGCATGAAACCGGACGTTTCCCTCAAAATTCAAGAAGAGGTCTCTAAGCAGCCAGAGGCCGGGTTTATTCGAGAAGCAAAGTATCTGCAAATGTCGTCCCATTTCCAAAGAAAGACGGAAAAATACGAATGTTGTGTGGACTACAGAGATCCTAACAGGGCCAGCCCTAAAGACGGTTTTCCATTGCCTCACATCGACATCTTGGTCGACAACACCGCAAATCATGCCTTACCCTCTTTTATGGACGGGTATGCAGGCTACAATCAGATTCCCATGGCAGAGGAGGATATGGAGAAGACAACCCTCATCACTCAGTGGGGTACATACTGCTACACAGTCATGCCGTTCGGCAATACAATCAGATTCCCATAACGCAGGGGCAACCTACCAAAGAACAGCCACAGCCATCATGAGCGATATGATTCACAAGGAAATTAAGGTATATGTTGACGACATGATTGTCAAATGCAAAGAGCGACACGAGCATACCTCGGTACTTCGAAAGTTTTTCAACAGGCTCAGGCAATACAACATGAGGCTCAATCCTCAAAAGTGTGCATTCGGGGTAACCTTAGACAAGTTGCATGGATATGTTATCAGCTCTCGGGGCATCGAGGCTGATCCTTCGAAAATCAAAGCAATTCTAGAGATGCAACCAGCAACAAATGAAAAGGAAATTCGGGGTTTTCTCGGCAGACTACAATATATCAATAGGTTTATTTCAAGACTCACCATGATCTGTGAATCGGTATTTCGAAAGCTCCGGAAAAGCGAGCCCAAAGTGTGGGATGACGACTGTCAGCATGCGTTCGACACTATCAAGAACTATCTTTCCAATCCACCAGTGCTAAAGCCAGCCATGCCAGGGATTCCCCTCAGGCTTTACCTTACAACAAAAGAATCAGCAATTGGGGCCATGCTCGCCCAAGAAATTGAAGGCAAGGAGAATGCAGTATACTACATAAGCAAAACGTTGATCGAGTACGAGACCAGATACACTCAGCTCGAGAAACTCAGCATCGCCTTGGTTTGGGCCACAAAGAAACTACGCACTACATGCTCTCCCATACAGTGCATGTAATCAGCAAGGCGGATCCTCTCAAGTACTTATTCGAAAAACTAGCTCTTAACGGACGATTGTCCAGGTGGTTGGTCATGCTAGCAGAATTCGATCTAAAATACATCCCGCAAAAGTCCATCAAGGGTTCAGCAGTCTCAGACTTCCTAGCCTACTGTCCCATCGAGGCAAAAGAGGAGGATTACGACTTACCCGACGAGCAAATCTTAATGACAAGTGATGACAGTTGGTCGATGCATTTTGACGGTGCTTCAAATCAGAACGGATGTGGTGCTGGAGTAATTCTAGTAGCCCAAGACGGCACTCACATTCCTATATCAGCAAAACTGTAATTCAACGTCACAAACAATGCGGCAAAATATGAAGCATGCATCATGGGCCTGGAAGCCGCCTTAGCATTAGGTGTCTAGAAACTTCGAGTATACGGGGATTCCTCCCTAATCATCAATCAAATTTCTGGCAAATGGAAAGTAAGGAGCGAGAGCTTGGCTCCATACCAGTCCTATCTTGAGAAGTTGTCTGAGCAGGTAGAAGAGCTTCGCTATACATACCTCCCGAGAGAGGAGAACCAATTCGCCCTGGCAAAGCTGGCCTCAATGATCAACATTCCAAATGGCATGGCCTAAATGCCATTTACAATTGAAACGCGTTAAGAAGCAGCATATGTCCATGCTATTGACGACGTCGAGCAAGACAGAGATGAGCCTTGGTTTACAGACATTCAAAGGTATCTACAGCATTCAGAGTATCCCCCACACTTTTCAAGCAAGAATCAAAGGGCTCTACGACTACAATCAGCCAATTTCGTCATAGAAGGCGGCGTTCTATACAAGAGGTCCCTTAGTGGCCCTAATCTCCGATGTGTTGGCAAACACGAAGCTCAAAGAGTCATGGACAACATACATGCCGGAGTCTGTGGCACCCACATGAATGGGAAGATGTTGGCCCTCAAGATCATCAGGGCTCGATACTACTGGACTACCCTTGAACGGGATTGCTACTTCTTTTTCAAGAAATGTCCTACCTGTAAAAAATGTGCGAATATAAAGCACATTCCCCCATCACTGCTATAATCTCAATCATCACCGTGGCCATTCTCAGCCTAGGGTATCGACGTCATTGGCAAAATCACTCCAACAGGCACCGGGGGTCATGAGTTCATACTGGTTGCTATCGACTACTTCACCAAATGGGTCGAGGCCAGGTCATTCAAAGTGTTGGGTTCCAAGCAAGTGGCCCAGTTCATTCAAGAAAACATCATATGAAGATACGGAGTTCCTCACGAGTTCATCAGTGACCAAGGAACCCATTTTCAAGGAGAGTGTGAAGACCTATTCACCGAGTACAAAATTCAACATCATCGCTCTTCTCCTTATCGCCCACAAACCAATGGGGCTGTCGAAGCAGCCAACAAGAATGTCAAAGCCATCATCATGAAAATGACGACCAATTACAATGACTGGGCCCAAAAGCTACACTTCGCATTGTGGTGATATCGAACTTCAATTCGCACTTCAACTAGTGCAACTCAATTCTCATTGGTCTATGGAATGGAAGCGATACAATTTATCGAGCTAGAGATACCTTCTCTAAGGGTAGTCCTCGAAAGAAAAATCCCAGAAGCTGCATGGGTACAAACAAGGTATGATGAGCTAATCATGCTTGATGAGCATCGGCTTCAGGCCGCTCACCACGTACAAGTCTATCAGCGCCGAGTGGCCAGACATTTCAACAAGAGGGTCAGAACCCGAAACATCAAAGAAGGAGAGCTTGTCCTGAAAGCCCTTCGCAAAAGCATCATGGACCCAAGGGGAAAATTCAAACCCAACTGGGCAGGCCCATACGTTGTCAAGAAGATCCTCTCCGGTGGAGCAGTCGAACTAACAGACGTCGATGGAACAGAATTCAGATCTCTGACAAACCTCGATCAACTTAAGAAGTTCTATGTCTAAAGTTCCATGTTCAAATTCAAGAATCCAATTCAAAGTCCTGTAAGGTCGTTAGAACTACGTCCGGCCTGATTCCTTAACGGGACTCGTAGGCAACCTCATTCCGAGGCCCGGCCACTTTAATACAAAAACAATTCAAACTTTCCTCAATTAAGGGCATCCTAAAAATCAAATTAAATTCAAAATTAAATTGTTGTTGTGTTTATTCCAAATGTGTCAATTCAAAGTAAAGCAAGTTCAAGCGGAATTTAACAATAACCCTTTATTTGGCTCTAAGGCCTTCAAAGCTAATTCAAATACAAGGTCAGGATCAAGTGAAGCAAAGTTCAAAGCCTTTTCACTTCCTAAACACATTTTCGAAACACACTTTCTAAACACATTCCAAAACACAATTCCTTCTAGTACAATTCAAACACATATAGCCTACAAAGATCTAGGGTCGGGCGACTACGCTATTAAGTCTTGGCACCTTGAGTACTATCCCCTGGCTCCTCCCGCAATCAATCATCAATCTTCCCCTTGCCCAGGCGGCGGGAGAAGGAACTTGCTAGCCCTCCAAGACGGGAGGATGACGAACCTCCTTTGGACTCCGAACGGTCAAGCACCGGACGGGCCACGCTCCCGTCACCTTCCTCATAGTCAGTTGATGCAGGGCGTCTAGCTCTATAACATCGGACTCTAACTGGTCCAGAGAGAGAAATGTCCCTCTGTCTTAGGCCTCTCATCCAAACAATGTACCCTGTAGACAGAGTATCTGGCTCGGGCGGGTATTGAACACTCAAGAATGGTTTAGTGACCCAATACCGCCTCCAGACTTCAAGTCGATTCGCATTCAGTGCAGCAGGTTTCGGGTTCCATTCAGTACAGTCCGGGATCTCCTTTTTCAAACCATACTGTCTCATCACTCGAGCAGGCGAGTAGAAGACCAGCATTGTGAGGCTTGGCACCCTCAAAGCAGTAGAACAAGAGGCATGCCTCATGGCAGCAATTCCCCACCAAGGAACTACCCACCTTATACAAGATCCAATTCCAGAAAGTGCGCTTCGCCACTCATCCAAAGAAAGTCGGCCATACATCATGGGCCGCACAGTGAACCCCTTTCTATTATAGCTTTCCATGTTCTCCGGTGGTGCCACCAGCATGAGCCTCTCCATCAGCCAGACCTTGGGGAGTATACAAGAAAAGAAATACAAAATTCAACATTCAAAATTCAAAATTCAAAATTCAAAATTCAACATTCAAAATTCCAGTACAAATTCAATATACAAGAAAGCTCCAGATCCTTACCTGGAGTAATACCGGACTTCCCGACGGCAAGGGAGAGGGGTCCGACTTCAGCATGTCAAGGCCCGTCAATGTTTCGCCAATCACGAGCGGCATTGGGTCCCGACCATTAGCAAATTGCTCTACAATCTCTATTAGGAAGGCATCACCAATGCCAAACCCATGTTTCGAAAAGAGGAAGCGAGCAAAGATACAAAAACTCAAGGCCCTCAAGCGGAAACCTTGGGAACATCAAGCCCAGCAAAGTAGGTGACAAGGAGGGACAAATCCACCCCTCTGCCATAAACAACAGCACTCAAAAGTGGGGGCTTCAAGCCCAAATATCTTTCAAAGCCCAAGAAAAAGTGTTCTTCAACACTAGGCATGCATGGCTCCGGCATAATGGGCCACCCTAATATGGCGCTAAATTCCTCAGGGAGGGGACATACCTCATTATTTCCAAAGCGGAAGACATGATGACTTGGATCCCAAGCCTCCAGAGCAGCAAGAAGGAAGTGCACATAAGCTTTACAAGCCGGAAAGAAGCGAGCACCCCAAGATGCAGACCATCGAGCTCCCTCTTCTCCAATTTGCCTAGCGAACCAAGCCATGAGTTCAAGGCATTTTCAAAAGACATAGCCATATTCTCTCTTCTTTTTTGTGAGGAAGTAGTATGCAAAGAATAGCACAGAAGGATTGTTGCATAAGAATGATCCGACAAGGTCCCTATTTATACAAGAGTCGGCTTGCACGACAGCACGCAGGCGCCAGGCGCCGAGCCCTGCGCCAAACGCAGGGGCCTACAGCGGAGGATGAGGCCACCGTCCTCTTTTATGACTCCCAATACACACCCTTTAGTGCTTCGGACAGCAGAGTACAACCTCCATTATTCAAGATTCCAAAGCCGCAAGCCGCGCAAATTCAAGCAGTCTGAGTCTGCGCTTCGGGCAGATTTCGGGTGAACTTTATTCAAAATTCAAGCATTCTAGTCCTAGATCGGCGTCCTAAGTCGAGTATGCATATGCATAGCAAAAGTTGAATATACTTTGACTTGCGCTTTTCCTAACCAAAAAGCCTCAGTCAAAGTGGGGGCTTATAGTGGGTATATACACCCGAAAAAATGGGCAAATTTTTTCTCAAATTTTTTGCAAATTCCTCATGCATGCATATAGCTACAAATTTAAAAGGGACACACAACGCATACAAGTTCAAATTTTCAAACATACAAACACCAAACCTCAAAATTCCAAACCAATTCAAGTTCAAAACCATACAACCATACAAAATTCAAATCCCAAACCGTACAAATCCATACAAATACAACCCAACCTATACAAAATCAAACCAAGGCAAGCTAGAACTCGCTACCATGCAGGGTCAGTATGAGTCATCATCAGCCGTAATGTCAACCACAGGCTCCTTGTTCCTGTTTCGGCTCCTAAAATGCTCCAGATCCCGATCCAGCTCCGTCCCAGGGGTACTAGGATCGTGCTGCGAGATACGAAGAGTGCCGGGAGAGGGATAAACTCCCTGCTGAGGAGAAGGGTACTGATAAGGCGGCGGCATCGCCATGAACTGGTGCGGTGCCCCAAACATCTGAGCCTGACGCATTCTCTCCATCTCCGACCAGTAAGCCTTTGGGGGGTTTTTTTTTGGATTTTCCCTACAAGGGGGCGGTTTCTTAGAAAATCATTGTATTTTTGTACCTCAAAGGAGTCGCCACCAAACATTATTTAGGGTCTTGTTTGAAAAGACCGCAAATGACTCTATTAGGATAAGACTTGAATCTTCGAAACGGATGGGTGAGATCCGGGCACGGGAACGAGATGCTTATTCCGCAAGCTTTAGCAATATTTCGAGCACGTGACATAGCATTTTCGAAAATACACTAGTTTAGACTATGTGGGTTTGAATTTTATAGAAAATAGAATCTCTACTTTGTATGGTAGTCACTTCGCTTTAATGTTAATTTAAGGGAACCTAAGATCGGTTTGTCCAAAAAATTATCTTTGTTAAGCGTGATGTAACCTTGCATTTTGTTTTATTTAGCATGTATGGTGATGAAAGTAATAAAGCAAATAAAGCAACATGCATCACAATAGTAAATAAGTGCGAAATTAGTAAATACAAGACCCCTTAGAGATGGACTAGGGAATAGGTCCACATTGCCTAGAAGGACTAGGCAAGTAAAGATGCGGAATTGAAAGTGCGGAATTGAAATTGCGGAATTGAAAGTGCGATATTGAAATTGCGGAATTGAAAGTGCGGTATTGAAATTGCGGAATTGAAAGGTGCATAATTGAAATCGCAATATTGAAAGGTGCATAATTGAAATTGCAATATTGAAACTTGTACTTGGGCACATGAGATTCGAACGCCAAGCGGCTCCTTAAAAATAAGTGCGCCCCACACGAATTCAAAGCCAAAAATCTCAACTTGGGAGACGTTGTTCATCCCAAAGTATCCTAGATTTTTCATATAGAACTTGAACTTGAAAGTTTGAATCTTGAAATATTGAACTTGAAATACTTGAACTTGAACTTGAAATATTGAATTTGTACTTGAAATATTGAAACTTAAGAGACTTGAATCTCAAAGATCGGGCCTTTTAATGTTGAAAAGGTTAGATCTTTGATGTGCTCTTACTTTGAAAGGATCCTAGTTTAGGGAAGTAGTCATGAGCAACCCTAAACATTGTGGGATCTTGAAATTTGAAAACTTGAACTTGTTTATTGAAAAATGGAGTCTTGAATCTCAAAAGACTAAACCTTTAGAAGTTAAAAAGGTGTCATCTTTGATTACTCCATGTTTGAAAGTGATTCTATGTAGGGGAATACAGTTAAACATAATAACATGTGCGGAACAATCCCCAAAGCCAGGAAACATGTATAAAGCACAGATTAAGCAAACTTACATTCGAAGCGTGTTTTCCACAATAATCTGTCAACGAACACGAACAAAGAACTCCACTTGTCGTTCCTCTACTTGGTTCACCGACACGATCAGATCCGTCTTGATAATCGTAGCTTAGACAATTAATAAAGATACTTTGCTTTTGGGAAGAACTCACTTTGGAGGCACAGAGAGAATTAGGGTTCTCTGTGTCTCTAGGGTTTGAGTAATATGAATTGTGTGTGTTGGAAACTAGGTTGTAAGGTTATATCTTTAACCTTACTAACCGACCAAGCAAGAAGCAAGGTCGGCTAGCAAGCCGTGCGAGCCAAGCAACGGACACACGCCCGCGCGCCCAGCGACACACTACAGGCCGAAGCCCACAGCGCGCGCGCCGAGCAGCTGGGCCGTGGGCCTTGCTCGCTCGTCGCTGCTGTTGCGCTATTGCTTGCTGCTGCGTTCTCGCGCCCAATGGGCTTGCCTCGCTTGCCTTGGCTCGCGAGCTTGCTGGCTCGTTCGGCCTTGCACGCTTACATGCTTGGCTCGACGGGCCGGCAACTCCGATGCCCTTCGTATTCGCGATTTAATATATTTCCGATATATTATTTATCGTTTCGTATACGACGAATCACCGTCATACGCTACGATTTATTCGTGTCGCCCAGCTTACGAATATTCGCGATACGATATACGATTCCGACAAAGGTCGTATCGTATAATACGTTTCCAACTAATTCCCGAAAAGCTATTAAATGAAATTCCGATTCATTTAATCCGGTGATCAATTACGTGTCATTGGTGTGACTTGTAGGTTCAGTCAAGAGTAAGTTGTGCGTTCAATATCCATTAGAACTCACTGATCAGAAGCATTGCTCCAGCTAGCTGTTCCGATCACTTGATCTCACTGAATTAATTGTTCACAATTAATCTGAACCTTGGTATTAGACTTAATGCACCTTGGGTGAAGGACATATTTCCTTCAATCGCCCACTTGTCATTCAGACAAGTGTGCATCCACATTCCTTTGTCACTTAGTGTTACTTACTGAACATAAGGTAAGATCCAAGCCATCCTTATGAGGTCCAGAAGTGTTTCTCGGATTACAGAGTTCAACTGTCAAACTTTTGCAGAAGGTTAAGCCTAACCATTCTGAGCACGGCCATGCATTTTATAGTATCTAACTCTCCGAGAGGCCTTGTTACACAACAACACCATATCCTATCAAAGATAGGAGGACAATCAATTCTTGCAATCTATGAACACTAACTTTGATTCATAGTACGCCCAATAACTGCTTTTATAGCCTCCTTTCACGGTGCGACGTTTAGCTAGTATCAAAGCGAACTAACTCTCAAACGAGCAGACATAATCGCTCATGTTCTGAGGAACGGTTTCTAATCACCATTAATGAGAACTACCTATGACATGACTTTAATCTCTTAAAGCGTTCTCATGGTCAATCCGATACAAGATCCAATAAGTATCTATGCAAAAGATTCTGACCTCCAGTCACTATAGTTCAAGAAATAGAACTAAGTAATCTACTTGCAATCTAATCTTCATTAGTCATTGGTCGTCCACCTTTCAATGACCTAGATTAGGGATCCTTTGTGACTTCAATATTCAAGTTCACTTATGGGTGTTTCTTTGTCAAAGAATCCATCTTGACATCCCATTTGAATGATTTGAATCACATGGACTTATCATTTAATTCTAAACCACAATTAAATGAATATGAAATAAATAAATTTCATAAATATGAAATGGTTAAACCAATTGTTTTAAACATAGATCTAACAGATATTCTAAAACAATACTTAGAAAATCAAAGCCATTCTCCAACATGCTTGATTCCCATGGTTGCTACATGTGCGTTGTGTTTCACTTGTGGCAACGGTTTAGTCAATGGATCCGCGACTTTGTCGTCAGTTTCAACCTTGCAAATCTCGATTTCCTTTCTTTCAACGATCTCTCGAAGTATGTGAAATCGCCGCAGTACGTGCTTGGACTTCTGGTGGCTCCTAGGCTCCTTTGCCTGGGCAATGGCTCCTCTATTGTCGCAATACAAAGCCACTGGTCCTTTAATGGAGGGGACAACACCAAGTTCTTCGATGAACTTCCGAATCCAAACAGCTTCCTTTGCTGCTTCTGAGGCAGCAATGTACTCGGCTTCAGTTGTAGAATCCGCAATAGTGCTTTGCTTAGCACTTTTCCAGCTTACTGCTCCGCCGTTGAGGCAGAACACAAACCCAGACTGTGATATGAAATCATCTCTGTCGGTTTGAAAGCTTGCGTCCGTATAGCCCTTAACAATCAACTCATCTGTACCACCATAAACCAGAAATTGATCCTTAGTCCTTTTCAGGTACTTTAGGATGTTCTTGGTAGCAGTCCAATGCGCCTCACCTGGTTCTGACTGGTACCTTCTCGTTGCACTAAGTGCGAACAAAACATCCGGCCTTGTACAAATCATAGCATACATGATGGATCCAATAGCTGAAGCATATGGAATTCCACTCATCTTTCTACGCTCATCAGATGTTTTGGGACACTGATTCTTGCTTAGATATACGCCATGTGACATGGGTAGATGGCCTCTCTTGGCTTCCATCATATTGAACCTAGCTAGCACTTTGTCAATGTAAGTGATTTGGCTTAGTCCAATCATCCTCTTAGATCTATCCCTATAGATCTTGATCCCCAATATGTATTGTGCCTCTCCTAAGTCCTTCATTGAGAAACACTTCCCGAGCCAAGTCTTTACAGACTCCAACATAGGAATGTCGTTTCCAATAAGCAGTATGTCGTCAACATACAAGACTAGGAATGCAATTTTACTCCCACTGACCTTCTTGTATACACAAGATTCGTCCTGATTCTTGATGAAGCCAAACTTATTGACTGCTTCATCAAATCGTTTATTCCAACTCGTTGATGCCTGCTTTAGTCCGTAGATGGACTTCTTAAGCTTGCATACCTTTCCTTGGTTCTTTTGATCGACAAAACCCTCCGGTTGTGTCATGAACACAGTCTCTTCAAGAACACCGTTCAAGAAGGCAGTTTTGACATCCATTTGCCATATTTCATAGTCATGAAAAGCGGCAATCGCAAGGATTATCCGAATAGACTTAAGCATCGCGACTGGAGAAAAGGTTTCATCGTAGTCAACACCGTGAACTTGTCTGTAACCTTTTGCTACCAATCTACCCTTGTATATGTATACAATTCCATCTTTGTCTTTCTTCAACTTGAAGACCCATTTGCATCCGATAGGTGTGAACCCATCCGGCAAATCAACCAAATCCCAGACTTGATTTTCAGACATGGAGTCTATTTCAGATTGCATGGCCTCTAACCATTTAATGGAGCTTGGGCTCGTCATAGCTTGCTTGTAAGTCAAAGGTTCATCACTATCCAATATGAGAACGTCTAAGTTTTCAGTCAAAAGGACGCCTGTCCATCTGTCCGGCTGAAACATAGTTCTATTTGACCTACGAGGGGCAACAACGTTTTGAGGAACTACTCCCACTGGCTCTTCTAAAGACCTTGGAGGTTCATCAACTTGAACTGCTTCTAAAGAGTTCTGAGTTCGTTGTTCGTCTCGAATCTCTTCGAGGTCTATTATTCTCCCACTTGTCAATTTGGAAATATGATTTCTTTCCAAAAAGACACCGTCACGAGCAACGAATACCTTGTTGTCTGACTTGTTGTAGAAATAATACCCCATAGTTTCTTTTGGATACCCAACGAAGAAACATTTGTCAGATTTGGGTTGTAGCTTGTCGGAAATTAATCGCTTGACATATGCTTCGCAACCCCAAATCTCCAGAAAAGACAACTTTTGAAGTTTCCCAGTCCATAATTCGTATGGAGTCTTTTCAACAGCTTTTGACGGAGCACGATTCAGTGTGAGTGCTGCAGTTTGCAACGCATGTCCCCAGAACTGTAAAGGAAGTTCGGCCTGACCCATCATTGACCTGACCATATCTAGTAAGGTCCTATTTCTCCGTTCCGACACTCCATTCCATTGAGGTGTCCCCGGAGCAATCAATTCAGAAAGAATACCGCATTCTTTTAGATGGTCATCAAACTCGTGGCTAAGATATTCACCTCCTCGATCTGATCTTAGAGCTTTGATTTTCTTGCCATGTTGATTCTCTACTTCATTTTGAAATTATCGGAATTTCTCAAACGATTCAGACTTGTGCTTCATTAAGTAAATATAGCCATATCTACTGAAGTCGTCCGTAAACGTTATGAAATAGCTTAACTCACCTCTAGCTTTCGTACTCATAGGCCCACATACGTCCGTATGTATTAGCCCTAGTAGTTCGCTTGCTCTTTCTCCCACCTTTGAGAAAGGTTGCTTTGTTATTTTGCCAAGTAAACAAGATTCGCATTGATCAATCTTCTCTAAGTCGAATGATTCTAGAATTCCTTTCCGTTGAAGTAATTCCATGCGCTTTATGTTTATATGGCCTAATCGATAATGCCACAGAAATGTGAGATCCGAATCACCAGTTTTAGCCTTTTTGGTACTTATGTTATAAATGTGTTTGCTCGTATCTAGCACATAAAGACCGTTTTCTTGTTGTTCTGAACCATAAAACATTCCATTCAAAGCAAAAGAACAACTATTGTCTTTAAATTGAAAACTAAAACCTTTAGAATCCAAACTTGAAACGGAAATGATGTTTCTGGTAATACTAGGAACATAGTAATAGTTTTCTAGTTCCAAAATAAACCCACTAGGCAAAGAAATAAAATAAGATCCTACGGCTAATGCAACAATCCGTGCTCCATTTCTCACGCGTAGATCCATCTCGCCTTTATCAAGCTTTCTACTTCTCCTTAGTCCCTGTGAATTGGAACATAAGTGTGAGCCACAACCAGTATCTAATACCCAAGAAGTAGAATTAGCAAGATTACAATGTATAACACACATACCTGAAGTAGAAGCAACGTTCCCGTTCTTCTCATCTTCCTTCTTCTTCAAGCAATCTCTCTTCCAATGCCCCTTCTTCTTGCAGTAGAAGCACTGAGAGTCGGCAGGAGAACGAGTCGCCCTTTTCTGTTTACCAGAACCGGCGCCATTGGACTTGGATGAGGGAGAAGCCTTGCCCTTACCCTTCTTGCCCTTGTTCTTGCCTGATTTCTTGAAGTTCTTGCCCTTACGCACCATAAGCATATCATGCTTATTCTCTTGCTTGAGCGTCTTTTCAACGGTTTTCAGCATACCGTGAAGCTCAGTAAGAGATTTCTCCATGCTGTTCATGTTGTAATTCAACTTGAACTGATCATAGCCATTATGAAGCGAATGGAGAATGATGTCAATAGCCATTTCATTTGAGACGTCAGAATCTAGAGCTCTCATGTTCTCAAAGAGCCCAATCATTTTAAGAACATGTGGGCTCACTGGTTCTCCTTTCTTGAGCTTAGTCTCAAGGATCAACCTTTGAGTCTCGAATCTTTCGATTCTGGCTTGGTCCTGAAACATGTTCTTCAACTCCGAGATAATTTGGTAAGCATCCGAGTTAATGAACGTTTTCTGAAGTTCAGGACTCATGGATGCAAGCATCACACATTTGACATCCCTGTTGGCCTGAATCCGACGATTAAGGGCAGCTTGAGTTATCTCTAGCACAGCCTCTTCCGATAACTCTTCCTCAAGGACATATTCTTTTTCCTCATGCATAAGAACTATTTGTAAGTTCCTTTACCAGTCGAGGAAATTGTTGCCATTCAACTTCTCTTTGTCGAGAATTGAACGCATGTTGAAAGTGTTATTGTTTGCGGCCATTTTTTATTACTACAATCGAAAAGAATTTGCAATAAATAACCATTCATACAATTCAATAACTTTGAAATAAAAGCAAAACATGCAATCATTAAAGCTATTAAAAACATCTCATTCATGCAAAAAGCAAAAACATGGTCCAAAATGAATGAAACGATTCCAAGACCCCAAAAGTCCTAAATCCTTAAGCAGCTTTAGCATGTCTTAAGTAGTTTAAGATTTTAGGTAAGCAAAACCTATTGCTAGTAATTTCCAAATTACTCTTGGTTAATAAATTAATGCCATAATTTATCCCATTGCCACAACTTAATGCCATTGTTGTTTGAGTTGTAACCACAATCAACGTGCTCCTTTAGGACTCCTTACCACCTAAGTCAACTAAAATAGCACCTCGCTTTAGCGTAAACCTACTATCTTAGATCCCTAGATTTTTTTAAGTGTTGATTTGGAAGGCAATTTTTAAAACTAAATATTACTTGGACCTAGTTGTTTCTATGTTGGTTCGATTATTTAGTGAACTTAAAACTAATCGATTCATAGGAAACAACCTGTTCATGCAAAGCATACATACATTCATGCATTCATGCATAATATATATATTAAAATGCATAAATAAATGGTGATCTAGTATGGCCCAAAACTTTTGTCTTGAAGCATCCAATCTTCATCACCTCCTTGTTAGCTTGGCATCGTCTTGAATCTTCGTTCAAATGCTAACTTAAAGTTCTAAACTTAGAAATACTTGAAAATAATAAAATTACATCAAAATTTCCATGGTACGCAGACCATATTTAAAACTTTACATACAAAGATAGAACGGTACGCAGACCGTATTTAACTATCCTAAATTTGGCCATACTAGTCACTTGGAGTACCTGCATTGCATAAAATATATATTCTACGCATTCATCCATTCTTGTGCTAAAAAGAATGGCCCATGTTAATATGCAAGTATTTAGGTGAATTAATTAAAATTCACGTTCACATAAACGCGTCCTAAAAGATTAATCAATTTCCAAATTATTAATCCTTAGACTTTATTCTAATTAAAATTGAATTTAATTAAAATAATGCGACCTACGAAATAATTAAAATAATTATTTCATTTTAATTTCATTTAGTGGCTCCCACTCAAACCAATAATTATTCCGGATAATTAATTATGAAATATTAAATTAAAACTCGCGGCCCGGCCCAAGCAAATAAAATATTAAATTAAATATCCCGTTAGCCCAAATTAAAGCAAATATACGAAGCCCAACGAATTAAACGATTTAAAAAAAACGTCCAACTGCTTGATTGGGCTAGGCTTGCACCCAGCCCCGCCTCGCGTGAGGCCCAAGAGCACACGAGCAAGAGCTCGCGCACTCCGCCCCATCGCTTGTCCCCGCAGCGATGCTGCCCTGCGCTGCGTGTTGTGCATCGTGAGTGCTCGATGTCGCAAGGCTTGCGCCTCGCTTCGTCGCAGCCCCGCAAGCTACCTCGCCTGCCCTTCCTCGCCCAGCGCGCACGAGGGACGCAGCATCGCTGCTGCTGCCCGTGTCGCATGGCTCGGTCGCGCACAATGGCCTCGTATGGCTCGACGAGCCATACTTCCACCATGCTCATGTTCGTGTTTTTGGTTCGTAAAACGGACCAACTTCATTAAAATTAAATTTAATTCACGAACTTGCATTAATTTTATTTTTCAAAAAAAAGTTACGATTTAATTTTCGAAAAACAACGATTTTCAACGATTTAATAAACTTTAACGACAATCCAATTTCGTAAAATTAATAAATCAAGGGCTAACAATATTCAAACTTTCAAGAACGATCGAATCAACTTTAAAGTTTGAACTTTTAATTAATAAAATCCGAAACTTTATATCGTTCATTCACAATTAAATTTCAGATTATTAATAATTTGGTTTAAGTGCGATTAAAATTAACGAAACCATTCAAAATTTTAATCCAATAATTTTTAAAATTAGCCACTGAACCATGAAATTATACCCCCTTCCCCAATTAACCGAATTATTAAACCAAAATTAATTAAAATTCATTTAGGGTTGCAAATTTTACGAACTAGATTTTAGCCCGTGCTATGCACGGATTCTAAAAATTGTTATGTTTAAATAAAACTCTTATGTATATACCAATTTTATATATTAGATTAGATTATTTTTTTATTGCATTGAATTTCATTTTAGATTTTTTTTAAAATTATGAGAGTGTTTGTTTTTGGATGAAATTGTATATGCTAATATTAATAATTAATCAATAAAAATATCTACGTGGCACTTAATTATTTATCTACGTGACACTTGACTTTTCTAATTAAAAAATAATTTTGAAATCTTATTTTTCATTGGTTGTAACCCTTAGATTTCATACGCTGCGCTCTAAAATTAGACTAATGTTTGATTAAGTTAAATTTATTTATTTTATTTTAGATTAGTGTTTGATTTTGGATGAATTTTATTTTAGATTTATTTTTTTAATTATTAGACTGTTTGATTTTAGATGGAGTTGTATATATTAGTAATTAATTAATTAAAATATCTTCGTGGCACATAACTAATTATCTACGTGGCAATTGATTTTTTTAATTCAAAAATAAATTAGAAATCTTATTTTTCATTGGCCGAAACCATTAGTAATCCTAGGTGGTGCTCTAATATTTCAGCAAATATGCCTCCTTTAGGTGGCGCTCTAATATTTCAGCAAATATGCCTCCTTTATATATATATATTAGATTGGGAAAAGGCAAAATTAGGGTTTATACTTATCGGAAAAATCTGAAATTTTTACCATAGATCAAGCATGTACCATAAATCCTGCAAAGTTGTCAGGAAGCCGATGTGCACCCGGCTGTTCCTGCTTGGCGCCATCACTCTACTCACTAGAGCCAAGAGGAAGAGCCGAACCCTCTGCTCCGCAGATATGCCCACACTATGAATAGCATCCATGATCACCGTCACAGAAGCATGAGTGTCATCATCCGCCAAATCAGCAACAGGGTCGAGCAAGTCCTTGGCGGTATTCGAGAACCACTTCATCCCAGAATCAAAAATCACGTTCCTCTCAGAAAAGGGAAGGCCCGTAATCATGGCAAACTCGAAAGGGGTAATGGTGATCTCCCCCCATGCCATATGAAAAGTGTTGGTGGTATCCCACTACCTCTCCAGCAAAGCCTGTAACCGGGGTTTGATCCCCGTTCTCCTCGGAGTATCTCCCATGGCACGCCGGAAATCGACCAGGCCCGTCTGCAACCAGATCTCCATAGCCTCCTCGTCAGCACAGATGGCACGAAAAGCCTTCTGAAGCTCCGCCAAGGACCAAAAGGTGCGAAACGGCTCTCCATCGGCCTACAGATGACCGAATCAGCTCAAAACCTATACAAGTACAAGATACAAATTCAAAGCACATTACAAGACTCACCAAGCCAGCGCGAGGCCGCTGAGACAAATGAAAGTCCGATCGAAACACTATATCGGAAGGACTCCAACCAGTGCCAACGAAAGCGGGTAGACTCCGAGGAATCATGCCCCCCTCCGACGCGTTTGTGGCAGCCGCTTCATCATCCGGAGCATCCTCCATAGCAGCTCGAACCACCGAGCGTTCGGCGAGCTTTCTTCGAGTGTGATGAGGCATACTAAGTCATGCAAAATACAAAAACATCAAGATTCTAAACTGGGGGCTATCCTAAACTAGCTCGTACGAAGTCAAAGTTCAAAAAAAATCCCAATGGCGGTATAAACACAACCAGGGACCTCTACACCAACGCCTAGGCTACCCATGCCGAAGCAGGTATGCAAAGTTCTACACCAACGCCTAGGTGTAGATACCTACTTTTGTCCCCATTCCCGAAAGGGAAAGGTTCGATGATGAAAGCGTAAATCTCCACTTGACAACGCATCTCCTATAAAATAACGAATCTCAATTCCCCTTTTCATTTCACCCGAAACCTGCTATTTATGGAAACCTGCTAAAAATAGTAACTGCCGTAAAAGGTAGCTTCTAAAAGTGGCAAGTCATAAAAGATAGAAACCTGTCAGAATTAGGTGTTGCACTCCAACATAAATCCTAAATGAGCTAGAAAACTGCAAGAATCCTATTCCTAATATGATTCGGAAATAAGAGTTACGTATTAATTAAAATCCTAACGAGCCTAGAGTTCGTAACAGGCCCAGACGCATTCCGTAATGAAATTGATACGCACTAAAAGACTCGATTAAGTCTCAAACACTACGGATTTCAGGAATCCGAATCTGACTAAGAAAACAGCCCAGACCCTATTTTCAACGCCTGGCTCTGGGCGCTTAAATTACCTGGGTACGTGTTTTTTCCTAATTCTTTGTGGATTAGAACTCCGCAATTCTATCTTTCCACGAAATCTTCCCTATAAATACAGCCCCAAATTCGACGTGAAGGGAACACACACAATTCATATTCTGAGTATTGACTCCAACCCTTAGCCTAAGCCTCACGCTGCGAAATTGTTCACGCGTTCTGTCGCAATCGATCCACAAATCGAACAGAACGTATCCTGTCCCATAATTTGAGATTCGTTTAATAAAAAGGAGAAATAGCAAAGTCAAAGTGGTTAGTTTTCTGAGAACCGTGACGCACCTCTCAAGGGTGCGTCGTAATGTGCCCCTTCTCGATGATTTAATTGCTTTCCTCGCCCTTTTTATGAACTGTTAAACTAACTAGGTCTGATTGTTCTATCACGCCTAACAAATATAATATTTTTGGGAAATTGAATTATCATGCTAGGTCCCTCAATACTATCTAAATCAGATAATCACGATCGATCTAGTATTATATGTTGCATATTGCTAAAATCAACTCAGATTAGTTTAATAGTTAACGCATGTCCCTTCAATTATTTATGCTGAGCTAGTAAGGATATCCTGCCTCTGGAGTTATCGACGAGCAAAGTACTCCTCTCGGTAGTTACAGTCCCCCGAACCCTCAATCTCTACCTTGCGGGTGTATGTTGAGAGATCCCCACACCAGGGATCACAAGGGAACCTACGGCCGTCGTGGTCAAACATAATTGCACTCCCTTTATGTCACGATAACCGGGTTTTGTCAGTTTTTCTCATTGTTGTTAAAAACTGAATGGCGACTCCTATATTACTAGTCAATTGGGTGTATACTCACAGGAAATCCAATTACACTTGATTGAATAAAAGAATCGTCACACCCACGAGGGACGAGGTCACACATTAGCCTCGCGCTTTTTCGACCCCCTCACAGTGGCGACTCCACTGGGGAAAGTGAAGGAAATACTCGTTCTTGTAGGTAATCAAAATAGCGAAGGGTGAAACGATCCTACCCCGCGTTTATTTCCCCATCAAGTTGGGACGACCTGAAAATCAGCATATTAATGTGAACGGGCAGAACCGCATAACGAATCTCGGCTCCCTCGGGAGTTGGGACTAAGGATACCTTTTTTCGCCAATAGGGGGGTGCATACGCCGCGCATGTTTCCCACTTGGTACTTGTGCAGGTAGTACACCTATCCCGAACCCAATCGCTCGCTCATTAGGTCCCTCTCGCCTGCATGCCCCCTTGGCTTGCACTTGCGGGTTGGCCTCTTGAGCGAAATTCGTCTGTTGAAGACACTACCTCGACCGGGGCATGTGTTGGATCTACGATAGAAGCGGTACCAAGCCAGGCACAGATAAATACCCATAGAAGCCTATCATAAACTACATGACATGTTAGTATCGCCTCATGATGAATGTTAGTTATGTATAGCGAAATATGTGATTGTGTGTGAGAAACTATCCTAGAAAACCAACGACCTTAAAAATTGCCCAAACGTTCATAGACTAATTGGCCAAAGAGTTATGCCGAAATACGTGTTCCGCAAACCCGAATGGTCGCCACAAAAATAAGCGACGCTCGGAATGGCCTGTAACGAATCCCACAAACGCTGCTACGCGTAAAGGACGTTATTAGGCAAGCACGCAAATCGAAGTCGCATAAACAGAAAACAGAAAACGAGAACCAGCCAGGGACGCATTTTCAACGCCCCTGGCTGGGCGCCAGAATTTCTCACGCCCCTCGCCGGACGCTGAAGTTGCTGCTTGGCCTTCTGGTCAGGCGCAGCAGCCTCGGTGCCCGCGCAAAAGGAAAATACGTATCACAGAAAAAATGTTCGTAAAAAGAATCGCTACGAGGGCGTAAGGAAAGCACTCGATTTCAAAAGCGGCTCGTAAAAAATTAATAACTCTTTGCGTCGTTGTTAGGCCTCCTACGACGACAATGCTCGCACTAAAAAAACCGAACAAGCTAACAACTATGAATGTCACACGGGCAAGTGTTTCGAAAATCCAAAGAATGACCAAAAGAAAAAAAAACCAAAAAGTGTACCAACAAAAGAAAGAGTGAAAAACCAATAGAGAGAGTCGAAGTCTAGACTAAGTAATGCTTGAAACTTTGGGAACCTAAACTTTAGCTTATCTTATGCCTAGGACTGGTCCTGCCACTTGGTGCCGATCAGGGAATCAACGGTTAGTGCGTCTCGAAGATACATCGCCAACATCAGGTTTAGTAACTCCAAGCTCCGTCCGTCATCCCTCATTTCAAGGATCTCCGCTTCCCCAACCTCGATTCGCACCTTCAAACATGTCCATCGAAGATTTGCAAGAGCAGATGGCTCAAATGACCCGACTCATGGGCCAACTGAAAATGGAAAATGAAGCTTTAGCGGCTGCGCAAGCCAAAAATGACCTCGATAACGAGAAGAGGATTGAAAAAATGGTCCTACAGCAAACCATGGGGAGCAAATACTTCTCCCTCGATCCTGAACCTTTTCCTGGCAAACTACCAGAAAAGTTCAGTTCATCTGACTTACCAAAGTTCAAGGCCACGGACAACCCCCGTGATCATCTACTGAGCTTTGTGAATGCCATGAACTTGAAAGGCGTGGATAAGTCCATGTACTTACCTGCCTTTCCTTTGTCCTTGGAACCTGTGCCGCTCAAATGGTACTATCACCAGGACCCTAAGCTCTTCCCCACTTGGGAAGACTTTGTCAATGTCTTCATCAAGCAATACTCGTCGAACATGGATTTCCAAGTCACCATGCGCGAGCTGGAAGTTCTCTTCCAAAAGAAAAATGAGGGTTTCACGACCTACTTTGCTAGATGGAGGGACCAGGCGGCCCAACTAATCAATGGGCCTCCCGAAACAGAATTGGTCCAAAAATTCATTGACAACCTGGACCCGGCTTACAGACAACACCTTAGGTACCTGGGACTTGACACTTTCAAAAGAGTTTATGATGTGGGAATAAAGATCGAGGACGACCTCGCCAAAACCATACAAAGCAAACCCACATATAAAAACAACACCTATAATCGGGGTAACACATCCCAAGCCCAAGAAGTCCATGTTGTAGAAGAGACTCCCGCCCGAAGAAGCCCTGGAAGATGGGTCCGAGACCGAAAGTTTGCCCCACTCGGGTCGACTTTGGTACAAGCCTTTGAAAGACTAACCAATCAAGGAAAGTTGAGACCTATAGGTCCCACCCGTGACCCTCCTGTCAAAAGCAAATATTGGGTCGAAGGTACTTATTGCAAATTCCATCAAGGAAATGGGCATGACACTGAAAACTGCTAGAATCTAAAACATACGATCCAGGACATGATAGAGGATGAAGTGATACCTCTCCCTAACGTTGGCAAACCCAACAACAACAAGAGCCCACTCGGCTCTTGTCACATCTCTCTCGACCAACCAGAGAATTTCGACCCCACGGTGTACATCACGCCTCAAGGTGCACCACTCGCTGTGGTCCCTATGGATCGAATCGAGAGATAAGTGTGCGGTGTGTGGAATGATGATGCTGAAGATATTTACCTATCTTAAGTATCGGGCCAGGACCTCTTCACCGAAACTTGGCCCGGGTATGCTCTCATTGACACCACCCCTCAGGAGCCCGAGGTCGACAACCTCACCCGATCCGGAAGAATATACCAACCGGATATTCACCCACCTCCTATGGACGACATCCCGGTTAGGCAAACTCCTGAGAATGGACGGCACGCCACCGTCGCAGAAGTCATTGGAAATCCTCTCCTGAAACAACTAAAAAGAACCAAGGCCGAGATTACCATCTGGGATCTCATGTGTACTTCAAAGGAACATCGCGAAAAGCTTATTCGCTCACTCGACCTCATCTCAGTACCTACAGATATCACACCTGACTCACTAGTTAGCCATATCACGAGAGATGCCGGAGAAAAAGCCATAGTTTTCACTGACAAAGACTTGCCCAAAGAGGGGGGTACTCACAATAAAGCCCTTTACCTAGTGGTTGGATGCAAAGGACAAAACATCCCCCTAGCGCTCGTAGATAATGGTTCGATGGTTAATGTCTGCCCATTGTGAACCGCCCATTGCTTGGGGCTAGGAAACGATGACTTCCAAACCTCCACGCAAGGGGTACTAGCTTATGATGACTCCCGAAGGCCTGTATTGGGAAAAATCAACCTTACCATACAAACCGGGCCTGTGGCACGCACCACGGAGTTTCAAATAATCGACATCAAGCCCACTTTCAACCTCCTCTTGGGGCGACCTTGTCTCCATGACTTAGGAGGTGTGGCTTCTACCTTGCACCAAATGGTTAAACTTAACCATAACGGGGTAATACTAGAAATCCGCGCCCCTCCTCTCGACGTCAGTTGCACTATGGTTGGAACGGCCGAAACTGCAGACGACCTTTACGGGTTTCAAATGGAAGAAGCAATCCAGTTCATCGAAGAATATGATCCAGCATTCCTAGACCCGCATACATCCTGAGTCATCCCTAGAATGATGTTAGCTCAAGGTTATTTCCCAGGAACCCCATTGGGTATAAGGAAGAAGGAATACACATTCCATCCTTTTCCCAACAAATCTACTCCCTTTGGCTTAGGCTATGAACCAACGGAGGAAGATATTGCTGACCGCCTGTCTAGGCTACGCCTTAACAAAGCCAAACAAACCACCCTCCTCCCCCCGTATCAAAGGACCCTTAACGGGATGTTCGTTCGGGAAGGAGAGGAACACCCATGCTGTGATTTCCCTGAACCCTTCGTTCAGGATGGCTTGCTAAAACCCGGATTTGAAATTTTCCATGACTGCCACACCTTGGATGAGGCACCCCACCTCACCAAGACTATAACAGCTGAAATATTGGACAACCAGGCTCTATGGACATTGTTTAACGAATCGAGGCCTATGGAGAACGAGACTGTGATGACTACCCTAGCTTTACAAGATGAAGGTTTCGATCCAACCCGGTTAATCTCTCCTGCATCAACACTAGAAGAGGTCGAGAACGGATGGGTGAAGACATATCAGTGGGTCAATGCAAAAGGAATGGAATTCAAGATTAGTACCGGTGAAGGACCGAAGTTTTATGAGATTAAACCCCAGGCTTGAGCCATATAGAGCACCATTAGTAAAAAGCGCCTAGTAGTTCTTTAGATTGATAGAAAAAAATAATAGAGACTTTAGATGGTCCTAAGGCCCCTTAGAATTGTTAGGTTATGATACATATGATATTACATAAATCATGCGGAAACAACCATTAACTAGTGGAAAAAGGCTTATTTGCATCCCCGCATTTGCCACGCCATTCTAAACATGTGACGCAAATGACAAATTTTAGCATAAAATTTAGTCATTTGCGTCGCAGCTTTGTTAAACTGCGACGCAAATGACTCTAGGATGCCCCCCAGAGTCATTTGCGTCGCAGATTAGTAAAACTGCGACGCAATTAACTCAATCAAGTGCGTCGCAGATTTACTAATCTGCGACGCAAATGACTCTGGGGGGCATCCTAGAGTCATTTGCGTCGCAGTTTAGTAATTCTGCGACGCAAATGATGTTTTGAATTTTTTCTAAAATTTAATTTTGTTGGCGCTAGCTAGCTCTCCAATGCGATATTCCACAGCGACCTAAATTGAAACCCAATTGCAAAAGCTTCACCCCTCACTGCTTCAATTCCTTCCTCCAACTTCCTCGGCCTTCCTCGTCCTCCGCCGTCAACCTCGTCCTCCGCCGTCAACCTCCGTCTTCCTCGACCTGCTGTTCGTCTTCCTGTCGCGTCAACCTCCTCTTCGCACAGCTCATTGTCCTCCAACTTCCTGCTCGTCGCCGCCCCCTGATCGTCGTTCAACCCCCGGCCTCTTCACAGGTCACTGTCGCCGCTGCTTGCTAACGCCGTCGGCTGCCACGCCGCTGGCCCTCCTCTCTTCAATTGCTCCATCGATTAATTAGGTACATTTAAATTTTATTTTGTGGATATTATTTAATTGAATTTTAATTGTGCATTTTAATTATAATTGTGGATATTATGTTTGAATTTTAATGGTACATTTTAGTTGAATTTTAAGATTGAATTTTAATTGTGGATATTATTTAATTGAATTTTAATTGTGCACATTTAAGATTTAGGTTTTGTTGAATTTTAATTGTAGTTTTTGGTGAATTGTAATAGTTGGTTTTGTTGAAATTATTTGTTTATTACAATTAGGTTTTGTTGAATTAAGGTTATGAAATGAATTTTTGGGTTTGTGTAGGTTTATGAGATGGTTTGTGTAGGTTATGAAATGATGTTTTGGGTTTGCTACAAAATTCGGGTTTGTGAATTTGTGATGTGAAATGAATTGTACTATGGGAACTTGTTATTAGTTATGGTATCATAATCATTGTGATAATGGTGATGATAATGAAATTGAGGATGATATTGGTGTTGAAAGTGAGGAAGAAGAGGAGAAAGATAGGATAGATGATATGATGCATGATGTGGAAGACCATCATTTCGTTGAGCGTCCCCATATGTATGATAGTATAATCAAAGCTTCCGCAACACCATTATATCCTGGTTCTACACAAACTGTACTTGGTGCCGTCATCGAATATTTCAACTTAAAGGTGGAAAACGGTTGGACCAACAAGAGTTTTTCACAGTTTTTGGAGGCCACGTCTGGTAATCTTCCTGAAGGAAACAAACTTCCAAGGTCTAACTATGAGGCCCAGAAGCTTATGTGTCCTTTGGGTATGGATTATGAGAAGATACACGCGTGTCCAAATGATTGCGTGTTGTATCGAAAGCAGTATGCAAATCTGCATGAGTGTCCAAGATGCGGATTGTCCCGTTACAAGATCGTGGAGAATGATGCAACATCAACTAAGAAGAAACCTTCTCCGGCTAAGGTGCTTTGGTATCTTCCAATTATACCAAGATTTAAGCGCCTTTTCTCAGAAGAGAAAACTGCAAAACTCTTGAGGTGGCATGCCGAGGGGAGGAAGAAAGATGGGTTAATGAGGCATCCTGCTGATTCTCCACAATGGAGGAACATTGATCGAAAGTACAAGGTCTTTAGGGAAGAAGTTCGGAATCTCAGGCTTGGTCTTTGCACGGATGGAATGAACCCATTTGGGACACTTAGTACCCAATATAGAACTTGGCCGGTTCTTCTCACCATATACAATTTGCCTCCTTGGTTATGCATGAAGCGTAGATACATCATGTTGTCGCTCTTAATCTCTGGGCCTAAACAACCCGGAAATGACATAGATGTGTATCTAGAGCCACTCATTCAAGATTTGAAATTGTTGTGGGATGAAGGGGTGTTGATGTTTGATGCATACACCAAAACCAATTTCACTTTACGTGCCATGATTTTTTGTACGATAAATGATTTCCCGGCTTATGGAAATTTGTCAGGGTATTCTGTAAAGGGAAAGAAGGCATGTCCAGTTTGTCATGATGATTTGGTCTCGAGGCGCCTAAAATTTTGTGGGAAAGATGTGTACATGGATTACCGGATGTATCTTCCTGAAGATCATCCATTTCGAAAAGAGAAGGAAGCTTTTAATGGAGAATTGGAGATGAGAGAAGCTCCTGCCCCCTTATGTGCGTGTGAGGTTTATGAACGGGTTAAAGACATTGAGACAGAGTTTGGTAAGCCTTATAAAGGTCAGCCAAGTGGTGGTTACAAGAAGAGGTCTATCTTTTGGGATCTCCCATATTGGAGAGATTTGGAAGTTAGGCATTGTTTGGATGTAATGCATATTGAGAAAAATGTTTGTGATGCCATTGTTGGGACATTGTTGAATATGCAAGGGAAAACGAAGGATGGGCCTAAAGTTAGACAAGATATGGCTGCTATGGGTCGCTCCGAGTTGGCACCTCAAGAAAGGGGAAAACGCTGGTACCTTCCCCCAGCTTGTTTCACCTTGTCTAAAAAGGAGAAAGTTAGCTTTTGTGAGTCTTTGCATGGCTTAAAGGTCCCTGCCGGTTACTCTTCAAATTTTCGTAGACTTGTGTCCATGTCTGACTTGAAATTAGTTGGAATGAAATCTCATGATTGTCACGTGTTGATGCAACAATTGCTGCCGGTTGCAATTCGAGGGATATTGCCGCCACAAGTGAGGTATACCATTACAAGATTGTGTTTCTTTTTCAACACAATTTGTAGCAAGGTGATCAATCCAACAATACTGGATGATTTGCAGGCTGATGTACTTGAGACCATGTGTCGGTTTGAAAAGTATTTTCCGCCATCATTCTTTGACATGATGCCTCATTTGATTATTCATCTTGTTCGTGAAATTAAGCTTTGTGGGCCAGTTTGTATGAGGTACATGTATCCCTTTGAACGGGAAATGGGTACCTTGAAAAATAGAGTGATGAATCCGGCCAAACCTGAAGCTAGTATTGTCCAACGAACCGTCGCGGAGGAAGTTGCTGCATGGGTTTCTCAATATATGGCACGTTTGAAAGAAGTCGGAGTACCAAAGTCTAGACATGATGGGAGACTTGGGGGTCAAGGTACAATTGGCAAGAAAAGGATATCAATCAGTTCTGAAATGATGTGTAAGGTTGAGCTGTTTGTGGTGCAAAGTCTTAGTGAAGTCCATCCATACGTGGCTGAGCACATGAACTTTCTTAGAGAGCAATATCCTTCAAAAAATGGTCCTCAACTGATAAAAGAGCATAATCGTTCATTCCTCACATGGTTCAAGCGTCGAGTGATGGATCAATTTTCCGACACGCCTAATGAGGTATCTGACATGGTGAGATGGTTGGCATATGGTCCTAAATGTCAAGTCATATCTTATGAGGGGTACGACATCAATGGCTATTCTTTTTACACGAAGCGACAAGATGACAAAACGACGATGCAAAATAGTGGTGTTACGGCAATATGTTTGTCTTCAGAGTATGCTAGTGTAAAAGATAGAACACTTGTAGATAAGACGAACTCTTACTATGGAGTCATTGAAGAAATATTAGAGTTGGAATATAAGTATTTTAAGATTCCTCTATTCCGGTGCAAGTGGGTTGATATTAGTCGCGGTGTCAAAAAGGATGAACATGGGTACCTGACACTTGTAAACTTTAGTCGAGTTGGGCATCTTGCAGATCCTTTCATATTAGCATCACAGGCAAAACAAATCTTTTACATGGTTGACCCTGCCGATCGTAGTTGGTCAGTTGTTCTGGAAGGCAAAAGAAGAATACTTGGCGTTGAGGATGTAGATGATGAAGAAGAGTATGATGAGCAGTTTAATGAGATTCCACCTTCCTCCTGGCATATCCCTCAAATGATTGACGATGTTGACATGAGTTATACACGCCGAGATCATGATGAAGGATTTTATGTTGAAAAAGAGAAATAGTGAGATAGGTACTATTTTGGCAACTATTTTTTCACCAAGTTAATTTGTAGATTAGTTAAAAGTTGGGTTCGAAAATGTCATTTTTGCCTAAATATGTACTATAACGACCCAATTACCCTTAAATGTGGAATAATAGATTAGTACGAGGCTTAGAAAGTTATAACTATGCATATGAGACATGTAATAAGTTTGAAAACATTCCTTAGGTTCTTTGGTTCAAAGTTGGGTTCGAAAATGTCATTTTTGCCTAAATATGTATTATAACGACCCAATTACCCTTAAATGTGGAATAATAGATTATTACGAGGCTTAGAAAGTTATAACTATGCATATGAGACATGTAATAAGTTTGAAAACATTCCTTAGGTTCTTTGGTTCAAAGTTGGGTTCGAAAATGTCATTTTTGCCTAAATATGTATTATAACGACCCAATTACCCTTAAATGTGGAATAATAGATTATTACGAGGCTTAGAAAGTTATAACTATGCATATGAGACATGTAATAAGTTTGAAAACATTCCTTAGGTTCTTTGGTTCAAAGTTGGGTTCGAAAATGTCATTTTTGCCTAAATATGTACTATAACGACCCAATTACCCTTAAATGTGGAATAATAGATTATTACGAGGCTTAGAAAGTTATAACTATGCATATGAGACATGTAATAAGTTTGAAAACATTCCTTAGGTTCTTTGGTTCAAAGTTGGGTTCGAAAATGTCATTTTTGCCTAAATATGTATTATAACGACCCAATTACCCTTAAATGTGGAATAATAGATTAGTACGAGGCTTAGAAAGTTATAACTATGCATATGAGACATGTAATAAGTTTGAAAACATTCCTTAGGTTCTTTGGTTCAAAGTTGGGTTCGAAAATGTCATTTTTGCCTAAATATGTACTATAACGACCCAATTACCCTTAAATGTGGAATAATAGATTATTACGAGGCTTAGAAAGTTATAACTATGCATATGAGACATGTAATAAGTTTGAAAACATTCCTTAGGTTCTTTGGTTCAAAGTTGGGTCCGAAAACGTCATTTTTGCCTAAATATGTACTATAACGACCCAATTACCCTTAAATGTGGAATAATAGATTATTACGAGGCTTAGAAAGTTATAACTATGCATATGAGACATGTAATAAGTTTGAAAACATTCCTTAGGTTCTTTGGTTCAAAGTTGGGTTCGAAAATGTCATTTTTGCCTAAATATGTACTATAACGACCCAATTACCCTTAAATGTGGAATAATAGATTAGTACGAGGCTTTAGGATAGTGGTGGTTGTTCAAAGGATGATGGATGGTTACACCTGATACTTCTTTATTCAGGGAATTTCCATACTCCTTGAATTCTTATGCAACTGGTCTCTATATTATGCTCATGGAGCTGGATATTATGTCATCCATGTTTGCACTCCCAAACTACCTCCCAACCCGGAAAAAAAACATCTTATTTGGATTTAAGTGTCTGCTAAGTTCCTGTGTACCATCTAATTGCTGGTTGTTAGTATCTGAAGGTTATTTCAGGAGCTTGGTTGTGCTTTCTTTGTTGCTTAATCTTTAAAGAACAGTCTGTTTTTGGGTGGGTTTGTGGACCAAAATTTTGCATATTCAAATTCATTCCCCAGCATTTGTACAGAACTGATCAGAACTGACCAGTTCTATGCACTGATCTGCACAGCTCAGATCAGAACTGTGCAGATCAGTGCACAGAACTGGTCAGAACTGATCAGTTCTGTGCACTGATCTGCATAGTTCTGATCTGAGCTGTGCAGATCAGTGCACAGAACTGGTCAGCTCTGATCAGTTCTGTGCACTGATCTGCACAGTTCTGATCTGAGCTGTGCAGATCAGTGCACAGAACTGATCAGTTCTGACCAGTTCTGTGCACTGATCTGCACAGTTCTGATCTGAGCTGTGCAGATCAGTGCACAGAACTGGTCAGCTCTGATCAGTTCTGTGCACTGATCTGCACAGTTCTGATCTGAGCTGTGCAGATCAGTGCACAGAACTGGTCAGCTCTGATCAGTTCTGTGCACTGATCTGCACAGTTCTGATCTGAGCTGTGCAGATCAGTGCACAGAACTGATCAATTCTGACCAGTTCTGTGCACTGATCTGCACAGTTCTGATCTGAGCTGTGCAGATCAGTGCACAGAACTGGTCAGTTCTTTATTTTTATTTTAAAATCCTGCTTTTGAAGGTATGTAATTTTGATGATTTTCCAATGCAGTAGCGTCAGCCATGGATGAAGATCAACACGCAAATTCAGGTCCTTCTAACAAA
Organism: Spinacia oleracea; assembly: GCF_020520425.1. Classification (NCBI taxonomy): domain Eukaryota; kingdom Viridiplantae; phylum Streptophyta; class Magnoliopsida; order Caryophyllales; family Amaranthaceae; genus Spinacia; species Spinacia oleracea. Next base: position 112,444,407 of record NC_079491.1, on the reverse strand, counting down.
TCACCAAATCAAGTGCCCCAAAAGCAAAAAAAGAAGCCAAGAGGCCCTACAAAAGGAATAAAATCCATGCCCGGGGTTCCAAGAAAAATTGAATGGGATCACTTGGACCGACCCACAGGGAAATGGGCAACGGATTACAAGAATCACATTGGCGAGATAAGTCGCGCAAAGGTTTCAATATTGATCAGAACCTGGGAAGATGTTTCACAAGGAATAAAAGACACTTTGTGGGAAGACGTCAAGGTAACCGGTTTTATTTTGGAAATTCAGTTGTACATATCTACGTGTCTTTTTCATGTGCTAAAAGACTTTCTTGTTCATTTTCTTTTTCTTTCATTTAGAGAGAATTTCATATCACAGATGAAACTAAGAAAGAAGTTGTCTTAAAGAGTTGTGATAAGCGTTGGAGGGAATTCAAATCAAGATTGACGACTGGTTGGATTCGGGGTACAAGGAAAAGGCCAAAAGATGAAAAGATGCCATATGATTTGTATAGTTATATAACTAAGGATATATGGAAGGAATTTGTGAAGATACGTACCTCCGAAGAAGCTGAGGTATAAAAATTATTCTTATTTAAAGTCTTGTTATAATCTAAGTTTTATTTTGTTGTAATAATTTCTTTTACCCCCCTAAAATTAGGAAATAAGTGAGAAAGCAAGACAAAGTCAATCTTTCAACATATATCCTCATCATATGGGACAGAAATCATATGCTGAAATGACAAGTGAATGGCAGAGAAAAGGGTACATTCCCTCAGTTTCTTCGTCATCTGAAGGTTCCTCTGCGTCTACAATTTCTTCAAGTTTGCCGAGTAGGACATGTTTATGGCTTCTTGCAAGATCGAAACCAGATGAGAAAGGAAATCCTTACTTGCCGGATGAGGGCACACAAAAGGTCAAAGAAAATATTGTAAGTTCATTTAACAATTTTGCGTAATGTTGTGATTCCTCTAATTTCATATATGTTCTTAAATATGAAACCAAGTGTTGAACTTTTCTCAAAACCATTTGATTTCATGTAGGATGAATGGAAAAGGAAACAAGATGAAGGGGAATTTGTTCCCAAAAGTGCACGAGATGATGTCTTATCTCGTGCACTTGGTAAGACTAAAGAAGGGAGACCACTAACATTTGGTGGTGGAGTAGGCATCAAAGCTGTGTGGGGGACCGGAGAGCGGCGTAGCTTTCGACGGTATGGAGATGCGGAGATGGAGGAAATGGAAGCAAGAGTGACCAAAAGGGTCAAAGATGAGACAATACAAGAGATGAACTCCAAGATGGATGCCATGGTCATGGAGAAATTTATCACATTTGCTAAAGAACTTGGTGTCCAAATACCAAGCCATATGAGGATAGACGCAAATGTTCATAGTAGTTGTCGTTCCGGGGGTTTAGATCCATTTGCCGACATTACGGTATGATAATTTGTGTTTTTCAAGTACTTTGTTTCTAGTTAATTCTATTGAACTTTTCTAACATGTTACATTGTATTTGCGTTATTGTTCAAAATAAATAATAAGGAACCTGTCCCGTGCCATCTATACCTGAACATAGGCTCGGAGAAAGTCTTTGTTGCCTATGGTACCATATGTCCAGAGTTGCTCCTTGATCACCACAACGACGTCACGTCCGATAACGTGAAAGTGAGCGTTGATGATTTTGAGCCCGCGTACAAAGAAGCTCCCGTCCCCGTGCCTTCTCAATATATTAAGAAACTTGCTCAAGCTCATGGTACCTTCACTCAGTGGCCAAAACATTTGGTGTCGCTTACGAATGAGGAGGTAACTAACATATGCATGATAATTTGAAGTAGAACTATTATACCATGTATGCTCACTAATATGTATATCGTTATTTGAAAATCATACTTCAGGTAAACAAGCCTACAAGTAAAGAGCCTAAAGGGAAAGGGAACAAAGGGAAAGAGATAGTGGTTGGGGGAAGTGGAACAAAAGCGTCCAACACTAAATCAAAAACCTATTTCCTTGAAAATTATAAAGTGCAAAATTTGAGTGGTAAGTGCAATGTGATGAAAACTATGATGTTGGGATTAAAAGAAGGGGAGCACGTTAAGGTACATTGCACTAAAAGGACATTCAATATGGAAAAGGACTTTGAAATTAGTGTCACCGTTGAAGACACCGATCAACTTCTCTCGGGAGCATGGCTCAATATATCAATAATACAAGTTTTTGCTACGTGAGTTACCTAAATTCATATTTTGCCCCTAAATTTGATTTTTATGATTGTCTTAACGTTCTTACACTCTATATTATAGGGCTTTGAGTGAGTTGTGTTTTCACGATGATTGTCACCCCAATAGTATTGGATTCATGTGCCCGGAGATGATCTCGGCCACCATGTTAAAGTCCGATGCAGATCGAATTCTATTGTACATGACGAGGTCCATGAGTGCACTTAGTTCTAAGACATTCATCTTATGTCCATACTACGAAAAGTATGAAAATTACTTTGAACTTCGTTTTTAATTGATTGTTATAAATTTAACTTTTTTTTTTCTAACTACATACGTTTATTGTTTGTATGTAGGAGTCACTGGATGCTTTTAGTTCTTTGCTTGTCTAAACGTGAGGTCTACATATTTGATTCTCAACAGAAGAAGAGAAATTTGATGATTAAGGAGCCACTAAACAAGTAAGTAAAGTATGCATATGAAAATGCCATTTTTGCCAAAATTTTTGCCTTAGGTTCTTTAGTTCAAAGTTGGGTTCGAAAACATCATTTTTGCCTAAAAATGACCTAGGACGACCCAATTAGCCTTAAATGTGAAATAATAGATTGTAAAGGGACTTAGAAAGTTATAACTATGCATATGAGACGTGTAATAAGTTTGAAAACATTCCTTAGGTTCTTTGGTTCAAAGTTGGGTTCGAAAACATCATTTTTGCCTAAAAATGACCTAGGACGACCCAAATAGCCTTAAATGTGAAATAATAGATTGTAAAGGGCCTTAGAAAGTTATAACTATGCATATGAGACGTGTAATAAGTTTGAAAACATTCCTTAGGTTCAAAGTTGGGTTCGAAAACATCATTTTTGCCTAAAAATGACCTAGGACGACCCAAATAGCCTTAAATGTGAAATAATAGATTGTAAAGGGCCTTAGAAAGTTATAACTATGCATATGAGACGTGTAATAAGTTTGAAAACATTCCTTAGGTTCTTTGGTTCAAAGTTGGGTTCGAAAACATCATTTTTGCCTAAAAATGACCTAGAACGACCCAATTAGCCTTAAATGTGAAATAATAGATTGTAAAGGGCCTTAGAAAGTTATAACTATGCATATGAGACGTGTAATAAGTTTGAAAACATTCCTTAGGTTCTTTGGTTCAAAGTTGGGTTCGAAAACATCATTTTTGCCTAAAAATGACCTAGGACGACCCAAATAGCCTTGAATGTGAAATAATAGATTGTAAAGGGCCTTAGAAAGTTATAACTATGCATATGAGACGTGTAATAAGTTTGAAAACATTCCTTAGGTTCTTTGGTTCAAAGTTGGGTTCGAAAACATCATTTTTGCCTAAAAATGACCTAGGACGACCCAAATAGCCTTGAATGTGAAATAATAGATTGTAAAGGGCCTTAGAAAGTTATAACTATGCATATGAGACGTGTAATAAGTTTGAAAACATTCCTTACGTTCTTTGGTTCAAAGTTGGGTTCGAAAATATCATTTTTGCCTAAAAATGACCTAGGACGACCCAAATAGCCTTAAATGTGAAATAATAGATTGTAAAGGGCCTTAGAAAGTTATAACTATGCATATGAGACGTGTAATAAGTTTGAAAACATTCCTTAGGTTCTTTGGTTCAAAGTTGGGTTCGAAAACATCATTTTTGCCTAAAAATGACCTAGGACGACCCAATTAGCCTTAAATGTGAAATAATAGATTGTAAAGGGCCTTAGAAAGTTATAACTATGCATATGAGACGTGTAATAAGTTTGAAAACATTCCTTAGGTTCTTTGGTTCAAATTTGGGTTCGAAAACATCATTTTTGCCTAAAAATGACCTAGGACGACCCAAATAGCCTTGAATGTGAAATAATAGATTGTAAAGGGCCTTAGAAAGTTATAACTATGCATATGAGACGTGTAATAAGTTTGAAAACATTCCTTAGGTTCTTTGGTTCAAAGTTGGGTTCGAAAACATCATTTTTGCCTAAAAATGACCTAGGACGACCCAAATAGCCTTAAATGTGAAATAATAGATTGTAAAGGGCCTTAGAAAGTTATAACTATGCATATGAGACGTGTAATAAGTTTGAAAACATTCCTTAGGTTCTTTGGTTCAAAGTTGGGTTCGAAAACATCATTTTTGCCTAAAAATGACCTAGAACGACCCAATTAGCCTTAAATGTGACTACTACGTATATAATTGCATTTACATGTGTAAATAAAGTATATAATTGCACTTACATGTAAAATATTCTTTGCATTTACATGTGTAAACAAAGTATATATAATTGCATATTTTATCGAATGTGTAGTGCTTTTCGGAGTTACAAGAGACTAGGTGGACAATCTAAGGGAACTAAATTAACATGGATTCCAGCACAGGTATATATATATATAATTAGTTTATTATTTACCTAAGAAATAAGTTTTTCAAAATTATAACATACAATGTGATAGAAATTTTACTTGTGTTATTTATTTTAATGCATTTAGTGTGCTCAACAACCGGGATCACTAGATTGTGGCTACTACGTCATGCGTTTTATGTACGACATAATAATGAATCATGGTAATAGTCAAGATCTTACTAAGGTATGTTCTCATAAACTACGTACTTTATATAATAAATTGAAGTACACAAAACTATTATATTGATCAATCGTTGATAAATTGAATTATTTACACTTTTTTAGGATTTTTCAAGAACATTGCCCTATTCACCGGAGGAGATTAATGAGGTGAAAGATTTTTGGGCAGATTACTTCATGAACAATGTCGAATTTTTAGCTTAATTTGTAATATGAACTTGATCTCTAGCTAGCTACGTACCTTTGTTGTAATAATTTTATGTTTGTTGTAACATGTTGGTTGATCGATCTATGACGAATTTAATTGCCTTTTATTGGGAACGTTAATTACGTTGTAAACTTTAGTGACAGGTATTAATTATAAATGTATTCCCGGTATTGGGAATGAAGCGTCTAATTTCAAAGACGATCATGTCGGAATTTCCAACTAAAATATTAAAAAACGAATATTTTTTTAAAAAAAATAAGTCATTTGCAACGCACGTTAGCTCAATGTGCGAGGCAAATGACTTAATTTTTTGGCGCTAAAATTGTCATTTGCAACGCACATTTAGCTAATGTGCGTTGCAAATGACTTTTCAGCACCATGCCTAAAAAGTTATTTGCGTCGCACATTTAGCTAATGTGCGACGCAAATAACTTTTCAGGCATGGTGCTGAAAAGTCATTTGCAACGCACATTAGCTAAATGTGCGTTGCAAATGAATCTTATTTGCGTCGCACATTTAGCTAATGTGCGTTGCAAATGACTTTCAGCACCATGCCTGAAAAGTTATTTGCGTCGCACATTAGCTAAATGTGCGACGCAAATAAGGTTCATTTGCGTCGCACAAATGTGCGACGCAAATAACTTTTAGTCATTTGCGTCGAGAGCTTTTGCCACGCACGATGTGCGACGCAAATGTGCTTAAAAGTGCGATGCAAATGACCCTTTTTCCACTAGTGGCTGCGTGTTGTGCATCGTGAGTGCTCGATGTCGCAAGGCTTGCGCCTCGCTTCGTCGCAGCCCCGCAAGCTACCTCGCCTGCCCTTCCTCGCCCAGCGCGCACGAGGGACGCAGCATCGCTGCTGCTGCCCGTGTCGCATGGCTCGGTCGCGCACAATGGCCTCGTATGGCTCGACGAGCCATACTTCCACCATGCTCATGTTCGTGTTTTTGGTTCGTAAAACGGACCAACTTCATTAAAATTAAATTTAATTCACGAACTTGCATTAATTTTATTTTTCAAAAAAAAGTTACGATTTAATTTTCGAAAAACAACGATTTTCAACGATTTAATAAACTTTAACGACAATCCAATTTCGTAAAATTAATAAATCAAGGGCTAACAATATTCAAACTTTCAAGAACGATCGAATCAACTTTAAAGTTTGAACTTTTAATTAATAAAATCCGAAACTTTATATCGTTCATTCACAATTAAATTTCAGATTATTAATAATTTGGTTTAAGTGCGATTAAAATTAACGAAACCATTCAAAATTTTAATCCAATAATTTTTAAAATTAGCCACTGAACCATGAAATTATACCCCCTTCCCCAATTAACCGAATTATTAAACCAAAATTAATTAAAATTCATTTAGGGTTGCAAATTTTACGAACTAGATTTTAGCCCGTGCTATGCACGGATTCTAAAAATTGTTATGTTTAAATAAAACTCTTATGTATATACCAATTTTATATATTAGATTAGATTATTTTTTTATTGCATTGAATTTCATTTTAGATTTTTTTTAAAATTATGAGAGTGTTTGTTTTTGGATGAAATTGTATATGCTAATATTAATAATTAATCAATAAAAATATCTACGTGGCACTTAATTATTTATCTACGTGACACTTGACTTTTCTAATTAAAAAATAATTTTGAAATCTTATTTTTCATTGGTTGTAACCCTTAGATTTCATACGCTGCGCTCTAAAATTAGACTAATGTTTGATTAAGTTAAATTTATTTATTTTATTTTAGATTAGTGTTTGATTTTGGATGAATTTTATTTTAGATTTATTTTTTTAATTATTAGACTGTTTGATTTTAGATGGAGTTGTATATATTAGTAATTAATTAATTAAAATATCTTCGTGGCACATAACTAATTATCTACGTGGCAATTGATTTTTTTAATTCAAAAATAAATTAGAAATCTTATTTTTCATTGGCCGAAACCATTAGTAATCCTAGGTGGTGCTCTAATATTTCAGCAAATATGCCTCCTTTAGGTGGCGCTCTAATATTTCAGCAAATATGCCTCCTTTATATATATATATTAGATTGGGAAAAGGCAAAATTAGGGTTTATACTTATCGGAAAAATCTGAAATTTTTACCATAGATCAAGCATGTACCATAAATCCTGCAAAGTTGTCAGGAAGCCGATGTGCACCCGGCTGTTCCTGCTTGGCGCCATCACTCTACTCACTAGAGCCAAGAGGAAGAGCCGAACCCTCTGCTCCGCAGATATGCCCACACTATGAATAGCATCCATGATCACCGTCACAGAAGCATGAGTATCATCATCCGCCAAATCAGCAACAGGGTCGAGCAAGTCCTTGGCGGTATTCGAGAACCACTTCATCCCAGAATCAAAAATCACGTTCCTCTCAGAAAAGGGAAGGCCCGTAATCATGGCAAACTCGAAAGGGGTAATGGTGATCTCCCCCCATGCCATATGAAAAGTGTTGGTGGTATCCCACTACCTCTCCAGCAAAGCCTGTAACCGGGGTTTGATCCCCGTTCTCCTCGGAGTATCTCCCATGGCACGCCGGAAATCGACCAGGCCCGTCTGCAACCAGATCTCCATAGCCTCCTCGTCAGCACAGATGGCACGAAAAGCCTTCTGAAGCTCCGCCAAGGACCAAAAGGTGCGAAACGGCTCTCCATCGGCCTACAGATGACCGAATCAGCTCAAAACCTATACAAGTACAAGATACAAATTCAAAGCACATTACAAGACTCACCAAGCCAGCGCGAGGCCGCTGAGACAAATGAAAGTCCGATCGAAACACTATATCGGAAGGACTCCAACCAGTGCCAACGAAAGCGGGAAGACTCCGAGGAATCATGCCCCCCTCCGACGCGTTTGTGGCAGCCGCTTCATCATCCGGAGCATCCTCCATAGCAGCTCGAACCACCGAGCGTTCGGCGAGCTTTCTTCGAGTGTGATGAGGCATACTAAGTCATGCAAAATACAAAAACATCAAGATTCTAAACTGGGGGCTATCCTAAACTAGCTCGTACGAAGTCAAAGTTCAAAAAAAATCCCAATGGCGGTATAAACACAACCAGGGACCTCTACACCAACGCCTAGGCTACCCATGCCGAAGCAGGTATGCAAAGTTCTACACCAACGCCTAGGTGTAGATACCTACTTTTGTCCCCATTCCCGAAAGGGAAAGGTTCGATGATGAAAGCGTAAATCTCCACTTGACAACGCATCTCCTATAAAATAACGAATCTCAATTCCCCTTTTCATTTCACCCGAAACCTGCTATTTATGGAAACCTGCTAAAAATAGTAACTGCCGTAAAAGGTAGCTTCTAAAAGTGGCAAGTCATAAAAGATAGAAACCTGTCAGAATTAGGTGTTGCACTCCAACATAAATCCTAAATGAGCTAGAAAACTGCAAGAATCCTATTCCTAATATGATTCGGAAATAAGAGTTACGTATTAATTAAAATCCTAACGAGCCTAGAGTTCGTAACGGGCCCAGACGCATTCCGTAATGAAATTGATACGCACTAAAAGACTCGATTAAGTCTCAAACACTACGGATTTCAGGAATCCGAATCTGACTAAGAAAACAGCCCAGACCCTATTTTCAACGCCTGGCTCTGGGCGCTTAAATTACCTGGGTACGTGTTTTTTCCTAATTCTTTGTGGATTAGAACTCCGCAATTCTATCTTTCCACGAACTCTTCCCTATAAATACAGCCCCAAATTCGACGTGAAGGGAACACACACAATTCATATTCTGAGTATTGACTCCAACCCTTAGCCTAAGCCTCACGCTGCGAAATTGTTCACGCGTTCTGTCGCAATCGATCCACAAATCGAACAGAACGTATCCTGTCCCATAATTTGAGATTCGTTTAATAAAAAGGAGAAATAGCAAAGTCAAAGTGGTTAGTTTTCTGAGAACCGTGACGCACCTCTCAAGGGTGCGTCGTAATGTGCCCCTTCTCGATGATTTAATTGCTTTCCTCGCCCTTTTTATGAACTGTTAAACTAACTAGGTCTGATTGTTCTATCACGCCTAACAAATATAATATTTTTGGGAAATTGAATTATCATGCTAGGTCCCTCAATACTATCTAAATCAGATAATCACGATCGATCTAGTATTATATGTTGCATATTGCTAAAATCAACTCAGATTAGTTTAATAGTTAACGCATGTCCCTTCAATTATTTATGCTGAGCTAGTAAGGATATCCTGCCTCTGGAGTTATCGACGAGCAAAGTACTCCTCTCGGTAGTTACATTCCCCCGAACCCTCAATCTCTACCTTGCGGGTGTATGTTGAGAGATCCCCACACCAGGGATCACAAGGGAACCTACGGCCGTCGTGGTCAAACATAATTGCACTCCCTTTATGTCACGATAACCGGGTTTTGTCAGTTTTTCTCATTGTTGTTAAAAACTGAATGGCGACTCCTATATTACTAGTCAATTGGGTGTATACTCACAGGAAATCCAATTACACTTGATTGAATAAAAGAATCGTCACACCCACGAGGGACGAGGTCACACATTAGCCTCGCGCTTTTTCGACCCCCTCACAGTGGCGACTCCACTGGGGAAAGTGAAGGAAATACTCGTTCTTGTAGGTAATCAAAATAGCGAAGGGTGAAACGATCCTACCCCGCGTTTATTTCCCCATCAAGTTGGGACGACCTGAAAATCAGCATATTAATGTGAACGGGCAGAACCGCATAACGAATCTCGGCTCCCTCGGGAGTTGGGACTAAGGATACCTTTTTTCGCCAATAGGGGGGTGCATACGCCGCGCATGTTTCCCACTTGGTACTTGTGCAGGTAGTACACCTATCCCGAACCCAATCGCTCGCTCATTAGGTCCCTCTCGCCTGCATGCCCCCTTGGCTTGCACTTGCGGGTTGGCCTCTTGAGCGAAATTCGTCTGTTGAAGACACTACCTCGACCGGGGCATGTGTTGGATCTACGATAGAAGCGGTACCAAGCCAGGCACAGATAAATACCCATAGAAGCCTATCATAAACTACATGACATGTTAGTATCGCCTCATGATGAATGTTAGTTATGTATAGCGAAATATGTGATTGTGTGTGAGAAACTATCCTAGAAAACCAACGACCTTAAAAATTGCCCAAACGTTCATAGACTAATTGGCCAAAGAGTTATGCCGAAATACGTGTTCCGCAAACCCGAATGGTCGCCACAAAAATAAGCGACGCTCGGAATGGCCTGTAACGAATCCCACAAACGCTGCTACGCGTAAAGGACGTTATTAGGCAAGCACGCAAATCGAAGTCGCATAAACAGAAAACAGAAAACGAGAACCAGCCAGGGACGCATTTTCAACGCCCCTGGCTGGGCGCCAGAATTTCTCACGCCCCTCGCCGGACGCTGAAGTTGCTGCTTGGCCTTCTGGTCAGGCGCAGCAGCCTCGGTGCCCGCGCAAAAGGAAAATACGTATCACAGAAAAAATGTTCGTAAAAAGAATCGCTACGAGGGCGTAAGGAAAGCACTCGATTTCAAAAGCGGCTCGTAAAAAATTAATAACTCTTTGCGTCGTTGTTAGGCCTCCTACGACGACAATGCTCGCACTAAAAAAACCGAACAAGCTAACAACTATGAATGTCACACGGGCAAGTGTTTCGAAAATCCAAAGAATGACCAAAAGAAAAAAAAACCAAAAAGTGTACCAACAAAAGAAAGAGTGAAAAACCAATAGAGAGAGTCGAAGTCTAGACTAAGTAATGCTTGAAACTTTGGGAACCTAAACTTTAGCTTATCTTATGCCTAGGACTGGTCCTGCCACTTGGTGCCGATCAGGGAATCAACGGTTAGTGCGTCTCGAAGATACATCGCCAACATCAGGTTTAGTAACTCCAAGCTCCGTCCGTCATCCCTCATTTCAAGGATCTCCGCTTCCCCAACCTCGATTCGCACCTTCAAACATGTCCATCGAAGATTTGCAAGAGCAGATGGCTCAAATGACCCGACTCATGGGCCAACTGAAAATGGAAAATGAAGCTTTAGCGGCTGCGCAAGCCAAAAATGACCTCGATAACGAGAAGAGGATTGAAAAAATGGTCCTACAGCAAACCATGGGGAGCAAATACTTCTCCCTCGATCCTGAACCTTTTCCTGGCAAACTACCAGAAAAGTTCAGTTCATCTGACTTACCAAAGTTCAAGGCCACGGACAACCCCCGTGATCATCTACTGAGCTTTGTGAATGCCATGAACTTGAAAGGCGTGGATAAGTCCATGTACTTACCTGCCTTTCCTTTGTCCTTGGAACCTGTGCCGCTCAAATGGTACTATCACCAGGACCCTAAGCTCTTCCCCACTTGGGAAGACTTTGTCAATGTCTTCATCAAGCAATACTCGTCGAACATGGATTTCCAAGTCACCATGCGCGAGCTGGAAGTTCTCTTCCAAAAGAAAAATGAGGGTTTCACGACCTACTTTGCTAGATGGAGGGACCAGGCGGCCCAACTAATCAATGGGCCTCCCGAAACAGAATTGGTCCAAAAATTCATTGACAACCTGGACCCGGCTTACAGACAACACCTTAGGTACCTGGGACTTGACACTTTCAAAAGAGTTTATGATGTGGGAATAAAGATCGAGGACGACCTCGCCAAAACCATACAAAGCAAACCCACATATAAAAACAACACCTATAATCGGGGTAACACATCCCAAGCCCAAGAAGTCCATGTTGTAGAAGAGACTCCCGCCCGAAGAAGCCCTGGAAGATGGGTCCGAGACCGAAAGTTTGCCCCACTCGGGTCGACTTTGGTACAAGCCTTTGAAAGACTAACCAATCAAGGAAAGTTGAGACCTATAGGTCCCACCCGTGACCCTCCTGTCAAAAGCAAATATTGGGTCGAAGGTACTTATTGCAAATTCCATCAAGGAAATGGGCATGACACTGAAAACTGCTAGAATCTAAAACATACGATCCAGGACATGATAGAGGATGAAGTGATACCTCTCCCTAACGTTGGCAAACCCAACAACAACAAGAGCCCACTCGGCTCTTGTCACATCTCTCTCGACCAACCAGAGAATTTCGACCCCACGGTGTACATCACGCCTCAAGGTGCACCACTCGCTGTGGTCCCTATGGATCGAATCGAGAGATAAGTGTGCGGTGTGTGGAATGATGATGCTGAAGATATTTACCTATCTTAAGTATCGGGCCAGGACCTCTTCACCGAAACTTGGCCCGGGTATGCTCTCATTGACACCACCCCTCAGGAGCCCGAGGTCGACAACCTTACCCGATCCGGAAGAATATACCAACCGGATATTCACCCACCTCCTATGGACGACATCCCGGTTAGGCAAACTCCTGAGAATGGACGGCACGCCACCGTCGCAGAAGTCATTGGAAATCCTCTCCTGAAACAACTAAAAAGAACCAAGGCCGAGATTACCATCTGGGATCTCATGTGTACTTCAAAGGAACATCGCGAAAAGCTTATTCGCTCACTCGACCTCATCTCAGTACCTACAGATATCACACCTGACTCACTAGTTAGCCATATCACGGGAGATGCCGGAGAAAAAGCCATAGTTTTCACTGACAAAGACTTGCCCAAAGAGGGGGGTACTCACAATAAAGCCCTTTACCTAGTGGTTGGATGCAAAGGACAAAACATCCCCCTAGCGCTCGTAGATAATGGTTCGATGGTTAATGTCTGCCCATTGTGAACCGCCCATTGCTTGGGGCTAGGAAACGATGACTTCCAAACCTCCACGCAAGGGGTACTAGCTTATGATGACTCCCGAAGGCCTGTATTGGGAAAAATCAACCTTACCATACAAACCGGGCCTGTGGCACGCACCACGGAGTTTCAAATAATCGACATCAAGCCCACTTTCAACCTCCTCTTGGGGCGACCTTGTCTCCATGACTTAGGAGGTGTGGCTTCTACCTTGCACCAAATGGTTAAACTTAACCATAACGGGGTAATACTAGAAATCCGCGCCCCTCCTCTCGACGTCAGTTGCACTATGGTTGGAACGGCCGAAACTGCAGACGACCTTTACGGGTTTCAAATGGAAGAAGCAATCCAGTTCATCGAAGAATATGATCCAGCATTCCTAGACCCGCATACATCCTGAGTCATCCCTAGAATGATGTTAGCTCAAGGTTATTTCCCAGGAACCCCATTGGGTATAAGGAAGAAGGAATACACATTCCATCCTTTTCCCAACAAATCTACTCCCTTTGGCTTAGGCTATGAACCAACGGAGGAAGATATTGCTGACCGCCTGTCTAGGCTACGCCTTAACAAAGCCAAACAAACCACCCTCCTCCCCCCGTATCAAAGGACCCTTAACGGGATGTTCGTTCGGGAAGGAGAGGAACACCCATGCTGTGATTTCCCTGAACCCTTCGTTCAGGATGGCTTGCTAAAACCCGGATTTGAAATTTTCCATGACTGCCACACCTTGGATGAGGCACCCCACCTCACCAAGACTATAACAGCTGAAATATTGGACAACCAGGCTCTATGGACATTGTTTAACGAATCGAGGCCTATGGAGAACGAGACTGTGATGACTACCCTAGCTTTACAAGATGAAGGTTTCGATCCAACCCGGTTAATCTCTCCTGCATCAACACTAGAAGAGGTCGAGAACGGATGGGTGAAGACATATCAGTGGGTCAATGCAAAAGGAATGGAATTCAAGATGAGTACCGGTGAAGGACCGAAGTTTTATGAGATTAAACCCCAGGCTTGAGCCATATAGAGCACCATTAGTAAAAAGCGCCTAGTAGTTCTTTAGATTGATAGAAAAAAATAATAGAGACTTTAGATGGTCCTAAGGCCCCTTAGAATTGTTAGGTTATGATACATATGATATTACATAAATCATGCGGAAACAACCATTAACCCAGGATTACATATTATTTACACATAATCATATAGCATAATTTAGATGCATACTCTTTGATGCGTGCCCTCCCTAGCTGCGCCCGAACCGAACAAGAACAAGTCTTTAGGACTCCAAGTGTCGTCCCTCCGTAGATAGTCCACAGCACGTCCGGATCCGCCTTAAGATTGACCAACTAGAATCGCCCTTAAGGTACTAGAATTTTCGGCACTTTTGAGCAAGATGTGTGATTGAATTTTTCTCTCAAAAACTCACTTTGAATACTTTGAAACTCGTTATAAATTGTGAACCCAGGCCACATATTTATAGGGTTATGGAAAGGGAATTGGAATCCTATTCAGATACAAATTAATTAAACCTAGAATCCTACAAGAACTCTAATTTAATTAATTTATCAAATAGAATTAGGAATTTAATCATTAACCGAACTCTGCACGTTTTAGGAAACGTGCACGAACACAAACACTTACGCACACACACACGGCAGCCACGATGGGCCGCCCATGCGTGCGTGCGAGCAGCAGCCCACGCAGCGAGGCCTGCGCGAGCCACAAGCCCACGCAAGCACCCGCGCGCGCTGCGCGCGCTGTGCGCGCTGCCACGGCCTGCTGGGCCTGGCCTTGCGCTGGGCCTGGCGTGGCTGTTTGTGTGGCGCGCTTGGCTTGCTGGGCGATGGCCTGGCTTCGTGCTGGGCCCTCGTCCGGCAGGCCTCGTCCGATGCTTTTTCGTACGATACACTTCCGATTAAATTTCCGATTCCGGAATTCATTTCCGATACGAACAATATTTAACATTTCCGATTCCGGAATTAATTTCCGTTTCGAACAAATATTTAATATTTCCGTTTCCGGAATTATTTTCCGATTCCGGTAATATTTCCGATTCTGACAATATTTCCGTTTCCGGCAATATTTCCGATTCTGGTAATATTTCCATTTCCGATAATATTTTCCGATACGTACCATGTTTCCGTTTCCGGCAACATCTACGACTTGGATAATATTTATATTTCCGATACGATCCATATTTCCGTTTCCGGTAATATCATCGTTTCCGGAGTATTCATTTCTTGCCTGTGACGATCTCAGCTCCCACTGAAACCAAGATCCGTCGATTCCGAATATCCATAGATAGAGTATTTAATGCCATTAAATACTTGATCCGTTTACGTACTATTTGTGTGACCCTACGGGTTCAGTCAAGAGTAAGCTGTGGATTAATATCATTAATTCCACTTGAACTGAAGCGGCCTCTAGCTAGGCATTCAGCTCACTTGATCTCACTGAATTATTAACTTGTTAATTAATGATGAACCGCATTTATTAGACTTAACATAGAATGCATACTTGGACCAAGGGCATTATTTCCTTCAGTCTCCCACTTGTCCTTAGGGACAAGTGTGCATTTCCTAATTCCTTTGTCGCTCGATGCTTGCTCTTGAACATAAGGTAAGAGTTGTCATCCTTATTATGTCCAGAGTTGTTCCTCGGTTTCAGAGTTCAACTGATCAAATAAACAGATAATCATAGCCTATGATTCATCCGAGCACGGCCATGCATTTCACAGTTTCTAGCTCTCCGAGTGGCCTTGTACAACTTTTAAGCATCTCATCCCGATTTATGGGAGGACAATCCCAATCTTGCGATCTTGAGATTAGACTTCGTTTGATAGGTGATTACCTGAGCGTTGCCTTTATAGCCTCCTTTTACGGTGCGACGGTTGGTCAACGTCAAAGCAACCAGTTCTCAAACAAGTAATCTCAAATCACTCAGGTATTGAGGATTTAGTGTCTAATAATTTAATGAAATTTACTTATGACAGATTTTCATCTCTTACAGTAAAGTTTCATAGGTCTTGTCCGATACTAGTCTTCCCAAAGTAAGTATCTATGCAAATGATTATGACATTGCCATGTCCACATAGTTCAAGAAACAGAACTACTAGTCATCTTGCATTCTAATCGTCTAACGTTTTCTATGCGTCCAATTTTATAGAAAACTCCGACTAGGGACCATTTTCAACTTTTGACATTCAAGTTCACTTGATAGACATTTCTTAGTCACAGGACTGGTCCTGACAGTCTATCTTGAATATTTCGTCAAATTTGAAGGGACTCATCATTTAATACTAAACCAAGATTAAATGGAATATGAAAATACATTTCATATATGATAAATGTTCAACCCCAATGTTTTACCACCATGGGCCTCAAACCCATCTTCTAAAACAGTTCATGGAATTCAAAGCTATGCTTGATTTCTAGTGCTACAATGTGAGTGTTGTTTCTCACTTGTTGCATAGGTTTAGTTATCATGCTTTGCCAATCTTAATATCCTTTTCATCGAATGTTCTTCGAGATAGATGATAAGATCTTTTGAGTATGTTTATTATGTGATCTAGTCTTTCTTACTTCAAGAGTGGTTCTACGCATTTTTCAATGAAGAACCATCAAGCCAGCAGACATGCGATCTAAGTTCAGTGAAGAACTCTTTAACATAAACAACCCTGTTTTATTGCTTCTTAGGCAATAAATACTTTTACTTCAACTTTATAGGTTGCTAGTGATGCTTTGTTTGGAATTACTTATCCAAGCAGTTCACAGATATGTGGATTACTTTCCAGCTATATCTTAGAACATAGAAATTAATATTTTAATCTCCCACGCAACAACTCATGGTCTCCAATCCATGTTGCCATTTCAAAACACGATGCTCTATAGCTCGTCCTTATCAATGGTTAACTCCAAAGGGTCTTGCTTGATCCTTTGCCAGTGTTTATGCGTGTAGCATCAATATTTAGCATATCTTTATTTCCTTGAATCAAGAACTATTCCTATGTACCTTTTCAAGTACCATAAGTATTCTTGATCTCAATCTAGTTGATCTTCACTTAGATCAATAGAGATTGGTATATGTTCGTCATGCCTAAAGTCATACGATACATTTTTTGGCGATCCTCATATTATATCATACATGATAAATTCTTTTGCAGAATAATTCCCAATTGAATTCTATTCATGTAACTTTAGCTTATCTAGTTTCAGTAGATACTAAATTCAGCTAAATTCTTTGACATATAATATAGGCTAAGAATCTTATTTAGATCCTTTGATGTTTAACTTAGTAAATTCTTATACATAGTTCAAACATCCTTTACTTAGATTTATTCACATGGGTCGAATATCTCCAATGGAGACTTTTGTGTTTGATTTAGTAAATGCCATTACTTAATCCAAAACAATATCATAAGATCTTTGTAAATAGATCTTAATACCCAGTATGTACTAAGTTTCGCCATGGTCCATCATTGATGAATAATTTCAAATCTAAGTCATTAGCATTTGAATGTTATTTCACAATAGAGAGATATGTGTGTAATACACATAGGACCAATTAAGTTTTAAGTACTCCCACTAAACTTCTTATATATCTATAAGAATCATGTATATTTTATGAAACTAAAATGCTTATTAGCTTCACTTAAAATACAGTTCCAATTTCCAATTGCTTGCTTAAATCTGTACTTAGATTTTATAAGCTATCTTTCCTTTTCAAGAATTTATTTGGATCCACAAATTCTATGACATACCATGTACATATTATATTCCAACATTTGATTGAGGAATACGTTTTGTCATCCAATTGCCATATGTACCAATATGCAATCATTGCTTGAATTATAGACTTAAGCATTACGATTTTGCATGAGGTTTCAACACAATCCATGCCATGAATTTGCTTTTAACCTTTAGCAACTAATCTAGCTTTGTGTGTGAACACAATTCCATGTTTGATGGTTTTTATCCTTAAAACAAACTTGCAACCAATAGGTGTGAAACTATTCTTGCAAATCAACAAAATTTCAATTTTGTCATCAAAACATTGAGTATGTTTTATGGCCTCTAACCATTTAAAACATTTGAGTCTATATATGGCCTCTAACCATTTTAGGGAATCTGGGTTTCGTCATAGCTTTCTTACAAGTCACAAACTCATTAATCTACATGATAATAGTTTGACTGCAAGTTGTAGGTTTCTTCACTATTTAATAGAAGAATCTCATAGTTTCATTGACCTGATCTCTATGTTTCTTCACTATCTAATAGAAGAATCTCATAGTTTCAGTGACTTGAATTCTATGCCTACTTGGGTATAGATCATCAAACAATAGAATATCAATAGCCACTTGAAAGTCCTTTGAATATTCTGTTCTCCTTGAAGCACTTGTAAAGTCTTCTAAGAGATGTCTATTCTTTAAACCCACTTCTAAAGTCTTTAAAGGATAAGTTCGGATTTTCTGAAGCACTTCGAAAAGCCTCCGGAATGTCCGTTTATGTTTGTTGTTCGCCTCGAAGACTTTCGAGGTCTATTTTCTCCCACTTGTCATTTTGGAAACGAATCTCCAAAAGGACATCATTTCGAGCAAACAAACATTATGTCTCAAAAATTCGTGGTAGAAATAATACCCTTGTGTCTCATTTGAATAAATCACAATGAAACATATATCTATACTTGGGCCTTAGTTTGTTGAATAACAAACACTAAGCTCCCACTGAGTTTAGGAACTCTTTAGATATATTATGAAAAGATATTCTGAAATTACTTTTCAATAGCTTTGACGAATTTGGTTTAGTTTGGTGGTAGTTGAGCATTTTGTTTTAGAAATTATAGGAAAAGTCTTTATGATTCATCATTAATCGAATCAAGTACTAATTGACTTCGATTATTCCAACTAAGATATGCCATATCTTATGGACCTAGATTGTGAAATTACACCACACAATCATTGATGATCATATTTGGTCTCAAGTAATCATCAACATGATCTAACCTAGATCTTTATGATTTCTTGCCAAGTGGATTTTATACTTTTGAATCTTTGAACCAGCCAAACAGATTCAACTTATATCACATTTGAGTAAATAAACCTATATTCACTCAAATTCATGTGAAATAATAAAGTCATAAAACCTTTCTTTAGCTTTGAACTCTATCGTCTAGGCGTTCTAACAACAGTTCATATTCTTTTGTTACTTTCAACAAGTAAGACTAGCTTGTCTTAAGTTGATCTAGAAATCAACTAACTTTCAAAAGTCCATTAAAATAGAGCTTTTGAATGTTAACTTGTTGATATGGTCTAAGCAACAATGCCAAAGATTAGTGGAACTCAAATCAAGGGGTTGATTTGAACTTAGTAAATTTCTTTAAAGAGTTGTTTGTTTTAATCAAGCATATTGACTCAACCTGTAATTGACCATTTCATTCAAATAAACAAACAAACATTGTTTTTGTTTTTCTTGAATGGGAGTCTTTCTGTGTTTGAAAACAGAAATTTAGGTATGCTGATTATGGAACAAAATAGCCATTAAGTTCCAGCCTTTGAAAGGACTTAAAACAAACTAGATGACCCTACAACTAATGTAGCATTGCCATGCTTCATTTCCCACTTGTAGGTCATTAGTGTATCCTAGCTTCCATTGTTTGAGTTATTACCGAAGTAAGAACCTCAAGCGGTATATGATACCAAGGAAGTTTGATTGCTAGGTCACTTCTCTTTAAACATAAACTTATAGGTAGAAACGGAATCGTAAATTCCTTTCATTTGTTCCTCGTTTTCCTATTTCTTGTACCCTTTCTTATAGTCTTAAGAATTGAATTCTTTAGTGTTGACTTTTATACTTTGTTAGACATGTCCAATGTCACCAACAAGGTTCTTTACATTTAATTTATGTTGAATATTAAGTTTCAACTAGATGATCTTACCAGAAGCTTCTAAAGTTCTCTAAGCATCGATCTATTCGAATGTCTAGGGACTAGACTCATTCGAGAATTAAATGGACAAAGATATTAGGTTGTTAACCATTGGTAAAGCTGAGAGTTTAAGCTCAATGCTTTATGATCTCAAAACTACAGTGTATTTTGAATTCACAAGCACCAATTGGTTTGCCATTCGATTTTGATATTCGAAAACAACCATAAAAGTCGATATAAGAAACGTACATTTTAAATTGCTCACTTTCTCTCTTTTCCGTGAATCGTTCTTGGATTCACTACCAATCGAGGAAATTTACTGTTACCTTTCTAAAAGGATTTATTGCAGTGCAAGATATTTAATTATAAACAATAATTAAAACATACATTGAAGCATGCAAAGTCTAAACATTTATCATGAATAATAACTTGAAATTAAAGCAACCATGCAATTCAAACAAGTTATTAGCATTTTATTCGATTTTATTGTTCCAGCAGGTGTGAATAAAATGATTCCAAGACCCTAAAACCATTGAAGAATTAAGCACAGTTTGTCGACTCAATTCTAAAACATTTTAGGTAAGCAAAAGCCTTTTGCTAATAGTCTAGAAACTATTCTTGGTTGATAGGTACGTCTAAGAACTTATTAGGTAAACCTATCGATTTTGCCACGACATAAAAGGACTCCTTACTTATATCGTTGAGTTTCACCAAAACTAACATGTACTCACAATTATTTGTGTACCTTGCCCCTTTAGGACCAATAAGTAACACCTCGCTGAGCGAAAACTATTACTAGATTGATGTAAAGGATATCCAAGCAAGTGTATATTTTGGCATGGCACCTTATAACTCAATTTTTTTAAGTTTGGAACTTAAGGCTCTTACTATGTTGGTTAGATTTTAAGTGAACTAAAATCCTTAATCATGCAACATAATCAAGCCACAATCTCATGCATAATTAAGACATATTTAAAGTAATAAATAACTTAAAGCATGCATAAGATAAATGTGATCTAGTATGGCCCGACTTCATCTTGAAACTTTAACTTCAAAGTCCGTCTCGAAAATCTCCGTGGGAGGCACCATTTTCTTCAAATAGGATAAGCTATAACTATTTACAACTATTTGATGGTACGCAGACCATATTTGAATTGAAAAACAACTTTGGTGCTTTAGACCAATTACATTCAAATTAATGGTACGCAGACCATATTTTCTATCCTATTTGGGCCATACTAGTCACTTCATAACCTGCAAAACAGTACATATACAATATATACCATTCACCAATTCATTATCATGAATGGCCCACTTAGCTGGTTAGTAAAACACATTATGCATCACGTAAATATTTGCAGCAATTAATCAAGGGCACCAATAATCTACCAATTATTCAGTCCTTATTAATTCTAATCAAGTTGTTTTAACCTTAAGGATTTGTAGACCTAATCAAGAGTTTATGACTAAAAAGCGCTCCCACTTAAACCAATAAATTCATATGCTTTACTAATTTTAAACATAAAAATGTATTTCTAGTCTAACCGGAAACATACAATTTTAATTAAAATTTAAAGCTCATATAAATTTATAATTGAATCCAAAAAATTTAATTTAATTTCAGTCGTTATTTAAATTAATTCATGATTTTAATTTTAGTAAAATAATTAGAATAAATAACATTTATTATAATTACAATATTCAAAATTAAAATCCAAGAAAATAATTTAAATTATTAATTTTAAAATTAATTAAAATTACGCGAACTGAAATTTTCAAATTAAACATTCAAAACGATCTAATCGTAACGCAAACACCCTACGCATTGCACGCCCATGGGCCGCACGCACACAGCCTTCGCTGGCCATGTGCGCGCAGCCCATGCGCTCGTCGCATAGCTGCTGCTCTACCAATCGCAAGCCATCGCACTCTGTGGTGCTCGCTGCGCGCGCGCCAGCGCTCGTCGCACGCGAGCCATCGCTCGCAGTGCGCGCTCGCCAGCGCTCGCTGTGCGCGCGAGCCATCGCTCGCTGGGCGCGCGACATCGCTCGCTGGGCGCGCGACATCGTTCGCTGGGCGCGCGACATCGCTCGCTGTGCGCGCGAGCCATCGCTCGCTGTGCGCGCGAGCCATCGCTCGCTGGGCGCGCGACATCGCTCGCTGGGCGCGCGAGCCACGCTGGGCGTAGCGCTCGTGGCACGCGAGCTTGCGCTCGCTGCGCGCGAGGCTGCGCGCTCTTGCGCGAGGCAGTGCGCGTTGTGACGCAGCTCGCTTGCTGCCCACACGCGACTGCCTTGGCTCGCCCTTCGCCCATGCCCATTCGTCCATTTCTCGTGGCCCACGACACAAGGCAGGGCTGCTGCCTTGTGCTCGTGCACTACGCCCTTGCTCATTGCATTCGTGCCGCACGGGCGACGAGCTCCCTTGCTCGTCGTCGCATGCCCGCATTATACAACACCCCTTAAGGGTAACACGAAGCGTCCATTGCTTTGTGCGTGCAAGTTATATGAACGAATCGCATAAAAAATTTAAAATTTATAAAATTAATGACAAATTAATAAATATTATTAATTTCATAATTTTAGGGCGAAAAATCAAAAATTTATTATCCAATTGATTTCCGATTGTTATGGATTCAAGTCTAGGTCATAAAAATTTAAAATTTATCATAAATTTACAATTTTTATGGTGGTTTTTAATCATAGGTTTCTAATTAAATTATAATTAATTATGAAAATCAAATTAATTCTAAATTATTCTAATTTTCAACAAATTAATCATAATTACAAATTAGATTGCATAATTAACAAGGCTAGGCATTCAAACTTGTTAAACATATACAGTAGGTCAATCAAAAATTCAAGATTTATCAACAAGAATCGCAAATATTTAATTTAACATCTTAAATTTACGAAATTTTGCATTCGAAAAACTAAAACCTTCGAAAAGTCATAGTTAGGCTTCGAATTTGAGAATTCTGGGTTCGGCAGAAAAATATTATTTTTGTCAAAATTTTAGAATGCCTTTTACATGCGGAATTGACACAAAAATCACTCGACTTGGATGAGTAACGAAGAAACTGCCGAAAAACTGCGTACGTATAATTAAATAAACGCAATTTGCAATTAATTAACAATTACGAAAATTAATCACCCCTTTTAATTCTTGCAAATTTGTAATATTTAACCATGTTCATGCAATTAAATTATGAAAATAATAAGGGGCTCGTGATACCACTGTTAGGTTATGATACATATGATATTACATAAATCATGCGGAAACAACCATTAACCCAGGATTACATATTATTTACACATAATCATATAGCATAATTTAGATGCATACTCTTTGATGCGTGCCCTCCCTAGCTGCGCCCGAACCGAACAAGAACAAGTCTTTAGGACTCCAAGTGTCGTCCCTCCGTAGATAGTCCACAGCACGTCCGGATCCGCCTTAAGATTGACCAACTAGAATCGCCCTTAAGGTACTAGAATTTTCGGCACTTTTGAGCAAGATGTGTGATTGAATTTTTCTCTCAAAAACTCACTTTGAATACTTTGAAACTCGTTATAAATTGTGAACCCAGGCCACATATTTATAGGGTTATGGAAAGGGAATTGGAATCCTATTCAGATACAAATTAATTAAACCTAGAATCCTACAAGAACTCTAATTTAATTAATTTATCAAATAGAATTAGGAATTTAATCATTAACCGAACTCTGCACGTTTTAGGAAACGTGCACGAACACAAACACTTACGCACACACACACGGCAGCCACGATGGGCCGCCCATGCGTGCGTGCGAGCAGCAGCCCACGCAGCGAGGCCTGCGCGAGCCACAAGCCCACGCAAGCACCCGCGCGCGCTGCGCGCGCTGTGCGCGCTGCCACGGCCTGCTGGGCCTGGCCTTGCGCTGGGCCTGGCGTGGCTGTTTGTGTGGCGCGCTTGGCTTGCTGGGCGATGGCCTGGCTTCGTGCTGGGCCCTCGTCCGGCAGGCCTCGTCCGATGCTTTTTCGTACGATACGCTTCCGATTAAATTTCCGATTCCGGAATTCATTTCCGATACGAACAATATTTAACATTTCCGATTCCGGAATTAATTTCCGTTTCGAACAAATATTTAATATTTCCGTTTCCGGAATTATTTTCCGATTCCGGTAATATTTCCGATTCTGACAATATTTCCGTTTCCGGCAATATTTCCGATTCTGGTAATATTTCCATTTCCGATAATATTTTCCGATACGTACCATGTTTCCGTTTCCGGCAACATCTACGACTTGGATAATATTTATATTTCCGATACGATCCATATTTCCGTTTCCGGTAATATCATCGTTTCCGGAGTATTCATTTCTTGCCTGTGACGATCTCAGCTCCCACTGAAACCAAGATCCGTCGATTCCGAATATCCATAGATAGAGTATTTAATGCCATTAAATACTTGATCCGTTTACGTACTATTTGTGTGACCCTACGGGTTCAGTCAAGAGTAAGCTGTGGATTAATATCATTAATTCCACTTGAACTGAAGCGGCCTCTAGCTAGGCATTCAGCTCACTTGATCTCACTGAATTATTAACTTGTTAATTAATACTGAACCGCATTTATTAGACTTAACATAGAATGCATACTTGGACCAAGGGCATTATTTCCTTCAAGAATATAGGTCAGTTTTATTTCAGTGTGTTTTCCTTACTTTCCGAATCAATAAAGGCGTAATATTTCTCCTAAAAATTTTATTCTAACATTAAATAAGCACCAAATGTACTTGCAAAATACTAAAATAAAGAGGCAGCCCACTCTAGGCCCAACAAACGAGGCCCGTTTGGTCTTGAAATAGTGCCATGGGAACCAGTTCCCGAAGACCCACAAAATAAACCACACTATCCCATTCATATCCCCAAAACCTAAAAAGCCAACCAGTGTCATCATAAGAGTCAATCCATGCAACCCAAAGAAATCAAAGGAAATCAAAATCCAAAACAATGCAAATGTTACCAAAAAACAGATTCATAAAACATAATTCCATCATACCCTTCACTAACAACACGCATTTCAACCCACCTCAAAAGCCTACACAAAGATCTTCATAACTTCCGCACCCTAACCCCATTTTAAAAATTGTTTCGAGTCACGAATAGAAAAAATTAATCCGGACAAAAACGCATTTCACGCTAACAATCAAAAAAGCCTCCAAAATAGCCTCAAAATTGACTTTAAATACGAGCAAAATATCAAGGCACAAAAAAGGAAATAAATGCAAGAACATGTGAAGCAAAGCGTCCAAAATTGACCGCCCAAGTCATTTTTAGCGCCCAGGGCTGGGCGCCGAAATTTCTGACTCCCCAGCCTGGGCGTTGAAACTCTCTGCCTGCCAAAAAATTTCTTTTCTCAAGTGCTCGTCATTTTATCCGCACACAACGGAAAAATAACGAACACTTGGGGGGTACAGTACGTATCCAAATAGGCTTACCAAAATATAGCCATACAAATTAGCCGAATTTCATTTTTTACGCGACTTACGGCAAAAAAAAAGCGGCAGACGAAAATAATTATAATACTTCACTCATTTGACCGGTTAAGTAATATGCTACCACCTCAGGGCATATCTACCGAAATCTGGCATAATAGAACTTATTCTAAAGCTAGAACTACGCGCGACCTGATTCTGACAAGATACGTAGCCAATCCTTACCAAGGATTCGGTCCAATAAAAAAAAAACAAATATTCTTTGTGCAAAAAGTGTTAGACATATAAAAACATAAAAAAGAGGAGAAACAAAAATAAATAAAAATAAAAAATAAAAATACGCCTTTATTGAAAAAATAATAAGAAGGAAAACAAAGTGCTAAGAATAAAAACAAACACAACTGAAATAAATAGAGGGCGCCTACACCCTAGCAAGAACTACACTACTCTAGTTCTTCTGGATCATCAAATAAAGTTTTGTAGAGGGCAATGTTCGCAGGATCCACCCCCACAGTCTTCTGCGCTGCCCCAATATCAATCTCCATAAGAACCGGCTCCTGGACACTAACTTCCAAAGATGCCAAGGCTGCAGAAACATTCTCAGTTATAGCCCGCTCAGCCTCAAGGGCACAGACAATGGTGGGAGAATGATTATTATCATCAACTAGACTAGCCACTGTTTCTACAGGCGGCTGAGCCTTCCTAACCCATACATTGTTCCGGCGACGATCTCCGCGAGAGCTTGCATTTCTTTTAACAACGGCAGGCCCCTTCGTGTTAGGCATCTTTTTAGGCCTGAAACAGGAACGGGGAGGAACTTCCTTTCGCTTTTGATCAGGACGAGCTTTCACAGTCTTAATACTATAGGTACGAGATTTGGCAGAATCAGGACCCTCATACTTAACACGAATACGAGGTATCAAAAGCTCAGCCGGCTCCCCATTACGAGCCTCGGTCCTCACATCTTTATCATCGGAGCTCATCCACAACTTATAGTTTTCAGAAAGACCCACAAAGCCATTTGTAGCTACGGCCCAACGCGGGAGACCATCATAATACTTAGCCCACGCTAGGACCCGTGTTTGTGAAAAGGCCGCTACCTTAGGTGGTACCGTATCAGAAAAGGGGATAGTCTGCCTTAAACCATATTGACGCATGACTCGGTAAGGGAAAATATAAATGGGACGAGATAGCCCCAACAAGGAAACATAAACCGATACATCAGAACCCCCTGTCATAGTAGTCAAACCCCACCATGGTACCACCCACTTAATAGAATAAATGCCATAAGTAAAAAAGGAGGTCCATTCGGCCTCGTCCTGGCCTTGGTGCAAGTATTTTCGGTTACCCAAGGCTATGGGGCGATAATGTTTAGGATCAGCAGGAGTTTCCAAAAGTCTAAGCCGTTCCGCGAGCCAAATCTGCAAAAACGGGTACGATCAAAAAAATAATAATAAAAGAAAACGGTTCCTGGGGCGCAGTTTCAACGCCCAGGACCAGGCGCCGAAAATTCCAGCGCCCAGCCCTGGGTGCTAAAACTCAGCCCCAAGGCAGAACGAATAAGAAATGTGTACGCAAACAAAAACGTGTATACGTGCGCAAGAAAAAAATCGATTACCTGCAGTAATAGGGGGCTTCCCTTAAAATGTTCAGATTTGGCATCCTTCTTCAGCTCATCCGCACTCAGCAAAGTCTCGGCAACAACCAACGGCATGATAGAATAGCAACTTTCCATCTGGCTAATCAAGGGGATCAACCTTATGTCACCGAACTCACCATTGTTATTCGACAGCAAATAGTGATTCAACAAGCAAAATACAAGGGCTCGAATATTCAATTTTTGTTCGGTCATATTCTTACTAGGCCTAAAATGATGTTTTATAAGTTTTGCCAAGTTAACCTTGTCATCTACAACAATTTAAGCAAACATGTTATCATCTAGTCCTAGGAAAGCCCTTATGGTTGTTTTACCCTCTTCAATAGTGCCAGGAGTAACAGGAGTAGCATTAGTAGGATAACCAAGGATCGCAGCAAATTCATCAGGCAAAGGACATATTTCGTTGCCCCGAAAGGCAAAAACATGATGATCGGAGTCCCAAAAGCTTAGGGCAGTATGCAGTAAGTTATAATCAATATTAATTTGTTGTAAGCCTAAAAGTGCCTCTAAGTGGTATTCTTTTAACAAAGCCTTTTCTGTGGGAGTAAGGGCCCGTAGCCAACGCCTAACAGTCCGTTGGAGTGAGAAAGTAGGGATCGACATGGCAAAAGCAATGAGTAATTAAAACACAGCAAAAAAGAGAGAAAGAATTTGAGAGTGGTGGAAAATAGGGACGTATCTAGCCCCTATATATAGCTGGACGCACCCAGTGACATCCTGATCCCATTCGGAAACGTGTTAGGAAATCCGAAAGTCAAATATCACCAGGAAAAGACTTTCAGCGCCCACAGCTGGGCGCCGAAATGTTTAACGCCTGGCCTTGGGCGCTGGAAATGCAGCCCAAGGCCCAGATTTCACAAAACGCGGAACAGGAAAGGACTTAAGACCGTGTTGCTAAACACGAGGCCCTATTGCAAGTAGGATCAAGCCCAAAGCACCTTTAGCTCCCAAATAAAAAAAATAAACATTAAAACTTGGTCGAAACTTAGACTCGTCTCAAAAAATGCTTATGTACACTTTTCAAAAAACAAGTTAAATATCATGGTCATTCTTCGAAACACCAAAAATGTGTATCGTTAAGTCGTTGGTTTTCCAAATAAAAAATGTTTGTCTGTCAAAGGATTAATCCGGGCCAAGCTAAAACCGGATGTCGCCTGAAAACTAAAGTCGCACTCCACGGCTTCGCTAAAGTAGCACACTACCATAAAAGGTCGCTCGCACATACGAGCATGACCCCAAACAAGATTACAAGATGCGAAAAACGATCGACGAGCCCCAGTGCTTGGGGGCTCGCGAAAAATAGACTCCAACAAGGAGCGCACAATCAAAATCACATTCCCGGACTGCGCCATACACCATGTCATGTTTGGGATATCTCAAAAAAAAAAAACAGGTTCGACCTCATCGAAAGGTCGTCATTGACACTTGTGCACGGTCCTCTGGTCGAAGACCAAGTCGAGCTGTAAAGACTAGCTCAAAATCACGAAAGCGGACGGTCGCAAGACAAAGGTCCGTCTAAACACGTTGTCATCCCACGTTCAGGTTACAACTAAATTCGAGCATCCCTCGAAAGAATTCGCTCTTGCAAGAATAGATAAAAAGAAATTCTCAAAAGAAATCGCAAAGAACCAAAGAAATAGGAACTTGCCCGTTTTCAGTTGGCAAGATCGCGTCACGAACCACGCGAGTTCCCAAATTATAAAAAAAAAAAAAAAAAAAAAAAAAAAAAAAAAAAACGAATTCAGGGACGTCCACCCTCAGCGGACAGGGCTCGCCCACCCTCAGCGAGCGGGGTTTGCGTCACTAGCCGCGCAGGTCCTCAGTTTTTGAAAAATAAAGTCTTCAAAAACAAAATGAAACAGGCTCGCCATCTTCAGCCGGCGGGGTCTACGGCGCAAACCACGTAGGTCCTTATTTTCAAAAAGCACAAACAAATTTCAAAATAGATTAGTCCACTTCTATCGGACGGGGTGTCCACCCTTAGCGGACAGGTTCGCCATCTTTAGCCGGCGGGGTCTACGTCACAAGCCGCGTAGGTCCTTATTTTCAAAATTCAAAGTAGATTCGTCCACTTCTATCGGACGGGGTATCCACCCTTAGCGGACAGGCTCGCCATCTTTAGCCGGCGGGGTCTGCGCCACTAACCGCGCAGGTCCTTAGTCGCTGCAGCGATAACTTTTTCTGGTTTTCCTTTTCCAAAAATTAAAAGGATTGGTTTTCCGTTTTTTCCAAAAAAGAGCGATGTGCTGGATTTTCCTTCGTTTTACGTCCCATAAAAAACAAGGGGGTTTTCTCGTTTAGCTAGCCCTGAAAATGAGAATCTTTAAAAAACATTTTTACCTCGTGATTGGGCTTGGTCAGGCCCAATTACACTTTATAGCTTTGATTTCGAAAACATCTGTAGCTACTGCCAATGACAAAGTGAGGGAGTTTCTACGCACCTTTAGATGCTTCCAATGACAAAGTGAGGAAGTTTTTATACTATCAGTTGACAAATCCCAATGACACGTGAGGGATATGTCGACACTTCAAAGTGATGACCCTTAAGTCAAATGTTATCACTCGGGGGCTCGTGAGACTCTCGCAAAACAGGTCACATACACCATGGCTTGTGTGACGCACTCCGTCTAGTACTTTGACCATCGTCTTACTCCAAGACTCGGTCAAAGTGGGGGCTAACTGTAGACACCTACTTTTGTCCCCATTCCCGAAAGGGAAAGGTTCGATGATGAAAGCGCAAATCTCCACTTGACAACGCATCTCCTATAAAATAACGAATCTCAATTCCCCTTTTCATTTCACCCGAAACCTGCTATTTATGGAAACCTGCTAAAAATAGTAACTGCCGTAAAAGGTAGCTTCTAAAAGTGGCAAGTCATAAAAGATAGAAACCTGTCAGAATTAGGTGTTGCACTCCAACATAAATCCTAAATGAGCTAGAAAACTGCAAGAATCCTATTCCTAATATGATTCGGAAATAAGAGTTACGTATTAATTAAAATCCTAACGAGCCTAGAGTTCGTAACGGGCCCAGACGCATTCCGTCATGAAATTGATACGCACTAAAAGACTCGATTAAGTCTAAAACACTACGGATTTCAGGAATCCGAATCTGACTAAGAAAACAGCCCAGACCCTATTTTCAACGCCTGGCTCTGGGCGCCAAAATCTTCGGCGCCCAGGCCTGGGCGCTGAAAATACCTGGGTACGTGTTTTTTCCTAATTCTTTGTGGATTAGAACTCCGCAATTCTATCTTTCCACGAACTCTTCCCTATAAATACAGCCCCAAATTCGACGTGAAGGGAACACACACAATTCATATTCTGAGTATTGACTCCAACCCTTAGCCTAAGCCTCACGCTGCGAAATTGTTCACGCGTTCTGTCGCAATCGATCCACAAATCGAACAGAACGTATCCTGTCCCATAATTTGAGATTCGTTAAATAAAAAGGAGAAATAGCAAAGTCAAAGTGGTTAGTTTTCTGAGAACCGTGACGCACCTCTCAAGGGTGCGTCGTAATGTGCCCCTTCTCGATGATTTAATTGCTTTCCTCGCCCTTTTTATGAACTGTTAAACTAACTAAGTCTGATTGTTCTATCACGCCTAACAAATATAATATTTTTGGGAAATTGAATTATCATGCTAGGTCCCTCAATACTATCTAAATCAGATGATCACGATCGATCTAGTATTATATGTTGCATATTGCTAAAATTAACTCAGATTAGTTTAATAGTGAACGCATGTCCCTTCAATTATTTATGCTGAGCTAGTAAGGATATCCTGCCTCTAGAGTTATCGACGAGCGAAGTACTCCTCTCGGTAGTTACAGTCCCCCGAACCCTCAATCTCTACCTTGCGGGTGTATGTTGAGAGATCCCCACACCAGGGATCACAAGGGAACCTACGGCCGTCGTGGTCAAACATAATTGCACTCCCTTTATGTCACGATAACCGGGTTTTGTCAGTTTTTTTCATTGTTGTTAAAAACTGAATGGCGACTCCTATATTACTAGTCAATTGGGTGTATACTCACAGGAAATCCAATTACACTTGATTGAATAAAAGAATCGTCACACCCACGAGGGACGAGGTCACGCATTAGCCTCGCGCTTTTTCGACCCCCTCACACTAGGCTACCCATGCTGAAGCAGGTATACAAGTTCTACATCAACGCCTAGGCTACCCATGCCGAAGCAGATACAAGTTCAAGAAAAAAAATTCAAAAATTCAAAAATTCAAGACTACAAGTTCCAACAGTTCAAGTTCGAGTGGCTATCAAACAATTTTCTACAAGATTCCAGAAGCCTACTATCATGCAAGCATCATATCAACAAGCATTTCAAAGTACAAAAAAATCAAAACTACATGCAATCCTAAGATTATTTCATAAGCAAAACATGAAATACTTACATGGACAAGGCAAGAACAAGACCAAGGGAAGACAATTCTACCTTTGAAAGAAGAAAAGAAAGCAAGAGAATGAAGATTGCTCCTGAAATGGCACAGCAAGGGGCGCTTATATAGCGCAGCCTCGTGTCGAGCGCCGAGCTCAGCGCCCAGCGATGCCTGCTGCATGCGTAGGAATCTTCAGCGCGCGGTCTCCCGTGCTGATTGTACGTCCTTTGCTGCTACGGTTTTCTGCACCAGGCATCAAACATCAAATCGTGCTACTTTCCGAAAATACAGGTATATACTTGTGTCTCCAAGTACAAACAGATGAACATTTCAAGAATACAAAGTCCAAAAATTACAACAATTTAGGCGTTCGACTCCCAACGGACTCAAGCTCCAGGAAAGTCAGCCGAAATTTCAAAATCTCAAGGGCCGGCAAAAAGCTCTTGTCCCCAGTGAAGCACATCCCCAACGGATTAACTCCGGGTGTTCAAAATTCAAAATTCAAGAATTCAAAATTCAAAATTTTCGATGCCAAGCTCCGTCCTAACCCCAAAGACGGATGAACAGTATAAGTACAAACCGGAGTCGTCACAGCCGAACGGAGGTAGACTCTATCCTTTTTTCAAACGCCTGTTTTGTGCAAGTAGCGGTGTACAAAGAATGGTCTTGATTGCAGAACATCTTGATCATTCTCCGTCCCGAGTCGAAAACTTTGACTTGCGCTTTCCTAACCGAACGCTTAGTCAAAGTGGCGGCTTCTGTAGACACCTAATTTGTGTCTCCACATTGGGATGATGACGATACCATTATCCTTGTTAGGTAGTTGGAGCAACTCCGTGCGGAAATTCCAATTGCTAAAGGCATGTCCAAAATCCAAGAGCCAAAATCCAATCCCCGAGGTCGTTCCAATTTCGGACCTCGGTACAA
This sequence comes from Spinacia oleracea, assembly GCF_020520425.1. Taxonomy (NCBI): domain Eukaryota; kingdom Viridiplantae; phylum Streptophyta; class Magnoliopsida; order Caryophyllales; family Amaranthaceae; genus Spinacia; species Spinacia oleracea. The sequence continues at coordinate 112,412,290 of NC_079491.1, read as the reverse complement.
AATACAAATTCCAAAACCAATTTCAAAATCCAAGTACAATCTCACCCAATGGGCTATCCCATTGGTTTTACAAGGCCTTTTCCACTCAAAATCATATACGTAACGCCCCGACTTTCGGCTCCTTAATTATCGGTCATAAACCGTACTTAACTGATCATTGGCAGCAAAATTAGGCTTAATTAATCCTGGGACCTGTGGGTATGGGCCCACAAATAAAATAATCCTCAAATAACATTTCTTAAATAATACAAATTTCCCCAAAAATAAATATAAACAGTATTCTCATAATTAAATCTCAATAACAGGATTTCCATTATAAATAACTTCTCATCTCGATATCTCCATAATAAATACCAACTCCAGTAATAACACTCATTTGAGCAGCTTGAGCTCCTTAATCGAACCTGTACATCATCATAAAAATAGAAAACAGGAAAAATCCAAAAATGAGTGGAAAACTCAGTAATATTACTCCAGCCCGTCAAAACGGTTTTATTTTGAAAATCATTTGGCACATATCAATCATTAGCATTTATTGTTCGAAAACAACTAACTTAATCTCGTTATGTTGAAAACTGTGTCGGCAAGGAATCATTTCCTTTACAGCTCATTGGCAAGTACAGGCTTTGGCGGGACTTTTCTTACATCTTTTCAGGGGGGAAACTGTTTCCCTTTAACTTTAACTTTGACTTTAACTTGCCTCCACCTGTAACTTGCCCATTTACTAGTTTAGTTCACTTTTCCATGCCGACAAAAGCAACATCGTATTTCTTTAAAATAACTTTATAAATATCATCATTATTTCCGGACAACGTCTTTAACATCGTGATCATAAATATATATCATCATTTATCACATAAAACACATAATAAACATATAATCGCATAATAGTCACACATTTCATATACGGGCATATAAACTTAAATGCTGGACATAAACATTACAATAACATAATATAATACTTTTATATACGGGCATATAGACATAAACACTGGACATAATTATTACCTCATCAGAAATCCGTATGCTTAATTTAATACTCAACTCAACTCTTGAGTATCATAATCCTTGTTCATCTCCATCAATTTCCTCAATTGAACTCCAACAACCTCAAATATCATATTAAATATTAACCATTAATTATTAATCATTTGCTAATAAGAAATTATGAATCTCCAATTAAATGTCTTATTACTAAGAATCATAATACTTCCTCCGTCTTTTAATACTCGCAACGTTTGTTAGTTTCACGCATGCCAATGCACAACTTTGATCATTTATATCTTAAATTCTCTTTATGCAAAAATTATAAAAAGTTGATATTTTGAAAATACACATTGAGACGAATCTAACAAGATCCCACATGACTATGTTTTATCTTATACAAAAAACACTACGAATAGTCAAAGTAGATTATATGAATAGTGGCAAAAGTCCAAACGTTGCGAGTATTAAAAGACGGAGGAAGTACTTACGGTGCTTTCCTTGTGTTGTGAACCAAGCCCACAAATGCTTCCTTACTAAAACAAAACCCATGGCCCACCACTTTAGAATCCAAGGTAATAAATAAAAGGAAAATTTGGTAATATTAATCCAACCTTTTGCCGATTTTTTTTTATTAAACCCACCTACGACATATTTTTTAATAATCCCACTTTTACCACCCAACGTCTTTTATTGGGCCCAACATGTCATAAACCTATTGTCGGCGGTAATATATCCCTACGTGGAAGTACTCTCTCTAGATGTATTCAGTCATCATCATCAATTCATCACCATCTCGATGATTTTTTCACCAGTTATCGGTCACTTAAGCCCAATAAAAGTCGTTGGGTAGTAAAGGTGGGATTATTAAAAAATATGTCTTAAGTGGGATTAATAAAAGAAAACCGGCCAAAGGTTGGATTAATATTACCAAATTTTCCTAAATAAAACAAAGGAGGAGAATTAAATCAGAGAAGAATAGCAGTAGTCACGCAACAGCAACGGCAACACCATAGCAACAGGGTCATGACGGCACGGACTCGGCGACAGGGAAAAGCTAGGTGGCGCTGGGTCGGGATTCTGGTCACTGGTTCAAGGCGGTGAAGGAAGGAGTCGCAGGAAACAGGTGGTGGCACCACGGTGGTCGGAGCATAAAATAATGGAGTAAAAAGCTTTAAGCTTTAACAATGGTGTTTTTAATTTAATTACTCAAATTTGAGTTGGATTTGTAAGCTTGAAGATAACTGAAAATTACATGGCTATTTATGGGAATTATTGACATTGATGAGTCATAGAAGAAGAGGAAGAAATTTGACAATTGTCAATTCAGATTGACAAGGTTTTGCCACGCATAAAAGGAAGAAAACTGTGGGCTGCAATGTACTTAAACTGATTTGTGAGACAAAGAGAAGTCAAAAGTTTGGTGGCAAAATCCCCCATTAACACGTATGGTGGAGGAAGAAGAAGCAAAATGGGGTCTTTGATTTTTCAATTGAATAATGGCAAAATGGTAATATGTGAACTTAGGATAAAAGTGAAATATAAATCAGATTTTTGGATAACAAATGGGCTTAAAAGAGAAATTCAAGTATAAAAAGAAATTGGGCTCAAATAATTAGTATTATGTCACAATAAAAATATAGACATAATAGGATAAATAAAATAATATCGGAAAAATTTAGGACGTAATTACGTGAATAATCGTAATTACGGATTAATAAAAGAGGCTTAAAATACGGGGTGTTACATCCTTACCCCCTTAGAAAAAGTTTCGTCCTCGAAACTGGATATCTCAAAACTTAAGTTTAGTCTAAACCTAGATAATTTCATAATATGACATACTCTCTCAATAACCCAAGACTCTTTTACTTCTTTTAAAACTCCTTATTCTTATACCTTAACATCTAACAACCCAAATAGTTGTTAAAACCTCAAAAATTTTCTCATATCCCCAAGATCATACCCAGGCAGTGCAGAGCACTTCCGGCTGGGCTCCGCTCTGATACCATACTGTAACGCCCCGACTTTTCGGCTCCTTAATTATCGGTAATAAACCGTACATAACTGATCATTGCCAGCGCAATTAGGCTTAATTAACCCTGGGACCTGTGGCTATGGGCCCACAAATAAAATAATCCTCAAATAACATTTCTTAAATAATACAAATTTTCCCAAAAATAAATATAAACAGTATTCTCATAATTAAATCTCAATAACAGGATTTCCATTATAAATAACTTCTCATCTAGATATCTCCATAATAAATACCAACTCCAGTAATAACTCTCATATGAGCAGCTTGAGCTCCTTAATCGAACATGTACATCATCATAAAAATAGAAAACAGGAAAAACACAGGAAAAATCCAAAAATGAGTGGAAAACTCAGTAATATTACTCCAGCACGTCAAAACGGTTTTATTTTGAAAATCATTTGGCACATATCAATCATTAGCATTTATTGTTCGAAAACAACTAACTTAATCTCGTTATCTTGAAAACTGTGTCGGCAAGGAATCATTTCCTTTACAGCTCATTGGCAAGTACAGGCTTTGGCGGGACTTTTCTTACATCTTTTCAGGGGGGAAACTGTTTCCCTTTAACTTTAACTTTGACTTTAACTTGCCTCCACCTGTAACTTGCCCATTTACTAGTTCAGTTCACTTTTCCATGCCGACAAAAGCAACATCGTATTTCTTTAAAATAACTTTATAAATATCATCATTATTTCCGAACAACGTCTTTAACATCATGATCATAAATATATATCATAGTTTATCACATAAAACACATAATAAACATATAATCGCATAATAGTCACACATTTCATATACGGTCATATAAACTTAAATGCTGGAAATAAACATTACAATAACATAATATAATACTTTTATATACGGGCATATAAACATAAACGCTGGACATAATTATTACCTCATCAGAAATCCGTATGCTTAATTTAATACTCAACTTAACTCTTAAGTATCATAATCCTTGTTCATCTCCATCAATTTCCTCAATTGAACTCCAACAACCTCAAATATCATATTAAATATTAACCATTAATTATTAATCATTTGCTAATAAGAAATTATGAATCTCCAATTAAATGTCTTATTACTAAGAATCATAATACTTACAGTGCTTTCCTTGTGTTGTGAACCAAGCCCACAAATGCTTCCTTACTAAAACAAAACCCATGCCCCGCCACTTTAGAATCCAAGGTAATAAATAAAACAAAGGAGGAGAATTAAATCAGAGAAGAATAGCAGTAGTCACGCAACAGCAAAGGCAACACCATAGCAACAGGGTCACGATGGCACGGACTCGGCGACAGGGAAAAGCTAGGTGGCGCTGGGTCGGGATTCTGGTCACTGGTTCAAGGCGGCGAAGGAAGGAGTCGCCGGAAACAGGTGGTGGCACCACGATGGTCGGAGCATAAAATAATGGAGTAAAAAGCTTTAAGCTTTAACAATGGTGTTTTTAATTTAATTACTCAAATTTGAGTTGGATTTGTAAGCTTGAAGATAACTGAAAATTACATGGCTATTTATGGGAATTATTGACATTGATGAGTCATAGAAGAAGAGAAAGAAATTTGACAATTGTCAATTCAGATTGACAAGGTTTTGCCACGCATAAAAGGAAGAAAACTGTGGGCTGCAATGTACTTAAACTGATTTGTGAGACAAAGAGAAGTCAAAAGTTTGGTGGCAATATCCCCCATTAACACGTATGGTGGAGGAAGAAGAAGCAAAATGGGGTCTTTGATTTTTCAATTGAATAATGGAAAAATGGTAATATATGAACTTAGGATAAAAGTGAAATATAAATCAGATTTTTGGATAACAAATGGGCTTAAAAGAGAAATTCAAGTATAAAAAGAAATTGGGCTCAAATAATTAGTATTATGTCACAATAAAAATATAGACATAATAGGATAAATAAAATAATATCGGAAAAATTTAGGACGTAATTACGTGAATAATCGTAATTACGGATTAATAAAAGAGGCTTAAAATACGAGGTGTTACAATATAAGGCAAGTCAAATTTGGGCGCCTACCCACAAAACCGAGCAAGCCGGGCCTCGTCCCGTAAAACCGAAATTCAAAAACCCGAAACGGCTTGTTTTTAGACGCAAAATCAAGTCTTAATCCCAAGGCAAACACTACGTGCCAAACTTCGTACAAATAGTACGAAGGTACACCAATACAAGACAAAGCAAGGACGGAGCCAGCGTCCTTGTTTTGGCAGCATCCACGCCACGTCACCAACGCCCAGTGCTGCCAGCTGCGTGATGCGCTGGCTATGGCTGGCGTTTAGCAGCAAATCCCCCTATAAATACCCCTAATTCTGAGCAGTTTAGGGAGGTAAAATGGACACATAACGTCGTAATACAAAAATTGCACCTCAAAATCCTCCAACAAACACCATACAATCTTCAAACTTTAAGCAATTGGGAGTTCTAATCGGAAAGCTTGCCTAAACTTAACTAGGTAATTCTGAATCCCAACCTTAATCTATTCAATGTTGTTTTGATTTTATGTTTCCAAATGATTAGTAAGTTGGCATTTTTACTCTTAAAAATGTCACTTGCAACAATCATACATCTTTTCAAAATACAAAAATGCAAACTTTCAAGATTCAAGGATGTTCAAAGTTGCTTGTAATCACCTCTTTGAACTAGAATCATTTTCAAATATGGAGTAATCAAAGATGATGCCTTTCTAACTTTTAATTGTTTAGTCTTTTGAGATTCAAGACTCCATTTTTCAATATACAAGTTCAAGTTTTCAAATTTCAAGATCCAACAATGTTTAGGGTTGCTCATGACTACTTCCCTAAACTAGGATCCTTTCAAAGTAAGAGCACATCCAAGATCTAACCTTTTCAATATTAAAAGGCCCGATCTTTGAGATTCAAGTCTCTTAACTTCAATACTTCAAGTTCAAGTTCAATATTTCAAGTTCAATATTTCTAGTTCAATATTTCAAGATTCAAACTTTCAAGTTCAAGTTCTATATGCAAAATCTAGGATACTTTGGGATGAACAACTTCTCCCAAGTTGAGATTTTTGGCTTTGAATTCGTGTCGAGCGCACTTATTTTTAAGTAGCCGTTTGGCGTTCGGATCTCATGTGCCCAAGTTCAAATTTCAATATTGCAATTTCAATTATGCACCTTTCAATTCCGCAATTTCAATTCCGCAATTTCAATTCCGCACCTTTCAATTCCGCACCTTTTAATTCCGCACTTTCAATAACGCATTTCAATTCCGCACTTTCAATTATGAAATTTTACGTGCCTAGTCCTTCTAGGAAATGTGGACTTAATCCCTAGTCCATTTCTAGGGGGTCTTGTATTTACTAATTCCGCACTTATTTACTATTGTGATGTTGCTTTATTTGCTTTATTGCTTTCATCACCGCACATGCTAAATACGAAAAAATGCAAGGTTACATCACGCTTAACAAAGATAATTTCTTGGACAAACCGATCTTAGGTTCCCTTAAATTAACTTTAAAACAAAGTGACCACCATACAAAGTAGAAAGTCTATTTGTCCTAGATTCAAACCCACATAGTCTAAACTAGGGTATTTTCGAAAATGTTGTGCCACGTACTTGAATAATTTCTAAAGCTCGCGGAATAAGCACCTCGTTCCCGTGCCCGGATCTCACCCATCCGTTACGAATATTCAAAGCCTTATCCTAATATAGTCATTTGCGGTCTTTCCAAACGAGACCCTAAACAATGATTGGTTGCGACTCCTTCAAGATCCAAAAATACAAAGGTTTCTAAAAACCGCCCTTGTAGGAAAGAGCAATTCAAGCATACAAAAAAATTCCCCTACAGAGACCAAGACATGTGTTAAGGGAATTAGAATTAGGATATAATTCTGATCACCAGAGTTTATATTTAAGTCAATTTACAATGCTAGTTGGTATCCTACGTTAGCTTATAATCCTAGGACTATTAGGATTCGCTTAATCCTTGTACTATATATTTGATGTACGTAATACAATATCATCAAGCTTTCAAATCATAATCACATATTTCTCATGGTATCAAGAGCCATAAATACATAAACCAAAAATTTTAATGGCAGGCGATGATGTCATTCCGCCTCCTCCATCTAAGAGAATCGAACCAGATTCTCTATTTAATCTGGGTAGTCAATATCGTCCAGGTGATTTTTATCACCCCAACTAAACTTCGTAATAATAGTAATGATGAATGGGCCTGCGATATTCAAACCGCATTTGAAGCACGACGAAAATTCGAGTTCTTGGATGGCACCATCAAAGATCCCACCCCGTCGTGCACTCAATCACAATGGAACACAATCAACCCATGCTAGTTTCTTGGATCACCAACACCATCGACCCTGAGGTAAAATAACAAATAACCAAATAAAGAGATCCCAAACGTCTATGGGATCATCTTAAACATAGATTTTCTGTTGTTAATGGTCCTAGAATTCAACAAATTAAGTCATATATTGCTCGTTGTGAACAAACAAAATCTATGTCGTTCTCTCAATATTTTGGTAAACTCAATGCATTATGGGAAGACTTAGGTAATCTTGAACCTATTATTACTTGTACGTGTTGTTTAAATTGTTCTGTTATAGAGAAACACGTTAAACGACGTGAAATGGCTAAACTACATGAATTTTTGATGGGTCTTTATACCCCGTATTATGCTAAACAACGTACAAATATTTTGTCTCAAGATCCTCTTCCCTCCCTTAATCGGTCATACTAATTGGTCACGCAAGACGAAGGAGTCCGGCAGGCCCAATCCAACTCGCCAGACGGCCAACCCGAGGTTGTTGGGTTTTCGGTTCGTGCACCTGCTAGCATGGAGATGCAAAAAAATCTAGCAAAGTCAGGTTCCTTTTTGCACAAATTGCCAAAAGGCAGGCCATGACTTATCCTCATGTTGGGCCTTAAATACATGATCTAGTTGCAATAAATATGGTCATTCTAGTAACACATGTTATGAACTTGTGGGCTACCCTGAATCTTGGACTGAGCGGACCAGCAGAGGCAGCCCCGTACGTGGGCGAGGTGGCAAGTATCGTGGACGTGGAAGGAGATTTGGAGGTCGTGGGCAACCCGCACCAACGCGGCCCATAGTGGCAGGAGGCATAGCGGTAGGTTGCAATGGACAAGGCATTGGGCCTTCTGCTCCCCTTTCCATAGATCAGACCCAACAAATATTTACAACTGATCAGTGGAAGTCTATAGCAGGCCTCTTTGGCAGCACCCCCGTTCCGGACCATCGCCTTAATGGTAAGTTTAATACCAATTTTTCGATAGTTGAAACCGGAACAAACACATCATGTCACATCTGATAAAACTTGGTTATTTGATATTTCAGATATTTATGATTATCCCATTTCACTTCCCAATGGAAAAACGAAGAATGCAATACAAGAAGGATTGGTCCGGTTTTGAAAAAATATTGTTCTAAAAAATGTTCTTTATATTCCTCAATTTAGTTGCAACTTGCTAACCGTTTCCCAATTAAAAGATGATTTGCAGAGCGTTGTCAAATTTAATTCTTCTTCATGTGCTATACAGGACCAAACGGGGGAGCTGATTGGAACAGGATTTAAACGAGATGGACTTTACTACTTCGGAGAAGCAGATTCGGTGCAACATGTTTCGGTGAATTGATCAACGTCGTCTTTTGAGTTATGGCACAAAAGGATGGGGCACCCCTCAGAAAAAGTAGTAAAGTTACTTCCTCCCGTTCTTAACCTTAAGGGAAGTCTAAGTAAAGCATGTGAAGTATGTTTTCAAGCTAAGCATACTAGAGATAAATTTCCAATTAGTGACAATAAAGCTAGCCGTATTTTTTAGAAAATTCATTGTGATTTGTGGGGGTCTTATAGACATGCTTCTTCTTGTGGCGCTTTTAACCATAGTTTATGATTTTTCTCGAGTTGTGTGGGTATATTTGTTGGATGATAAAACTGAAGTTTTTCGAATTTTTATGAATTTCATTGCTATGGTTGAACGTCAATTTTCTCAAACAATTAAAAATGTGCAACATGACAATGGCACTGAATTCAATTGTTTGCGTGATTATTTTGCTGCTATTGGAATTTTAATTTTCACCTCTTGTGTTGGTACTCCACAACAGAATGGGCGGGTTGAGAGAAAACACAAAAATATTCTAACTGTTTCTCGAGCCTTAAGATTTCAAGCACAATTGCCTATTTATTTTGGGGGGGGGGGGGGGGGGGTTGTGTTCTTGCTTCCACACATTTAATTAATAGAACTCCTTCACCTTTGTTTAATAATAAAACCCCTTTTTAGATTTTATTTGGGTCACCGCCATCTTATGGTGCTATATATACATTCAGTTGTTTGTGTTTTGCTCACAATAAAAAAAACAAAGGAAGATAAATTTTAGAGTAGGAGTCGTAAGTGTATCTTTATGGGTTATCCATTTGGCAAGAAGGGTTCATTGGTGTATGATCTTGATAAAAAGAACTTTTAGTGTCTCGAAATGTGAAATTTTTTGATTTTGAGGATATATATCCGTTCGTTGACCCGGAAGATGTGAATATTGAACCTCAATCGGTCGTACCATTTTTAGCCGAAGATGACGTGGATTCGAATTTTAATATGCACGACTATATTGACACAAATAATGATACTCCTATTACAACTAATGATACAACCAATAATGAGATCCAGCTTTTATTACCAACTGACACAAATAATGGCATAAATACCAAAACTCCTCCACCCATAATTAATTGTGATAATTCTCACCAACCTACCTCTCAGTTGCACGCTAATGTGCAACATCAAACAGATGTTTCCCATGATTCTGAGGCCCACAACCACACTACTACAACAAATCAACTTGGCCTCCAGCTAGAGGTGTCAAAACGGTTACTCGAGTCGGGTTCGAGTCTGGTCATCTCGGGTTTCGGGTCTCGGGTCATGATCTGATCGGGTCGTGTCGGGTCATTTTATTGTCAGGTGCAGGTCGGGTTCAGGTCGTGTTCGGTCAGGTTGAAAATTTGTCGGGTCATGTCGGGTTATTTTTCCGTTTCGGTATAGGTCGGGTTCGGATCGGGTCTTTTTCTAGTCAGGTACAATTACGGGTCCGGGTCTTGACGAGTCGGATCAAGTTCGGATCGGATAAGTATCGGTCGGTTAAAAGTCAAGTCGGGTTCACTATCGTGCACGGGTTAAGACCGGGTTTGGTAGCTATCAGGTTTAGTCAAGTTTTAACTTGTTCTAGATTAGGTAAATCGGGTTGTCAACAGGTCGCGTAAATTCAGGTAACGGGTTGTCACGAATTGAGTCAATAACAGGTTTCATCGGCTTATAATCGGTTTCGGGTTGACATCGTGTCGGGTGTTGAATCGGGTTCGGGTCATTATTCGGTCGGGTAAGCTTACTCAGGTTTGTTATCGGTTATATTTCGGTCCGGTGTCAGGTTCGGGTCCGGGTCATGCGTTAACGGGTCGAAATCGGTCGTCGGTTTTAACGGGTTGGATACGGTCGGGTTACGGGTTTCCTATTTTAACAAAATTTCGGGTCTCGGGTCGGGTCCGAGTCTTTAAAAATACAGGTCGGTTTTTCGGGTCGGGTCAATTTTTGACAGCTCTACCCCAGCTAACTAATCTGCCTTGTAGCTCACCTACTCCCCACATATCTCCATGCCATATTTCTTCAGCTACGCTAGCCACAGTCACCAATGAGGCCCAGTCTTCAGAATTGGGTCTTGGCCTAAGGGACAAGGCTCCACCATCGGGGTTACGAGATTATGTTACTCACACAGTAATTGTTGAAATTCTATCTTCTTCTAGTCCGTCTCCACATTACTCATCAGGTACTCCTTACCCTATGGCACATTATATTAATTGTGACAATTTCTCTGTAAATTATCGTAAGTTTTTTGCAGCTATTATTTCTGTCAAGGATCCAATGTCTTTCAGGGAGGCAATGACAGGTGATGGGTGGAAGAAATCAATGCAAGAAGAAACCCAAACCTTGGAGTATAATGGAACATGGACCTTGGACGAGCTCCCTCCAGAAAAATGTGCCTTGGGGAGTCAATGGATCTACAGGACGAAATTTTTCTCTAGTGGTGATATTTAACTTCTCAAGTCTAGATTGGTTGTTTTGGGAAATCATTAAGAAGAAGGTAATGATTACAACAAAACCTTTGCCCCAGTTGCAAAAATGACCACCGTTTGTGCTTTCCTTGCTATAGCTGCTTCCAAAAATTGGGAGTTGCATCAGATGGATGTTCACAATTCCTTCCTTCCTGGTGATTTTGAAGAAGAGGTATACATGAAACTTCCCCCTTGGTTAGAGTGTTCAAATCCAAAACTGGTATGTGGCCTTCGAAAATATTTGTTTGCATTGAAACAAGCTCCAAGATGTTGGTTTGAAAATTTGGTTACTGCTCTAAAAACCTATGGCTTTCTTTAGTCTAACTCAGACTATTCTCTGTTCACTTATACCTAGGGCTCTGCTCAGTTAAATGTGTTCGTTCATGTTGATGATCTAATAATATCTGGGAACAATTCCGCTGCGATTGCTAACTTTAAATCTTACTTGAGTGACTGCTTCAAAATGAAAATTTTGGGCTCGTTGAAATAATTTCTTGGCATTGAGGTAGCACGTAGTTATTCAGGCTTATTCTTATGCCAACGCAAGTACACACTTGTCATTATTTCTGAAGCAGGTTTATCTGGTGCTAAGCCTTGTGGTTTCCCGATCAAATAGATTCACTGTCTTATGGTCCACTTCACGCACATCTTGAGGCTTATCGTCGCCTCGTTGGGCGTTTGGTAGACTTGGTCGTTACACGACCCGATCTAGCTTTTTCTGTTCATGTGTTTTCTCAATTTTTGCAAGATCTTAACTGTACATTGGGATGCTGCGTTGTGCGTTGCTCGTTACCTCAAAGGCATACCGGGTCAAGGTATTCCACTCCGTGCCGAAAGTGATTTAACTCTTCAAGGTTGGTGTGACTTAGATTGGGCAGCCTTCCCTATTACTCGTCGTTCGCTTACGGGTTGACTTCTTTTTTTGGGACAATCACCTGTTTCACGGAAAACAAATAAGCAACATATAGTTTTCCGATCTTTAGCAGGGGCAGAATATCGCTCCATGGCAGCAATTACTTGTGAACTAAAATGGTTGAAAGGTTTACTATTGAGTCTCGGAGTTCATCATCCTAAAGCAATTCTGTTATTTTGTGATAGTTAGTCTGCGTTACATCTTGCTAAAAATCTGGTCTTTCATGAGCGTACCAAATATATTGAGGTCGACTGTCACTTTGTTCGTGATGCGCGCTGTCACTGAAGGGCTCATTGCACCATCTTATGTCGCAACTACATCTCAACTGGACGACATTTTTACAAAGGCTCTAGGCAAGAGCCAGTTCGATAACTTATTATCCAATTTGGACATTTTCGATCCTCACCATGCTCCATATTGAGGGGGTGTTAAGGGAATTAGAATTAGGATATAATTTTGATCACTAGAGTTTATATTTTTAAGTCAATATACAATGCTAATTGGTATCCTACGTTAGCTTATAATCCTAGGCCTAGTAGGATTCACTTAATCCTTGTACTATATATTTGATGTATGTAATACAATATCATCAAGCTATCAAATCATAATCATATATTTCTCAACATGTTAAAAAAAGAAAGTGTACCTCTCCTTAAAATAAGGCCGTTTAAGAAAAATATATCTCTTTTTAAATTACGGATGGAGTATAACTGATTATTGCTAGGAGAATAAAAGAAAAACTTGAAAAGTCTTAATTTTAGGGCATTATCCCGACACATGATTGTTCTTGTTCATTTTTCCTTATGTCAAAAAAAATATATACTGTTCAATCATGGCAGCTACAAATAGTAAGATACTTTAATCACATGCCCCACACTCAATAAAGGTTACAAATTAATAAGTGGTTATAGGTCTAGCTTTTTTAAAAAATACTAGTGAAGAGCACGTGCGTTGCACGTGGGAGTAAGATACTGAAATTTGTTTGTATGCAAAATATTATTAGGGTATTTACATATATTTCGTTATTGTTATGTTCAACAAAAGTATTTGATTGTCTAATTACATAGAGTTTAGTTTTGTTTGTATCCAAAAGTGGGACTTCTATCTTAGCTAATAATTACATATTCAAAAGAAGTTATCTAAATTTGTACATAAAAGCTTGGTGGATCGAGCAATATATATACTTAACATTGAAGTGGTGTGTCGAGCAATGTTTACAAAATCTTGTTGAGTCTCACTTCAAGCATTCTTTCAAGCATCCTACATAATTAATAGTAAATTAGAAAATCTTCTGAAATAGTAAAATTTGTGATTAGATGGAAGAATAAAGAGACATAGAGGAATAGGAGTATCACGTACCATTATTAGTAAGGCCATATGCACTTTGAACAAAAAGTCGCACTATTGTGTTTGTAGTAATGCATCTCGACTGTCTAAGTCCATTTGATTCATAAGTTTCCTCTGAATGATGCAAACGTAATTATAAGGTCAGAAAACTGCACCTTCATTTACCGTTAAATTATCCAAAATGTATTAAAATTAAAAAGTTATTAATAATTCATTCAAAAGAAAAAGTATACATCTAGACCTTCACAGAATCTGATTGGGTGGTTGTTGTTTCTAAGACTTGGAGGCTCTTGGGAGATTATTTTACACATCAGTGGTCTTTTATGATTTTATGAATGGCTAAGGAAGGTCAAGAAATCTATCACCGTTGATTGGTTAGGGGTAAGGTTTTATATGTTTTGGCCTTCTTATACTTGGAAGTATCATTGATTGATGGTGTCATTGTAGTATATGCAGTTTAGGTTTCTACTCCGGTCAATCAACATAAGCATTTTAGGTCAATCAACAGAAAGAAGGTCAATAAACATTAAACAGATCATCAGAGATTTTGTTTTATTTTTATAAAAAAATTCCAACCTTGTGAAATGAAAATCATGTTACTTACACAAAACCCAGCTTATGATAAAATTATCATAGGCAATAACTCTTAAAGTGTTAGTATACAAAGAAAATCATAGACACCCTAACTTCTCCTATAACACACAAACGTACACTATAACACTCAGTAAAATGATCTACAAATCAAAGAATAAACCATAACTTTCAAGTTTCAACACAATTGAATTGAATCACATAAAAATATGCAATGAAAAGTATCCAACATCATTTAATGAATCAAGGGTTTTTCACTTTAATTCTCAATTTCCTAGCAATCTGAAAAGCCTTAGGATGAACTGTCCGTTTGCTGGAATCGCTTTGCTCAACCTCAACCCAGTTCATAACCTTAAGGATAAGTGATTGAGGAACTTTTCGAACATCAGCATCCGCTTTGCCTTTCGATTTCTTCAACCCCATTTCTAGTGCTTTCTCTATAAACTCCATAAACCAACTTCCTACTTCAGATTCTATCTGTTTACACAGCTTGATCACACTGCTAAAACAACCAAATTCACCAATGTTTTGGCCTAATTTTGGTCAATTTCTAAAGCTTTTATTTATTGCATAGCAATTAACACTTATTTGTGTGACAAATGGATAGGCCTCACTGCACTGATCTGCACTACCCCCACTGTTTTTTACTACTATCTTCTTATCTTTATCTTTTTCAAGAAACAAATCACAATAGAGTTGACACCCTCAAATTCCTTATCCTCGTCATCTCCATGATTGATATTTTTTTATTTCCACTACCTTAATATAATGTATGATTATCCACTTCATCATCAATATTAGTTGCACAAACAATAATCCAACTTATTTTCTAGAGAAAAAAAAAAGGGTTTAGATTTCAGTAATTCTCAAAAAACCACAGACAAAAAAACACAATGAGTAATTATGACAAGAATGATCTTTTCTACATTGCAGGAGTTGGGTTGCTGTTAAACATATTCTTATTTTGAAACTTGGTCATTACCAATGACAATCAAAATCAAAATTCCTAAACCCCAGAAATTCCACTCCTTCCTAACTAAAAACTCATCAATGGCGACCATTATCCCAGCAAGAAACGCCCTTTCCTTCACTTTCCTCCTCAAACAAACCCAATTCCTCACGCCCTCCATTACCCACTACAAACTTCACAATATTTCACACCCAGGTCCACAATAATATTAAAAATTCTACAGATTACAAAAAAGAAACAATCTAAATCGTAATCTTAACATGCACATACATATCAAATTAACACCAACAAAAAACAAAGGAATTAAATTATTAACACTTAAAGTTAGACTCTTTTCAGTTTCGTATCATCTCATAAATAAAAACTCAAAATTTAGACCTATTTCAAATAAATAAACACATGCATGTTAAGATCTGAATGAAATTAAGATGGAAACACTTACCTCTGTTTACGAATCCAAAACTAATGAATGAATGAACAAAATATGAAAGACATCAATTTCATTAACAAAGTACAATTACCTTTCTTGAGTTTGTCTTAGATGGCTGTGTTTTTAAGATGAAAAGGTTATGCAGGAGAGAGATGGAGCACAACCTTACTGAGAGAGGTTTCTAGAGTATAATAAATATAAAGAGGTAGGATGTAATATTGAATGACAGGAAGGGGCAAATTTGGAAAAAAAATTACGACAAACTTAGCATCATGTTCGGCTTTTTTATAGAGGTAGGAATCTCATTATTATGGAGTAATTTTTGCATATTCTTATAAGATGGTTTGACATAATACTATTCGTCAAATTAAATATTAATATATACCTAGAACTCATGAATTTTCAGCCGGGATAGACGTAGAGCATCATGGTGAATTCTTTACGATCGATAGAGATTTGACCAGGGGTGAAAGTTCGATTTTCGGTTTGGATTAAGGCCCAAATCGAATTCAAACTAAACTAATTCGGTTTTCATTTTTTAAAACCGAATCCAAACTAAATAACCTTTTAATCCAAATCAAACCAAATCAGATTTTTACTTTTCACTCCAATCCAAACCATTAAACCGAATTATCATGAGACTTTCATTTGGGCCTGTTTTTGGGCCTATATTATACCTATTTTTAGCAAACTTTTGGGCCCTTACTTTTTAGCGAAGTTCGGTTTATTCTGTTTTAGTTCGGTTTATTCAGTTTCAGACTTTTCAATCCAATCCAAACCATATACCAATTTAAATAAAGACCGAACCGAATAGAAAAAAAAGACCGAACCGAATTTCTTATTCGGTTTGGTTCGGTTCGATTTTCGATTTTTTGCTACCAAACTTTCACCCCTAGATATGACACCGGATTTGGAGCTTCTTTAGGACGAAGAAAGACTTATTTTCTTCAAGAGCAGCGTAACACGGAGTGTTACAAATTAAAAGGTGTATCCGGTGGTATATAATTTTACATGTAACCGGGTTAAAAGTACATTTCACAACATAAAAGCACATTTTTATGGTTTATAAGCATAATTTTACAATTTAAAGACACATTTCTAAAGTGTAAGCACATATATTTTTTTCAGATTTTTTTTCTTCATATTTTAGTAATTGTATTGTGCTCAACAATATGTTCTTTTAAAGAGGATGTGTTTTTTGTTTGTAAATATGTACTTTTAATCGATAAATATGTGTTTTTAAACAATAAAAATGTGGTTTTTGAAGAAATAAAAATGCAAAACGACCCGATTGCATGTAGAGCCACATACAATAGGGTGTACCTTCTGAAGGAAATAATGCCCTTGGTCCAAGTTTGCATTTAATCCAGTTGATGCTAAGTCTAATAAATGCAGTTCAATATTAAGTAAACAAATTAATTATTCAGTCAGATCAAGTGATCAGAGTGCCTAGCTAGAGGCCGCTTCAGTTCAAGTGGAATTAATAATATTAATGCCACACCTTACTCTTGACTGAACCCATAGGGTAACACAAATAGTACGTGAATGGATCAAGTATTTAGGTAAATGTAATATTCAGTAAATACTCTAATTATGGTCGGATATTCAGAAATAATGGATGTAGGTTCCAATGGGAGCTAAAACCATCAAAAGGCAAAGAAAGAATATTTGCCGGAAATGAAAATATTGCCAGAAACGGAAATATGGTTCATAAGGGAAATATAAATATATATTATTGAATTTGAAGATATGGTATGTTTCGGAAAATATTAACTGAAATAGAAATGTTACCGGAATCGGAAATATTGCCAGAAACGAAAATATTGTCGAAATCGGAAATATTGCCGGAGTTGGAAATATTATCGAAAACGTAAATATTGTTCGAATCGGAAATAAATTCCGGAATCAACGAATCGGAAGCACGATGAGCGACAGACCGGCAAGCGGGCCAGCCCATCGCTCGACGAGCCAGCCCACGAGGCACAACAAGCCAGCGCCAAGCACAAGGCCCAATGCCCATCGCATGGCCTTTGAGCCTTGGCGTGGGCGGCAAGGCAGGGAGCAGCATGGCAGCGACCACGAACGACGCATGGGAAGCATCGAGTGCTTAGGCGCCAAGGTTACTTGTTCGGTAAGTAACTTGGGCCACAAGCTATCCATTTTCCTAATCCTACATACTTTAGAGTTTTATGACTATCCTAATGCCTAAACAGTTTGGGATCATCTTAAAGTCTTAACATTTTGTTGTTAACGTAAATCCTAATTTTAAGGGATTTTGTTACCCCAATTCTAGTACGATACTACTATTTATTCCCCTGTAAATATATGGCCCGTGGTCATATATTTAATACACAACTTGAATTCATAATATTGAGTATTCTTACCTATCACACATATTGAGTTCCCGAGTGCATAATACCTTAGACGATATCCTAGTTGGTTGAGGCGGATCCTAACGTGCTGTGATTATCTACGGAGGGGCGACATTTGGAGATCTGTACTTGTGCTTATTCGGTTCGGGAGCAGCTATGGGAGGCACGTATCACATGGTATGTATAATAAATTATGCTAATTGATTATATGACAATTAATTCGGATTCTGACTATTTATGGTTTTTCCGCATGTCAATTAGATTGTTCATAACCTAACAGTGGTATCAGAGCCTCTAATTAATTGCTTAATGAATTAAATTAACATGGATTAATTTTATAAATTTGCAAAGAATTAAAGGGGTGAATTAATTCGTGTAATTAATTGCAAATTCATGCGATTATTTAATTATATGTTCGCGGGATTTTCGGCAGTTTTGTCAATTTTGATCGAAATCTTATGTTTTTATAGTGAATTTTGCATGTAAAAGGTGTTTCAAAATTTTGACATAAATAAAAAATTTCATCCGAATCCAGAATTCTAAAATTCGAAGCCTAACTATGACTTTTAGGAGGTTTTAGTTTTTTGAATGAAAAAATTGTACTCCTTCCGTCCTAGATTACTTGTTATGTACACTTTCATTTTTCGTCTGTCCCGGATTAGTTGTTACACTTCTAAATTATGAATGACCCCACAATTATTAAATTGTCTCTCCTTTCCCACTAATTTTTTTTGTCCCCACGTCCTCTCTCATTCTATTAAAAAAAATACCCCACTAACTACTATCACATCTCTTTTTCAATAAAATAACAATTGATAACCAAACAACCGCTTATCATCTAAAACTTTGTGCAAAGGTAAGTGTATCGAGTAATTTAGGACAGAGGGAGTAATTTTTATGATGTTAAACTAATATTTGCAAATCTTGTTTGTAAATCTAGAATCAATAAGTTTAACATATTTAAGTTTTAAAATTCGTTAATTATGCAACCTATTTGTAATTATAATTAATTTGTTGAATTACGAATAAATTAAAGATTTCATTTCGTTTTTCATAATTAATTGATAATTTAATTAGGTCCTATGACTAAAAACCACCTAAAATTTGTTAAAGTTTGGACCTTTAAAAATTTTATGAACCTTAATTTTAAACCCTAGCATTCATGTAATCGGAAATTGTTTTAGTTAATAAATTTTACGATTTTTTGCCGAATTTTATAAAATTAATATGATTTATTTATATAAAAGTTCTTGATTTTTGTAAAACGTTCATGATCATGCACGTACGAACAAGGAGCAACGACCAATAACGTACGAGTGCCCTTCATTGGGGGTTGCTGCTACGCGTGGGTGCACAACATACGAGCGAATTATGCTCGTGTTGTACGTTGCATTGTGTGGCACGCAAGGGTGCAAGGGCGCGCGCGGCACGCATGTGATGTGTGTGCGTCCTGTGCGTGTGGGACGCAGCGAGCAAGGCAAGGCAAGGCTAGGCAAGCGGCACACTGAGCAAGGGAGCTCGCGTGCACGTTGCACCAAGCCCACCCGCCCAGTAAGCATGAGCGACAACGAGTGATCAGCGTTGGCCGTGAGCCAGGCGCGCCAATGCTCGATGTTGTGTGCCCAATGATGCACAAGGCAGCAACGGAGTGGGCCTTGGCCTTGGCCTTGGCCATGCGCTATGCTTCGTGCAAATGAGCCAAGGAGCAATGTGATGACTTCGGCCATGGGCACAATGTTGCATTAGCCTCGGCGAGGCATGGACTGTCGCTCATGTGCCTTGCATTGGCCGATATGCATACATTTGTGTAGATTTGATTTTCTGGTTAAGCGACGAATTTAATTAATTTTAATTTTGTGCTTATAGTTTTTTCCTCGAAATTTATTTTTATTTGTTTAGTTATTATAATAATTTTATCCTAATTATTTAATAAAATTAAAACCTTGAATAAATTCTAATTAATTTTTCTAATTAATTATAAATCAAATAAAGGGACTTAAAATAATAGCTTTTAATTTTTTTAATTAAATATGTGTTTTTCGATTGGACTTGGAAACGCATTTTTATGTTTAAAATTAGTAAAGCATATAATTTATGGTTTGAGTGGGAGAATTTTTATTCATATTTGGTTTAACTCTTGATTAGGTCCTTATTCCTTTAAGGTTAACAACTTGATTAGAAATAATAAGGTAAAATAATTGGTAGATTCTTGAGCCTAATTATTGTTGCAAATATTTATGTGATGCATTTTTCTGCTAACTTGTTAAGTGGGACATTCATTGATAAATTAATGGGTGAATGGTATATTGTAAATATATTGTTTTGCAGGTTGCGGAAAGTGATTAGTATAGCCAAATAGGATAGAAAATATGATTTGTGTACCATTAATTTTTAATGTAAAATATGGTCTATTGCACCATAGTTTTTATTTAAATATGGTATGTGAACCATCAATTTGTTGTAATTAGTTTAATTATTGCAAATCCTATTTGATGAAAATGGTGTCTCCATGGTGAAATTCAAGAATGAAGTTTCCAAACCATTTTCAAGACAGAGTTTGAAGTTGAAGCTTCAAGATGTAGTCGGGCCATACTAGATCACAATTAAATCTTATGCATGTTTTAAGATATTTATTGCTTTAAATGTGTCTTGATATTATGCATGAGATTATGGTTTAATTATGTTGCATGATTAAGGATTTTAGTTCATTTAAAATCTAACCAACATAGTGTTATGGGTCGTGTTGTGTTACATAGATTGCAGTCGACACGAGAACAAGTCACCACGGGTCAGTCCATCCTCGGATCATGTTAAGGAAGCAGTCAATGTCGGTTCCTATATTCAAGGAACCATTACCTCCACCTCATGCTTGTTGCACAAGGTCAAAAAGATTAGCCGAAATCAAGCAAGGAGTTAGAGAAGATCAAGGAGCATTACTATCACAACTATCTCAACAATACTAAACCTAAAGACTACTAACGTACGATGAAAAGACATTCCATCCATCCAGAACGAAACCCTTAATTACCGTCCACTATCAACTCCCTCTAATAACTACTTCGCATCTCTCATAAGCCTAACTACTTACTACTGTTGCTTTTCCCATAGCCCAGTAACAATGAAACTAGCCTTCCTTAACTCCACGTAGATACTCCACTAAACATAACTAACCACTATTATTTACTCCCAGCTTCCTCTTTAAAACCATACTTTCTCACAAACTAATCCTAATAATACTACAAGTGCTACGCCATATTCTTCACTCACAAACGCTTATCATCGACGGCCCTTCCCGGCGATAACCTATCCATTTACCCCTTATATTTATACCTTCTTACACTTATGTTATATGGTCAGTTTTATTTACATATAGGAAAATATACATTGTACTTGTACTCACCTATATTATTTATGCCAATAACATAGTGGATTGGTGGACTCATTGCCACCCGCGGTTTTTATCCCTATCGGGTTTTCCGCTTCACCATCTCGTGTCTCGTCTCTCTTTATTCTTGTCCTTTATTTCTTGTCATTTACTTCCTCTGTTTAATCTAGTCATCCATATCCCAACCAAAGGTCGTCCATACGAAATTTGGCATAAACACATAGCAAAAAGCATTAAATTCCAAATTTCAAAATTGAGTTAAAAGGTGTCGTTCCAAAATAACACTTACTTTCTAAAATTTATGTCAAGCAAGTAATAGTTTTCCGCCAAACCGAGGTGTCACTTCTTGATTTTATTGGGGTAAGGTACACAATGTTGTGAGTACATTTTTCGATCAATTAGTGATAGTTTTCCGCCAAAGTGAGGTGTCACTGTTGATCGTAGGTACAAAATTATATTAGTTGTGAGTACAAGTTGCTTTTGGTTGAACTCAACGATAAAAATGAAAGAGTCATTTTATGTCGTGGCAAATGGGATAGTTTTTCCTAATAAGTTCTTAGACATACCTATCAATCAAGATTAGTTTCTAAACTATTTGCTTACCTAAAATATTTTATAATTAAGACAAGTCAAAGCATGCTTAGTTCTTTAATGATTTTAAGGATGTTGGATTCATTTTATTCACACCTGCCGGAACTAAATATTTTGAATAAAATGCCAATGACTTGTTTAAATTGCATGTTTGCTTTTCAAGTTATTACTCATCATAAATGTTTAGACTTTGCATGCTTCAATGTATGTTTTAATTATTGTTTATAATTAAATATCATTCACTTTAATAAATCCTTTAGAAAGGTAACAGTAGATTTCCTTGATTGATAGTGAATCCAAGAATGATTCACGGAAATGAGAGAAAATGAGCAATTTAAAATGTGCGTTTATTATAGAGACTTTTTATGGTTTCTAATCAAGGTACTCTCCCGTCTTATTTTAATTTGAGCACTAAACGTAATATAATTGTTGGTAATGGCCATTCAATTCCAATTCGCGGTTATGGTGATACATCCCTTTCCTCTCCCCATCAACCCTTGTCCTTACGTAATGTTCTCCATGCTCCTAATCTTATCAAAAACTTGATTTCCGTCCGTAAATTTACTAATGATAACTCTGTTTCAGTTGAATTTGATCCTTTTGGGTTTTCTATGAAGGACTACAAGACGGGGACGCATCTCATGAGATGTGATAGCAAAGGCGACCTCTATCCCATCCCCTCCTCTCTCAAAACTCAAGCCATTTCACCATCCGCTTTTGCTGCTATCTCACCTACCTTATGGCATGACCGATTAGGCCATCCGGGTGCCCCTATTTTATCATCTTTATGCAAAATAAGTTTATTCCATGTAATAAACCTCTTTCTAATTATGTTTGTCATTCATGTGTGCTGGGAAAACATATTCGATTGCCTTTTGATGCATCTAATTCTTCTACTAGTTTGCCATTTGATATTATTCACAGTGATCTTTGGACCTCTCCTATATTAAGTTCATCAGGCCATCGTTATTATATGCTTGTCATTGATGATTTTTCAAAATTTCTGTGGACATTTCCAATTTCTAATAAATCCCATGTGTTTGCTAAATTTATGGAATTTCGGGCATACATACGAACTCAATTTGAACGAGAAATTAAAAATTTACAATGTGATAATGGGAGGGAATACATTAATGGTCCTTTCAAAAAATTCTGTGAATTAAATGGTATGTCTTTTCGGTTGTCCTGTCCTCATACTTCACCTCAAAACGGAAAAGCCGAACGCAAAATACGTACCATCAATAATATCATACGCACCCTTCTCATTCATGCATCTTTACCTCCCTCATTTTGGCATCACGCATTGCAAATGGCAACCTATCTCCTTAACATACTTCCGAATAAGTTATTGGTATATCAATCCCCGGTCAAAATTCTTTATAATAAAGATCCATCTTATTCCCATCTTAGGGTATTCGGGTGCTTGTGCTCACATCCATTAATAAATTACAGGCCCGCTCTACACCTTGTGTTTTCTTAGGATATCCCACTAATCACCGTGGTTATAAGTGTTACGACTTGTCAAATAATAAAATAATTATTAGCAGGCACGTGATTTTTGATGAAAATACGTTTCCATTTGCAAGTGCACACACTCCTAAACCTAGTGATTATGATTTCCTAACTGATGGCTTGTCTCCTCTAGCTGTGCAGGCCCACGCATCTCAGCCCATTCCTGTGCCGAGTGAACCCATGACAGGGCAGAATAGGTCTTTGGGTGCCCACGGGACTGTTCAATCAGCCGTGGGCCTCCAATTACCTACCCAGCTTGGTCGTTCTCCGGCCCAACCCAATCCCCTTGCCCAAACCCCGCAGCACCCTGTTGGTCATCCCTCTCCTATTGACCAGACTGGACCGCCCTCACCAACGGCCCAGTCCACTCCACTTGGTACACAACAGCGAGCCCACCCACGAGTTTCATCACCATCTAACTCTCCCAATCACTCCCCTGTCCTAACCCCTACATGCAGCGGCCCAACTCCCGAGGCCCAACATACCTCTAGGGATTCTCCTAGGCAGCAGGCCCAACCTCCCCATGTCTCCCCTCAAATGTGAAGGAAATAATGCCCTTGGTCCAAGTATGCATTCTATGATAAGTCTAATAAATGCGGTTCAGTATTAATTAACAAGTTAATAATTCAGTGAGATCAAGTGAGCTTAATGCCTAGCTAGAGGCCGCTTCAGTTCAAGTGGAATTAATTGAAGGAAATAATGCCCTTGGTCCAAGTATGCATTCTATGTTAAGTCTAATAAATGCGGTTCAGTATTAATTAACAAGTTAATAATTCAGTGAGATCAAGTGAGCTGAATGCCTAGCTAGAGGCCGCTTCAGTTCAAGTGGAATTAATGATATTAATCCACAGCTTACTCTTGACTGAACCCGTAGGGTCACACAAATAGTACGTAAACGGATCAAGTATTTAATGGCATTAAATACTCCATCTATGAATATTCGGAACCGACGGATCTTGGTTTCAGTGGGAGCTAAGATCGTCACAGGCAAGAAATGAATACTCCGGAAACGATGATATTGCCGGAAACGGAAATATGGATCGTATCGGAAATATGAATATTATCCAAGTCGTAGATGTTGCCGGAAACGGAAACATGGTACGTATCGGAAAATATTATTGGAAATGGAAATATTACCAGAATCGGAAATATTGCCGGAAACGGAAATATTGTCAGAATCGGAAATATTACCGGAATCGGAAAATAATTCCGGAAACGGAAATATTAAATATTTGTTCGAAACGGAAATTAATTCCGGAATCGGAAATATTAAATATTGTTCGTATCGGACATAAATTCCGGAACTGGAAATTTAATCGGAAGCGTATCGTACGAATTAGCATCGGACGAGGCCTGCCGGACGAAGGCCCAGCACGAAGCCGGGCCATCGCCCAGCAAGCACGCGCGCCACAAGCCCAGCCAAGGCAGCGCCCAGGCCTACCGCAAGGCAGGCCCAGCGCGCGCCAAGGCCACGGATGCGTGGGCCGCGCTGCGTGGGCTGCTGCTCGCACGCGCATGGGCAGCCCTTGTGGCTGCCGTGTGTGTGTGAGTTTGTGCTCATGCGTGATTCCTAAATCTACAAGAGTTAGTGTATGATTAAATTCCTATTCCTAATTGGATAAATTAATTTAATAGAATTCATGTAGGATTCTAATTTCAATTAATTCGTATCCTACTAGGATTACGATTCCTTTTCCATAACTCTATAAATAAAGGCCTAGGGGTCATTATTTATACACAAGTTTTAAGTATTCAAAACTAAGATTTTTAAGCAGAAAAATCAGCCAATATTCTTGCCTACCTAACCGAAAATATTAGAACCTTAAGGGCGATTCTAGTTGGTCAATCTTAAGGCGGATCCGGACGTGCTGTGGACTATCTACGGAGGGACGACACTTGGAGTCCTAAAGACTTGTTCTTGTTCGGTTCGGGCGCAGCTAGGGAAGGCACGCAACAAAGAATATGCATCTAAACTATGCTAAATGATTATGTGTAAATAATATGTTTCCTGGCTTTATGGTTTTTCCGCATGATTTATGAACTGAGTGGTATCAGAGCCCCTTATTATTTTCATAATCTAAATTGCATGAACATGGTTAAATATTACAAATTTGCAAGAATTAAAAGGGGTGATTAATTTTCGTAATTGTTAATTAATTGCAAATTGCGTTTATTTAATTATACGTACGCAGTTTTTCGGCAGTTTCTTCGTTACTCATCCGAATTGAGTGATTTTTGTGTCAATTCCGCATGTAAAAGGCATTCTAAAAATTTTGACAAAAATATTATTTTTCTGCCGAACCCAGAATTCTCAAATTCGAAGCCTAACTATGACTTTTCGAAGGTTTTAGTTTTTCGAATGCAAAATTTCGTAAATTTAAGATGTTAAATTAAATATTTGCGATTCTTGTTGATAAATCTTGAATTTTTGATTGACCTACTGCATATGTTTAACAAGTTTGAATGCCTAGTCTTGTTAATTATGCAATCTAATTATTAATTATGATTAATTTGTTGAAAATTAGAATAATTTAGAATTAATTTGATTTTCATAATTAATTGTAATTTAATTAGAAACCTATGATTAAAAACCACCATAAAAATTGTAAATTTACGATAAATTTTAAATTTTTATGACCTAAACTTGAATCCATATCAATCGGAAATCAATTGGATAATAAATTTTCGATTTTTCGCCCTAAAATTATGAAATTAATATTATTTATTAATTTGTCATTAATTTTAAACATAAATTTTAAATTTTATGCGATTCGTTCATATAAATTGCACGCACGAAGCAATGGACGCTTCGTGTTACCCTTAAGGGGTGTTGTATAATGCGGGCATGCGACGACGAGCAAGGGAGCTCGTCGCCCGTGCGGCACGAATGCAATGAGCAAGGGCGTAGTGCACGAGCACAAGGCAGCAGCCCTGCCTTGTGTCGTGTGCCACGAGCTATGAACGAATGGGCATGGGCGAAGAGCGAGCCAAGGCAGTCGCGTGTGGGCAGCAAGCGAGCTGCGCCACAACGCGCGCTGCCTCGCACAAGAGCGCGCAGCCTCGCGCGCAGCGAGCGCAAGCTCGCGTGCCACGAGCGCTGCGCCCAGCATTACTCGCGCGCACAGCGAGCGATGTCGCGCGCCCAGCGAGCGATGTCGCGCCCCAGCGAGCGATGGCTCGCGCGCACAGCGAGCGATGTCGCGCGCCCAGCGAGCGATGTCGCGCGCCCAGCGAGCGATGGCTCGCGCGCCCAGCGAGCGATGTCGCGCGCCCAGCGAGCGATGTCGCGCGCGCGCACTGCGAGCGATAGCTCGCGTGCGATGAGCGCTGGCGCGCGCAGCGAGCATCAATGCGTGCGGAGGCTTGCGATAGGGAAGCAGCAGCTATGCGACGAGCGCATGGGCTGCGCGCACATGGCCAGCAATGGCTGTGTGCGTACGGCCCATGGGCGTGCAACGCGTAGGGTGTTTGCGTTACGATTAGATCGTTTTGAATGTTTAATTTGAAAATTTCAGTTCACGTAATTTTAATTAATTTTAAAATTAATAATTTGAATTATTTTCTTGGATTTTAATTTTGAATATTATAATTATAATAAATATTATTTATTCTAATTATTTTACTAAAATTAAAATCATGAATTAATTTAAATACGACTGAAATTAAATTAAATTTTTGGATTCAATTATAAATTGATATGAGCTTTAAATTTTAATTAAATTTGTATGTTTCCGGTTGGACTAGAAATACATTTTTATGTTTAAAATTGGTAAAGCATATGAATTTATTGGTTTAAGTGGGAGCGCTTTTTAGTCATAAACTCTTGATTAGGTCTACAAATCGTTAAGGTTAAAACAACTTGATTAGAATTAATAAGGACTGAATAATTGGTAGATTATTGGTGCCCTTGATTAATTGCTGCAAATGTTTACGTGATGCATAATGTGTTTTACTAACCAGCTATGTGGGCCATTCATGATAATGAATGGGTGAATGGTATATATTGTATATGTACTGTTTTGCAGGTTATGAAGTGACTAGTATGGCCCAAATAGGATAGAAAATATGGTCTGCGTACCATTAATTTGAATGTAATTGGTCTAAAGTACCAAAGTTATTTTTCAATTCAAATATGGTCTACGAACCATCAAATAGTTGTAATTAGTTATAGCTTATCCTATTTGAAGAAAATGGTGCCTCCCACGGAGATTTTCAAGACGGACTTTGAAGTCAAAGCTTCAAGATGAAGTCGGGCCATACTAGATCACAAATATCTTATGCATGTTTTAAGTTATTTATTGTTTTAAATATGTCTTAAAATGCATGAGATCAAAAGCTTGATTATGTTGCATGATTAAGGATTTTAGTTCACTTAAAATCTAACCAACATAGTAAGAGCCTTAAGTTCCAAACTTAAAAATTGAGTTAAAAGGTGCCATGCCAAAATATACACTTGCTTGGATATCCTTTACATCAATCTAGTAATAGTTTTCGCTCAGCGAGGTGTTACTTATTGGTCCTAAAGGGGCAAGGTACACAAATAATTGTGAGTACATGTTAGTTTTGGTGAAACTCAACGATATAAGTAAGGAGTCCTTTTATGTCGTGGCAAATTCGATAGGTTTACCTAATAAGTTCTTAGACGTACCTATCAACCAAGAATAGTTTCTAGACTATTAGCAAAAGGCTTTTGCTTACCTAAGATGTTCTAGAATTAAGTCGACAAACTGTGCTTAGTTCTTCAATGATTTTAGGATCTTGGAATCATTTTATTCACACCTGCCGGAACACATAACTTGAATAAAATGCTTAATAAACATTGAATTATGCATGTATGCTAGAATTTAAGTTTATTAAGAGAAACTGTGAATGGTTATTTATTTGTTTATTCTTTTCAATTGTAGTTTTAATATGGCAAACAACAATTCATTCAACATTCGATCAATTCTCGAAAAGGAGAAGTTGAACGGGAAAAACTTCCTTGACTGGCAAAGGAACTTGCAAATAGTTCTTATGCAGGAAGAAAAGGAGTATGTCCTAGATGAGGCGATGCCCGAAGCTGCAGGCGACGGGGTCACTCAGGCAGCCCTCAATCGTTGGATTGATGCCAACAAAGATGTGAAATGTCTAATGCTCGCCACCATGAGTGCGAATCTGCAGAAAACGTTCATCAACTCAGATGCTTTCACAATCATCAGTGAGTTGAAGAACATGTTCCAAGATCTGGCTCGAGTCGAAAGATTCGAGACTCATAGGCAAATTCTTGAGACCAAGCTTAAGAAAGGCGAGCCCGTAAGTCCACATGTTCTCAAAATGATTGGACTCATTGAGAATATGAGTCGGCTGGATCAGCAATTTTCTCAGGAAATGGCTATAGACACCATCCTCCATTCTCTTCATAGCGGGTATGATCAGTTCAAACTGAACTACAGTATGAATAGTCTGGACAAAACGCTCACTGAGCTTCACGGTATGCTGAAGACCGCTGAAAAGACGCTCAAAAGTGATAAGCAGGATGTGCTTATGGTGCGTGGGGGCAAGTTCAAGAAATCTGGAAAGAAGAGGAATGCTAAGAAAGGTGGCAACAAGGCCAGCCCAACTAAGCAAACTGGCGCCAAATCTGCAAAGAGGAAGGTCAGTCAACCCACTTCTGAATCCGAATGCTTCTACTGCAAGAAGAAGGGGCATTGGAAGAGAGATTGCTTGAAGCTAAAGGAAGATCAGAAGAACGGAACAGTCGTTCCATCTTCAGGTATTTTCGTTATAGACTGTATACTTGCTAATTCAACTTCTTGGGTATTAGATACAGGTTGTGGCTCACACTTATGTTCCAATCCACAGGGACTAAGAAGAAGTAGAAAGTTAAGCAAGGGTGAAGTCGACCTACGAGTGGGAAATGGAGCACGGATTGCTGCATTAGCTGTAGGAACTTACTATTTGTCGTTGCCCTCCGGGCTAGTTTTGGAACTGGAAGAATGTTTCCATGTTCCAAGTCTTACTAAAAACATCATTTCAGTTTCTTGCTTAGATGCTAAGGGATTTTCCTTTTTAATAAAAGACAATAGTTGTTCGTTTTATTATAAAGAGATGTTTTATGGATCTGCTAGATTAGTCAATGGACTTTATCTATTAGATCACGACAAACAAGTATATAACATAAATACCAAAAAGGCCAAAAAGGATGATTCAGATCTCACCTATCTGTGGCATTGTCGATTAGGCCATATAAACTTGAAACGCTTAGAAAGACTTCAAAGGGAAGGAATTCTAGAACCATTTAACATAGAGGATTATGGTAAATGCGAATCATGTTTACTTGGCAAAATGACAAAGCAACCTTTCTCTAAAGTTGGAGAAAGAGCATATGAACTATTGGGTTTAATCCATACAGATGTATGTGGACCAATGAGTACAAATGCTAGAGGTGGTTTCAGCTACTTTATCACTTTCACTGATGACTTCAGTAGGTATGGTTATGTCTACCTAATGAAGCATAAGTCTGAATCCTTTGACAAATTCAAGGAATTTCAGAGTGAAGTAGAGAATCAATTAGGAAAGAAGATCAAGGCACTGCGGTCTGATAGAGGCGGTGAATATCTGAGCTATGAATTTGATGACCATCTGAAAGAATGTGGAATTCTATCAGAATTGACCCCTCCTGGAACACCACAATGGAACGGTGTGTCAGAACGGAGAACAGAACCTTGCTAGACATGGTCAGGTCAATGATGGGTCAGGCCGAACTTCCATTAGAATTTTGGGGACATGCACTAAATACAGCTGCACTCACTATAAATAGAGCTCCGTCTAAAGCTATCGAAAAGACTCCATACGAATTATGGTTTGGAAAGCCTCCAAATGTGTCTTTTCTTAAGATTTGGGGATGTGAAGTATACGTCAAACGATTAATTTCAGACAAACTTCATCCAAAATCTGACAAATGTATCCTTGTGGGCTATCCAAAGGAAACAAAGGGGTATTACTTCTACAATACATCTGAGAACAAAGTGTTTGTTGCTCGAGATGGTGTCTTTTTGGAGAAGGATCACATTTCCAAAATGACAAGTGGGAGAAAAGTAGACCTCGAAGAAATTCGAGTCGAACAACAAACTCTAGAGAATGCTCAAGATGACATTCAAGATGAAACTCAGAGATCTTTAGAAGAATCTGGTGAGAATCATGGTCAATCTAGAAATGTTACCCCGCGTAGATCGCAAAGATATAGATCTCAACCGGAAAGGTACTTGGGTATTTTGACGAACGAGAGCTATGACGTTCTATTACTTGAAAGTGATGAACCTGCGACTTACAAGCAAGCTATGACGAGCCCTAGCTCCAAGCAATGGCAAGAAGCCATGCAATCTGAATTAGACTCCATGTCTGAAAACCAAGTATGGGATTTGGTCGATTTGCCAGATGGCTACCAAGCCATTGGAAGCAAATGGGTTTTCAAACTGAAAAAGGACAAGGATGGGAAACTTGAAGTTTTCAAAGCTAGATTGGTTGCAAAAGGTTACAGGCAAGTCCACGGTGTGGATTACGATGAAACCTTTTCACCAGTTGCAATGCTAAAGTCTATTCGAATAATGTTAGCAATCGCTGCATATTACGATTACGAAATATGGCAGATGGATGTCAAAACTGCTTTCTTAAACGGCGTTTTAACAGAAACTGTGTTTATGACACAGCCTGAAGGTTTTGAGGATCCAAAGAATGCTAAAAAGGTATGCAAGCTAAAGAAGTCAATCTACGGATTGAAGCAGGCATCCAGGAGCTGGAATATACGTTTTGATGAAGCAGTCAGTGACTTTGGTTTCATCAAGAACGCGGACGAATCTTGTGTATACAAGAAAGTCAGTGGGAGCAAAATTTCTTTCCTAGTATTATATGTCGACGACATATTGCTTATCGGAAATGACATTCCTATGTTGAACTCTGTCAAGATTTGGCTTGGGAAATGTTTTTCGATGAAGGATCTAGGAGAAGCACAGTACATATTGGGCATCAAGATTTACAGAGATAGATCTAAAAGGATGATTGGACTTAGTCAAAGCACTTATATCAATAAGGTGCTTGATAGGTTCAAGATGGCGGACTCCAAGCGAGGCTACCTACCCATGTCTCATGGAATGACTCTAAGCAAGACTCAGTGCCCAAAAACACTTGATGAGCGTAGACGAATGAATGGGATTCCATATGCATCATTGATTGGTTCAATAATGTATGCTATGATATGTACACGCCCGGATGTTGCGTACGCACTCAGTGCTACGAGCAGATACCAGTCAGACCCAGGAGAGGCGCATTGGACTGCTGCCAAGAACATTCTGAAGTACCTGAAAAGGCACAAAGATGACTTCCTGGTCTATGGTGGAGATGATGAATTAATTGTTAAAGGCTATACGGACGCAAGTTTCCAAACCGACAAAGATGATTTCAGATCACAGTCTGGGTTTGTCTTCTGCCTCAACGGAGGAGCAGTAAGCTGGAAAAGTGCTAAGCAAAGCACCATTGCGGATTCTACAACTGAAGCGGAGTACATTGCTGCACATGAAGCAGCAAAGGAAGCTATATGGCTAAGGAAGTTCATAGGAGAACTAGGTGTAGTCCCCTCCATTAAAGGACCAATAGCCCTGTATTGTGATAATAACGGAGCTATTGCACAGGCAAAAGAGCCTAGACACCACCAGAGAGTCAAGCATGTACTTCGTAGATTTCACCTTCTACGAGAGTTCGTTGAAAGAAAAGAAGTCGAGATAAGCAAAATTGGAACTGATGACAACATATCAGATCCATTAACTAAACCTCTGCCGCAAGCGAAGCACAACTCGCACACTGCAGCTATGGGAATCAAGCATATTGGAGAATGGCTTTGATGTCTCTGTTTAATGTTTTAAAGTTTTAGAGTTTAAATCTTTGTAAAACATTATTGGTTAATCATTCACAATAAATGAAAGGAATTCATTTTTCCATTTAATTTGTGGTTTATTAAATGATGAGTCCCTTCAACTTGACGATATATTCAAGATAGACTGTCAGGACCAGTCCTGTGACTAAGAAATGTCTATCAAGTGAACTTGAATGTCAAAGGTTGAAAATGGTCCCTAATCGGAGTTTTCTATAAAATTGGACGCATAGAAAACGTTAGACGATTAGAATGCAAGATGACTAGTAGTTCTGTTTCTTGAACTATGTGGACATGGCAATGTCATAATCATTTGCATAGATACTTACTTTGGGAAGACTAGTATCGGACAAGACCTATGAAACTTTACTGTAAGAGATGAAAGTCTGTCATAAGTAAATTTCATTAAATTATTAGACACTAAATCCTCAATACCTGAGTGATTTGAGATTACTTGTTTGAGAACTGGTTGCTTTGACGTTGACCAACCGTCGCACCGTAAAAGGAGGCTATAAAGGCAACGCTCAGGTAATCACCTATCAAACGAAGTCTAATCTCAAGATCGCAAGATTGGGATTGTCCTCCCATAAATCGGGATGAGATGCTTAAAAGTTGTACAAGGCCACTCGGAGAGCTAGAAACTGTGAAATGCATGGCCGTGCTCGGATGAATCATAGGCTATGATCATCTGTTTATTTGATCAGTTGAACTCTGAAACCGAGGAACACCTCTGGACATAATAAGGATGACAACTCTTACCTTATGTTCAAGAGCAAGCATCGAGCGACAAAGGAATTAGGAAATGCACACTTGTCCCTAAGGACAAGTGGGAGACTGAAGGAAATAATGCCCTTGGTCCAAGTATGCATTCTATGTTAAGTCTAATAAATGCGGTTCAGTATTAATTAACAAGTTAATAATTCAGTGAGATCAAGTGAGCTGAATGCCTAGCTAGAGGCCGCTTCAGTTCAAGTGGAATTAATGATATTAATCCACAGCTTACTCTTGACTGAACCCGTAGGGTCACACAAATAGTACGTAAACGGATCAAGTATTTAATGGCATTAAATACTCCATCTATGAATATTCGGAACCGACGGATCTTGGTTTCAGTGGGAGCTAAGATCGTCACAGGCAAGAAATGAATACTCCGGAAACGATGATATTGCCGGAAACGGAAATATGGATTGTATCGGAAATATGAATATTATCCAAGTCGTAGATGTTGCCGGAAACGGAAACATGGTACGTATCGGAAAATATTATTGGAAATGGAAATATTACCAGAATCAGAAATATTGCCGGAAACGGAAATATTGTCAGAATCGGAAATATTACCGGAATCGGAAAATAATTCCGGAAACGGAAATATTAAATATTTGTTCGAAACGGAAATTAATTCCGGAATCGGAAATGTTAAATATTGTTCGTATCGGAAATGAATTCCGGAATCGGAAATTTAATCGGAAGCGTATCGTACGAATAAGCATCGGACGAGGCCTGCCGGACGAGGGCCCAGCACAAAGCCAGGCCATCGCCCAGCAAGCCAAGCGCGCCACACAAACAGCCACGCCAGGCCCAGCGCAAGGCCAGGCCCAGCAGGCCGTGGCAGCGCGCACAGCGCGCGCAGCGCGCGCGGGTGCTTGCGTGGGCTTGTGGCTCGCGCAGGCCTCGCTGCGTGGGCTGCTGCTCGCACGCACGCATGGGCGGCCCATCGAGGCTGTCGTGTGTGTGTGCGTAAGTGTTTGTGTTCGTGCACGTTTCCTAAAACGTGCAGAGTTCGGTTAATGATTAAATTCCTAATTCTATTTGATAAATTAATTAAATTAGAGTTCTTGTAGGATTCTAGGTTTAATTAATTTGTATCTGAATAGGATTCCAATTCCCTTTCCATAACCCTATAAATATGTGGCCTGGGTTCACAATTTATAACGAGTTTAAAAAAGTATTCAAAGTGAGTTTTTGAGAGAAAAATTCAGCCACACATCTTGCTCAAAAGTGCCGAAAATTCTAGTACCTTAAGGGCGATTCTAGTTGGTCAATCTTAAGGCGGATCCGGACGTGCTGTGGACTATCTACGGAGGGACGACACTTGGAGTCCTAAAGACTTGTTCTTGCTCGGTTCGGGCGCAGCTAGGGAGGGCACGCAACAAAGAGTATGCATCTAAATTATGCTATATGATTATGTGTAAATAATATGTAATCCTGGGTTAATGGTTGTTTCCGCATGATTTATGTAATATCATATGTATCATAACCTAACAGTGGTATCACGAGCCCCTTATTATTTTCATAATCTAAATTGCATAAACATGGTTAAATATTACAAATTTGCAAGAATTAAAAGGGGTGATTAATTTTCGTAATTGTTAATTAATTGCAAATTGCGTTTATTTAATTATACGTACGCAGTTTTTCGGCAGTTTCTTCGTTACTCATCCAAATCGAGTGATTTTTGTGTCAATTCCGCATGTAAAAGGCATTCTAAAATTTTGAAAAAAATATTATTTTTCTGCCGAACCCAGAATTCTCAAATTCGAAGCCTAACTATGACTTTTCGAAGGTTTTAGTTTTTCGAATGCAAAATTTCGTAAATTTAAGATGTTAAATTAAATATTTGCGATTCTTGTTGATAAATCTTGAATTTTTGATTGACCTACTGCATATGTTTAACAAGTTTGAATGCCTAGTCTTGTTAATTATGCAATCTAATTTGTAATTATGATTAATTTGTTGAAAATTAGAATAATTTAGAATTAATTTGATTTTCATAATTAATTGTAATTTAATTAGAAACCTATGATTAAAAACCACCATAAAAATTGTAAATTTATGATAAATTTTAAATTTTTATGACCTAGACTTGAATCCATAACAATCGGAAATCAATTGGATAATAAATTTTCAATTTTTCGCCCTAAAATTATGAAATTAATAATATTTATTAATTTGTCATTAATTTTATAAATTTTAAATTTTTTATGCGATTCGTTCATATAACTTGCACGCACAAAGCAATGGACGCTTCGTGTTACCCTTAAGGGGTGTTGTATAATGCGGGCATGCGACGACGAGCAAGGGAGCTCGTCGCCCGTGCGGCACGAATGCAATGAGCAAGGGCGTAGTGCACGAGCACAAGGCAGCAGCCCTGCCTTGTGTCGTGGGCCACGAGCAATGGATGAATGGGCATGGGCGAAGAGCGAGCCAAGGCAGTCGCGTGTGGGCAGCAAGCGAGCTGCGCCACAACGCGCACTGCCTCGCGCATGAGCGCGCAGCCTCGCGCGCAGCGAGCGCAAGCTCGCGTTCCACGAGCGCTGCGCCCAGCGTTGCTCGCGCGCACAGCGAGCGATGTCGCGCGCCCAGCGAGCGATGTCGCGCGCACAGCGAGCGATGTCGCGCGCCAAGCGAGCGATGGCTCGCGCGCACTGCAAGCGATGGCTCGCGTGCGACGAGCGCTGGCGCGCGCGCAGCAAGCACCACAGCGTGCGGAGGCTTGCGATGGAGATGCAGCAGCTATGCGACGAGCGCATGGGCTGCGCGCACATGGCCAGCGATGGATGTGTGCGTGCGGCCCATGGGCGTGCAACGCGTAGGGTGTTTGCGTTACGATTAGATCGTTTTGAATGTTTAATTTGAAAATTTCAGTTCACGTAATTTTAATTAATTTTAAAATTAATAATTTAAATTATTTTCTTGGATTTTAATTTTGAATATTGTAATTATAATAAATGTTATTTATTCTAATTATTTTACTAAAATTAAAATCATGAATTAATTTAAATAACGACTGAAATTAAATTAAACTTTTTGGATTCAATTATAAATTTATATGAGCTTTAAATTTTAATTAAATTTGTATGTTTCCGGTTAGACTAGAAATACATTTTTATGTTTAAAATTAGTAAAGCATATGAATTTATTGGTTTAAGTGGGAGAGTATTTTAGTCATAAACTCTTGATTAGGTCTACAAATCCTTAAGGTTAAAACAACTTGATTAAAATTAATAAGGACTGAATAATTGGTAGATTATTGGTGCCCTTGATTAATTGCTGCAAATGTTTACGTGATGCATAATGTGTTTTACTAACCAGCTATGTGGGCCATTCATGATAATGAATGGGTGAATGGTATATATTGTATATGTACTGTTTTGCAGGTTATGAAGTGACTAGTATGGCCCAAATAGGATAGAAAATATGGTCTGCGTACCATTAATTTGAATGTAATTGGTCTAAAGTACCAAAGTTATTTTTCAATTCAAATATGGTCTGCGTACCATCAAATAGTTGTAATTAGTTATAGCTTATCCTATTTGAAGAAAATGGTGCCTCCCACGGAGATTTTCAAGACGGACTTTGAAGTTAAAGCTTCAAGATGAAGTCGGGCCATACTAGATCACAAATATCTTATGCATGTTTTAAGTTATTTATTGCTTTTAAATATGTCTTAAAATGCATGAGATCAAAAGCTTGATTATGTTGCATGATTAAGGATTTTAGTTCACTTAAAATCTAACCAACATAGTAAGAGCCTTAAGTTCCAAACTTAAAAATTGAGTTAAAAGGTGCCATGCCAAAATATACACTTGCTTGGATATCCTTTACATCAATCTAGTAATAGTTTTCGCTCAGCGAGGTGTTACTTATTGGTCCTAAAGGGGCAAGGTACACAAATAATTGTGAGTACATGTTAGTTTTGGTGAAACTCAACGATATAAGTAAGGAGTCCTTTTATGTCGTGGCAAATTCGATAGGTTTACCTAATAAGTTCTTAGACGTACCTATCAACCAAGAATAGTTTCTAGACTATTAGCAAAAGGCTTTTGCTTACCTAAGATGTTCTAGGATTAAGTCGACAAACTGTGCTTAGTTCTTCAATGATTTTAGGATCTTGGAATCATTTTATTCACACCTGCCGGAACACATAATTTGAATAAAATGCTTAATAAACATTGAATTATGCATGTATGCTAGAATTTAAGTTTATTAAGAGAAACTGTGAATGGTTATTTATTTGTTTATTCTTTTCAATTGTAGTTTTTAATATGGCAAACAACAATTCATTCAACATTCGATCAATTCTCGAAAAGGAGAAGTTGAACGGGAAAAACTTCCTTGACTGGCAAAGGAACTTGCAAATAGTTCTTATGCAGGAAGAAAAGGAGTATGTCCTAGATGAGGCGATCCCCGAAGCTGCAGGCGACGGGGTCACTCAGGCAGCCCTTAATCGTTGGATTGATGCCAACAAGGATGTGAAATGTCTAATGCTCGCCACCATGAGTGCGGATCTGCAGAAAACGTTCATCAACTCAGATGCTTTCACAATCATCAGTGAGTTGAAGAACATGTTCCAAGATCTGGCTCGAGTCGAAAGATTCGAGACTCATAGGCAAATTCTTGAGACCAAACTTAAGAAAGGCGAGCCCGTAAGTCCACATGTTCTCAAAATGATTGGACTCATTGAGAATATGAGTCGGCTGGATCAGCAATTTTCTCAGGAAATGGCTATAGACACCATCCTCCATTCTCTTCATAGCGGGTATGATCAGTTCAAACTGAACTACAGTATGAATAGTCTGGACAAAACGCTCACTGAGCTTCACGGTATGCTGAAGACCGCTGAAAAGACGCTCAAAAGTGATAAGCAGGATGTGCTTATGGTGCGTGGGGGCAAGTTCAAGAAATCTGGAAAGAAGAGGAATGCTAAGAAAGGTGGCAACAAGGCCAGCCCAACTAAGCAAACTGGCGCCAAATCTGCAAAGAGGAAGGTCAGTCAACCCACTTCTGAATCCGAATGCTTCTACTGCAAGAAGAAGGGGCATTGGAAGAGAGATTGCTTGAAGCTAAAGGAAGATCAGAAGAACGGAACAGTCGTTCCATCTTCAGGTATTTTCGTTATAGACTGTATACTTGCTAATTCAACTTCTTGGGTATTAGATACAGGTTGTGGCTCACACTTATGTTCCAATCCACAGGGACTAAGAAGAAGTAGAAAGTTAAGCAAGGGTGAAGTCGACCTACGAGTGGGAAATGGAGCACGGATTGCTGCATTAGCTGTAGGAACTTACTATTTGTCGTTGCCCTCCGGGCTAGTTTTGGAACTGGAAGAATGTTTCCATGTTCCAAGTCTTACTAAAAACATCATTTCAGTTTCTTGCTTAGAGGCTAAGGGATTTTCCTTTTTAATAAAAGACAATAGTTGTTCGTTTTATTTTAAAGAGATGTTTTATGGATCTGCTAGATTAGTCAATGGACTTTATTTATTAGATCACGACAAACAAGTATATAACATAAATACCAAAAAGGCCAAAAAGAATGATTCAGATCTCACCTATCTGTGGCATTGTCGATTAGGCCATATAAACTTGAAACGCTTAGAAAGTCTTCAAAAGGAAGGAATTCTAGAACCATTTGACTTAGAGGATTATGGTAAATGCGAATCATGTTTACTTGGCAAAATGACAAAGCAACCTTTCTCTAAAGTTGGAGAAAGAGCAAATGAACTATTGGGTTTAATCCATACAGATGTATGTGGACCAATGAGTACAAATGCTAGAGGTGGTTTCAGCTACTTTATCACTTTCACTGATGACTTCAGTAGGTATGGTTATGTCTACCTAATGAAGCATAAGTCTGAATCCTTTGACAAATTCAAGGAATTTCAGAGTGAAGTAGAGAATCAATTAGGCAAGAAGATTAAGGCACTGCGGTCTGATAGAGGCGGTGAATATCTGAGCTATGAATTTGATGACCATCTGAAAGAATGTGGAATTCTATCAGAGTTGACTCCTCCTGGAACACCACAATGGAACGGTGTGTCGGAACGGAGGAACAGAACCTTGCTAGACATGGTCAGGTCAATGATGGGTCAGGCCGAACTTCCATTAGAATTTTGGGGACATGCACTAAATACAGCTGCACTCACTATAAATAGAGCTCCGTCTAAAGCTGTCGAAAAGACTCCATACGAATTATGGTTTGGAAAGCCTCCAAATGTGTCTTTTCTTAAGATTTGGGGATGTGAAGTATACGTCAAACGATTAATT
The DNA here is from genome assembly GCF_020520425.1 of Spinacia oleracea. Taxonomy (NCBI): domain Eukaryota; kingdom Viridiplantae; phylum Streptophyta; class Magnoliopsida; order Caryophyllales; family Amaranthaceae; genus Spinacia; species Spinacia oleracea. The sequence continues at coordinate 112,373,095 of NC_079491.1, read as the reverse complement.
TCAGACAAACTTCATCCAAAATCTGACAAATGTATCCTTGTGGGCTATCCAAAGGAAACAAAGGGGTATTACTTCTACAATACATCTGAGAACAAAGTGTTTGTTGCTCGAGATGGTGTCTTTTTGGAGAAGGATCACATTTCCAAAATGACAAGTGGGAGAAAAGTAGACCTCGAAGAAATTCGAGTCGAACAACAAACTCTAGAGAATGCTCAAGATGACATTTAGGATGAAACTCAGAGATCTTTAGAAGAATCTGGTGAGAATCATGGTCAATCTAGAAATGTTACCCCGCGTAGATCGCAAAGATATAGATCTCAACCGGAAAGGTACTTAGGTATTTTGACGAACGAGAGCTATGACGTTCTATTACTTGAAAGTGATGAACCTGCGACTTACAAACAAGCTATGACGAGCCCTAGCTCCAAGCAATGGCAAGAAGCCATGCAATCTGAATTAGACTCCATGTCTGAAAACCAAGTATGGGATTTGGTCGATTTGCCAGATGGCTATCAAGCCATTGGAAGCAAATGGGTTTTCAAACTGAAAAAGGACAAGGATGGGAAACTTGAAGTTTTCAAAGCTAGATTGGTTGCAAAAGGTTACAGGCAAGTCCACGGTGTGGATTACGATGAAACCTTTTCACCAGTTGCAATGCTAAAGTCTATTCGGATAATGTTAGCAATCGCTGCATATTACGATTACGAAATATGGCAGATGGATGTCAAAACTGCTTTCTTAAACGGCGTTTTAACAGAAACTGTGTTTATGACACAGCCTGAAGGTTTTGAGGATCCAAAGAATGCTAAAAAGGTATGCAAGCTAAAGAAGTCAATCTACGGATTGAAGCAGGCATCCAGGAGCTGGAATATACGTTTTGATGAAGCAGTCAGTGACTTTGGTTTCATCAAGAACGCAGAAGAATCTTGTGTATACAAGAAGGTCAGTGGGAGAAAAATTGCTTTCCTAGTATTATATGTCGACGACATATTACTTATCGGAAATGACATTCCTATGTTGAACTCTGTCAAGATTTGGCTTGGGAAATGTTTTTCAATGAAGGATCTAGGAGAAGCATAGTACATATTGGGCATCAAGATTTACAGAGATAGATCTAAAAGGATGATTGGACTTAGTCAAAGCACTTATATCAATAAGGTGCTTGATAGGTTCAAGATGGCGGACTCCAAGCGAGGCTACCTACCCATGTCTCATGGAATGACTCTAAGCAAGACTCAGTGCCCAAAAACACTTGATGAGCGTAGACGAATGAATGGGATTCCATATGCATCATTGATTGGTTCAATAATGTATGCTATGATATGTACACGCCCGGATGTTGCGTACGCACTCAGTGCTACGAGCAGATACCAGTCAGACCCAGGAGAGGCGCATTGGACTGCTGCCAAGAATATTCTGAAGTACCTGAAAAGGCACAAAGATGACTTCCTGGTCTATGGCGGAGATGATGAATTAATTGTTAAAGGCTATACGGACGCAAGTTTCCAAACCGACAAAGATGATTTCAGATCACAGTCTGGGTTTGTCTTCTGCCTCAACGGAGGAGCAGTAAGCTGGAAAAGTGCTAAGCAAAGCACCATTGCGGATTCTACAACTGAAGCGGAGTACATTGCTGCACATGAAGCAGCAAAGGAAGCTATATGGCTAAGGAAGTTCATAGGTGAACTTGGTGTAGTCCCCTCCATTAAAGGACCAATAGCCCTGTATTGTGACAATAACGGAGCTATTGCACAGGCAAAAGAGCCTAGACACCACCAGAGAGTCAAGCATGTACTTCGTAGATTTCACCTTCTACGAGAGTTCGTTGAAAGAAAAGAAGTCGAGATAAGCAAAATTGGAACTGATGACAACATATCAGATCCATTAACTAAACCTCTGCCGCAGGCGAAGCACAACTCGCACACTGCAGCTATGGGAATCAAGCATATTGGAGAATGGCTTTGATGTCTCTGTTTAATGTTTTAAAGTTTTAGAGTTTAAATCTTTGTAAAACATTATTGGTTAATCATTCACAATAAATGAAAAGAATTCATTTTTCCATTTAATTTGTGGTTTATTAAATGATGAGTCCCATCAATTTGACGATATATTCAAGATAGACTGTCAGGACCAGTCCTGTGACTAAGAAATGTCTATCAAGTGAACTTGAATGTCAAAGGTTGAAAATGGTCCCTAGTCGGAGTTTTCTATAAAATCGGACGCATAGAAAACGTTAGACGATTAGAATGCAAGATGACTAGTAGTTCTGTTTCTTGAACTATGTGGACATGGCAATGTCATAATCATTTGCATAGATACTTACTTTGGGAAGACTAGTATCGGACAAGACCTATGAAACTTTACTGTAAGAGATGAAAATCTGTCATAAGTAAATTTCATTAAATTATTAGACACTAAATCCTCAATACCTGAGTGATTTGAGATTACTTGTTTGAGAACTGGTTGCTTTGACGTTGACCAACCGTCGCACCGTAAAAGGAGGCTATAAAGGCAACGCTCAGGTAATCACCTATCAAACGAAGTCTAATCTCAAGATCGCAAGATTGGGATTGTCCTCCCATAAATCGGGATGAGATGCTTAAAAGTTGTACAAGGCCACTCGGAGAGCTAGAAACTGTGAAATGCATGGCCGTGCTCGGATGAATCATAGGCTATGATTATCTGTTTATTTGATCAGTTGAACTCTGAAACCGAGGAACACCTCTGGACATAATAAGGATGACAACTCTTACCTTATGTTCAAGAGCAAGCATCGAGCGACAAAGGAATTAGGAAATGCACACTTGTCCCTAAGGACAAGTGGGAGACTGAAGGAAATAATGCCCTTGGTCCAAGTATGCATTCTATGATAAGTCTAATAAATGCGGTTCAGTATTAATTAACAAGTTAATAATTCAGTGAGATCAAGTGAGCTGAATGCCTAGCTAGAGGCCGCTTCAGTTCAAGTGGAATTAATGATATTAATCCACAGCTTACTCTTGACTGAACCCGTAGGGTAACACAAATAGTACGTAAACGGATCAAGTATTTAATGGCATTAAATACTCTATCTATGGATATTCGGAATCGACGGATCTTGGTTTCAGTGGGAGCTGAGATCGTCACAGGCAAGAAATGAATACTCCGGAAACGATGATATTGCCGGAAACGGAAATATGGATCGTATCGGAAATATAAATATTATCCAAGTCGTAGATGTTGCCGGAAACGGAAACATGGTACGTATCGGAAAATATTATCGGAAATGGAAATATTACCAGAATCGGAAATATTGCCGGAAACGGAAATATTGTCAGAATCGGAAATATTACCAGAATCGGAAAATAATTCCGGAAACGGAAATATTAAATATTTGTTCGAAACGGAAATTAATTCCGGAATCGGAAATGTTAAATATTGTTCGTATCGGAAATGAATTCCGGAATCGGAAATTTAATCGGAAGCGTATCGTACGAATAAGCATCGGACGAGGCCTGCCGGACGAGGGCCCAGCACGAAGCCAGGCCATCGCCCAGCAAGCCAAGCGCGCCACACAAACAGCCACGCCAGGCCCAGCGCAAGGCCAGGCCCAGCAGGCCGTGGCAGCGCGCACAGCGCGCGCAGCGCGCGCGGGTGCTTGCGTGGGCTTGTGGCTCGCGCAGGCCTCGCTGCGTGGGCTGCTGCTCGCACGCACGCATGGGCGGCCCATCGAGGATGCCGTGTGTGTGTGCGTAAGTGTTTGTGTTCGTGCACGTTTCCTAAAACGTGCAGAGTTCGGTTAATGATTAAATTCCTAATTCTATTTGATAAATTAATTAAATTAGAGTTCTTGTAGGATTCTAGGTTTAATTAATTTGTATCTGAATAGGATTCCAATTCCCTTTCCATAACCCTATAAATATGTGGCCTGGGTTCACAATTTATAACGAGTTTAAAAAAGTATTCAAAGTGAGTTTTTGAGAGAAAAATTCAGCCACACATCTTGCTCAAAAGTGCCGAAAATTCTAGTACCTTAAGGGCGATTCTAGTTGGTCAATCTTAAGGCGGATCCGGACGTGCTGTGGACTATCTACGGAGGGACGACACTTGGAGTCCTAAAGACTTGTTCTTGCTCGGTTCGGGCGCAGCTAGGGAGGGCACGCAACAAAGAGTATGCATCTAAATTATGCTATATGATTATGTGTAAATAATATGTAATCCTGGGTTAATGGCTGTTTCCGCATGATTTATGTAATATCATATGTATCATAACCTAACAAAATGACCACTAGAGCCCAACATGGCATTTTCAAGCCTAAGAAACTTTTTAATCTCCACACTTCGGTTACCAAGTCCCCTCTTCCTCGTAACCCAGTAACTGCTTTGTCCGACCCGAATTGGAAAATGGCCATGGTTGATGAATTTGATGCTCTAATTAAAAATAAGACGTGGGAGTTGGTGCCTCGTCCCTCTAATGTTAATATTATTCGTTGTATGTGGATTTTCTCTCACAAAGAAAAGTCTAATGGTGATTTTGAGCGACATAAAGCTCGTCTTGTTGGTGATGACAGGTCTCAACAGGTTGGTATTGATTGTGGAGAAACTTTCAGTCCGGTGGTCAAACCGGCTACCATTCGGATCGTTCTTAGTATTGCTTTATCCAAAAAGTGGCATATCCATCAGTTGGATGTCAAGAATGCATTTTTACATGGGGAGCTACAGGAAACGGTCTATATGCATCAACCACTTGGGTTCCGTGACCCAACCCATCCGGATTATGTGTGCTTACTAAAGAAGTCTTTATATGGGCTCAAGCAAGCTCCACGAGCTTGGTATAAACGTTTTGCTGATTTTGTTTCCACAATTGGCTTCTCACATAGTACTTCGGATAACTCATTATTTATTTTTCGTCGTGGAAACGACATGGCTTATTTGTTGTTATATGTGGATGACATTATTTTGACTGCCTCATCTGAATCTCTAAAGCAGTCCATTATGTCTCTTCTCAGTTCAGAATTTGCCATGAAGGACTTAGGTCCTCTGAGTTATTTTTTGGGAATTGCTGTCACTCGTCATGCAGGTGGCCTATTTCTATCTGAGCGAAAATATGCGGCAGAAATTATTGAGCGGGCAAATATGTCTTCTTGTCGCCCATCTGCAACTCATGTCGACACCAAGGCAAAATTGGGGGCGGATTCCGGCTCTCCTGTTTCAGATCCATCCCATTTTCGTAGCTTGGCCGGTGCATTGCAATATCGTACTTTTACCCGTCCGGACATCTCTTACGCTGTTCAGCAAATTTGCCTTCATATGCACGACCCACGAGAGGGCCACATGCTTGCACTGAAACGCATTGTCCGTTACATCCAGGGGACTCTATCATTTGGCTTACATTTGTACCCCTCTTCTATTTCAAGTCTGGTCTCATACACTGATGCTGATTGGGGTGGGTGCCCCGACACAAGACGATCTACATCCGGATATTGTGTCTTTCTAGGTGACAACTTGATTTCTTGGTCCTCCAAACGACAGCCCACGCTGTCGCGGTCCAGTGCCGAAGCCGAGTATCGGGGTGTTGCCAATGTTGTTTCGGAGTCATGTTGGATTCGAAACTTACTATTAGAGCTACATTGTCCAGTTCAGAAAGCTACATTGGTATATTGTGACAACATTAGTGCGATTTATCTTTCGGGTAATCCGGTACAACACCAACGCACTAAACACATTGAGATGGATATTCATTTTGTACGTGAGAAAGTTGCACGCGGTCATGTTCGTGTCTTACATGTCCCTTCCCGTTATCAGATAGCTGACATTTTCACGAAAGGGCTTCCGCGCGTATTATTTGATGATTTTAGGGACATTCTCAGCGTACGACAACCTCCCGCTTCAACTGAGGGGGTGTAATAGAATATGTAATCTTCTAATTATGTAAAGCATATATTGTGTAATCATCTAATTATGTATAGGCTATAATTAGAGAATAAATTAGAATAATCAGTCAATCAATCACGACTAAATTAACGTGATTGATTCTGCAAATATTCAATCAGAATACTTGCCTTGTAATATGTATATATACTCCAAGTCAATGAATAACAAATCACGGAGTTATACTTCTAACATTTTCGACTAACAATGTCGAATGGCAAACTAGTTGGTGCTTAATGAAATCAAAATACATTGTAGTTTTGAAATCATAAAGCATTGAGTTGAACACTCAATTTTACCAATGGTTAACAACCAAATATCTTTGTCCATTTAATTTTCGAATGAGTCTAGCTACTAGACATTCGAATAGATTGACGCTCAGAGAACTTTAGAAGCTTCTAGTGAGATCATCTAGATGAAGAAAATGTTCGACATGAATAAAATGGTAAGAACTTTGTTGAAATGACATAGAACATGTCTAACAAAGTATAAAAATCTATACTTGAGAAGTCAATCTTAAGACTATAAGAAAGGGTACAAGAAACAGGAAAACAAGGAACAAGTGAAAGGAATTTACAATTTCCTTTCTACCTATAAGTTTATGTTTAAAGAAAAGTAACCTAGCAATCAAACTTCCTTGGTATAATATACCACTTGAGGTTCTTACTTCAGTAATAATGCAAACGATGGAATCTAGGTTACACTAATGACCTACAAGTGGGAAATGAAGCATGACATTGCTACATTAATTGTAGGGTCATATTGTTTGTTTTAAGTCCTTTCAAGGCAATTATTCCATAATTGGCATACCTAAATTTCTGTTTCAAACGCAGAAAGACTCACATTCAAAGTATACAAAGACAATGTTTGTTTGTTTATTTGAATGAAATGGTCATTTGCGGGTTGAATCATGTATGCTTGATTAAAACAAACAACTCTTTAACAATAAAAACTTTACTAGGTTCAAATCAATCTACTAATTTGAGTTCCACTTATCTTCCACATTGTTGCTTAGACCATGTAAACAAGTTATTCTAAAGCTCTATTTTGATGGACTTTTGAAAGTTGAGTGATTTCTAGATCATTCAAGACAAGTAGTCTTACTTGTTGAAAGTAACAAAATAAGTGAACTATTGTTAGAACACCTAGACAATAGAGTTCAAAGCTAAAGAAAGATTTTATGACTTTATTTACTCAAAGTAATATAAGTTTGGGTCTATTGACTAGTTCAAAGATTCATAAAGAAGTAAAAAATCAACTTGGCAAGAAATTGTGAATATCTAGGTTAGATCATGTTGATGATTACTTAGACCAAGGAAGATCATCAATGATTGTGTAATTTCACGATCGAGCTCCATAAGATATGGTATTATCTAAATTGGAATGAACGAAGTCAATTGGTACTTGATTTGATCAATAATGAATCATAATTATTTTTCCTATAATTCCTAAACAAAATGCTCAACTACCACCAAACTAAACCAAATTCGTTAAAGCTATTGAAAAGTACTTTCAGAATTTCTGTTCAATAATACTTGCTCCGTTCTTATTTACATTACACAATTGAGTTTATGATACTATTCACACAAATCCCTTTGACTTCACTTTGTGATTTATATTTAAGAAAAAACATATTCGTGTGGGGTCTTATTAGATTTGTCTCAATAAATATTTTTTAAATATCAACTTTTTATAATTTTTTCTTATCCATAGTTAGAGATATCAACGTTTGAAATCATGCATTGGAAAACTTGTCTAAATAATTGTGTCATTTAAAAGAGAACAGAGGAAGTATATATCTAAGAGTTCCTAAACTCAGTGGGCGCTTAGTGTTTGTTATCCAACAAACCAAGGCCCAAGTATAGATATATGTTTCATTGTGATTTATTCAAATGAGACACAGGGATATTATTTCTACCACGAATTTTGAGAAAATAATTTTTGTTTGCTCTAAATAGTGTCCTTTTGGAGATTCGTTTCCAAATGAAAAGTGGGAGAAAATAGACCTCGAAAGTGTTCGAGGCGAACAACAAACATAAACGGAAATTCCGGGGGCTTTTAGAAGTTCTTCAGAAAATTCGAACACCTATTCTCTAAAGGATTTTAGAAATGGCTTTAAATAATAGATATGTCAGAAGACTTTACAAGTTCTTCAAGGAGAATAGAATATTCAAAGGACTTGCAAAGTGGCTATTGATATTCTATTGTTTAATGTTCTATACCCATGTAGGCATAGAGTTCAGGTCATTGAAACTATGAGATTCTTCTATTAGATAGTGAAGAAACCCACAACTTGCAGTCAAACTATTATCATGAATAGTAATGAGTTTGTGACTTATAAAAAAGTTATGACGAAACCCATATTCCCTAAAATGGTTAAATAGACTCGATGGTTTAGATGGTTAGAAGCCATGAAACAGTGTTTTAAATGGTTTGAGGCCATTAAATAAACTTAATGTCTTGATGAAAAAATTGAAAATTTGTTGATTTGCAAGAATGGATTACACCTATTGGTTGCAAATTGGTCTTAAGGATAAAAACCATCAAACATGGAAGTGTGTCTTCACACAAAGCTATATTAGTTTCTAAAGGTTACAAGCAAATTCACGACGTGGATTGTGTTGAAATCTCATGCATAATCGTAATGCTTAAGTCTATAAACAAAGAAATGATTGCATATTGGTACATATGGAAATTGGATTAAAAAACATATTCCTCAATCAAATGTTGGAAGAAACTATGTACAGGACATGTTATAGGATTTGAGGATCCAAATAATGCTTGATAAGGAAATTTAGCTTATGACATCTAAGTATAGATTTAAGCAAGCAATTGGGATTGGAACTATATTTTAGTGAAACTAATAAGTATTTTAGTTTCATAAAATGTACATGAATCTTATAGATGTATAAGAAGTTTAGTGGGAGTACGTAAAACTCAATTGGTCCTATGTGTATCACACATATCTCTCTATTGTGAAATAACATTCAAGTGCTAATGACTTAGATTTGAAATTATTTGTCAATGATGGACCAAGGAGAAACTTTGTACATACTGGGTATTAAGATCTATTTACAAAGATCTTAACTTATTTTTTTGGATTTAGTAATGGAATTTACTAAATCAAACATGAAAGACTCCACTGGAGATATTCGAGCCATATGAATAAATCTAAGTAATGGATGTTTGAATTAGGTATAAGCATTTACTAAGTTAAATATCAAAGGATCTAAATAAGATTCTTCACCTATATTATATATCAAAGAATTTAGCTGGACTCGGTGTCTATTAAAACTAGATGAGCTAAATTTACATGAATAGAATTCAATTGAGAATTATTCTGCAAAAGAAGTTATCATGTATTATACAATAAGAGGATTGCCAAAAATGTATCATATGGCTTTAGCCATGACGAACATATACCAATCTCTATTGATCTAAAGTAAAGATCAACTAGATTGAGATCAAGGAAATCCTATGGTAATTGAAAAGATAAATATGAATAGTTCTTGATTCAAGGAAATAAAGATATGTTAAATATTGATGCTACACGCATAAACACTGTCAAAGGATCAAGCACGATCCTTTGGATTTAACCATTGGAAAAGACGAGCTATGTGCATCATGGTTTGGAATTGCAACATGGATTTAAAACCATGAGTTGTTGCGTGGGAAATTAAATATTAATTTCTATGTTCTAAGATACGGCTGGAAAGTAATCCACATATCTATGAACTGCTTGGATAACTAAATTCCAAACAAAGAATCACTAGCAACCTATACAGTTGAAGTACAGTATTTATTGCGTAAGAAGCAATGAAACAGAGTTGTTTATGTTACAGAGTTCTTCACTGAACTTAAGTAGATCGCATGTCTGTTGACTTGACGATTCTTCGTTGCAAACAGCGTAGAACAACTACTGAAGCAAGAAAGACTAGATCACATAATAAACATTCTCAAAAGATCTTATAATCCTATATCGAAAGGCATTCGATGAAAATGATATTAAGATTACAAAGCATGATAACTAAATCTATGCAACAAGTGAGATGCAACACTCACATTGTGGCACTGGAAATCAAAAATAGTTTTGAATTCCATTTGTTGTTTTAAAGATGGTCTAGAGACCCATGGTTGTAAAATATTATGGTTGAACATTTATTATATATGAAATATATTTTCATATTCCATTTAATCTTGATTTAGTATTAAATTATGAGTCCTTTCAATTTGGCAATATTCAAGATAGACAGTCAGAATCAGTCCTGTGACTAAGATTGTCTATCAAGTGAACTTGAATGTCAAAAGTTGAAAATGGTCCCTGGTTGGAAGTTTTCTATAAAAATTGACACATAGAAAACACTAGTCGACTAGAATGCAAGATGACTAGTACGTAGTTATGTTTCTTAAACTATGTGGACATGCCAATATCGAAATCATTTGCATAGATGCTTACTTGATAAGATTAGTATCGGCCAAACATATGAAACTTTACTATAAGAGATGGAAATATGTCATAAGTAATTTCATTATCTTATTAGGCATTAATCCTCAATACCTGAGTGATTTGAGATTACTTGTATGAGAAATGCTTACTTTGACATTGTCAAACGTCGCACCGTAAAATGAGACTATAACGGCAACGATGGAGTTATCACCTATCAAACTAAGTCTAACCTCAAGATCGCAAGATTGGGATTGTCATCCCATAAATCGGGATGAGATCCCAAAAGTTGTACAAGGACACTCCGAGAGCTAGAAACTATAAAATGCATGGGCGTGCTCAGATGAATCACATGCTATGATTATCTGTTTATTTGATCAGTTGAACTCTGACACCGGCGAATACCTTTGAACATAATAAGGATGACTACTCTTACATTATGTTCATGAGCAGGCATCAAGCGACAAAGGAATTAGGAAATTCACACTGGTCCCTAAGAACAAGTGGGAGACTGAAGGAAATAATGTCATTTGTGTTAGGTTATGATACATATGATATTACATAAATCATGCGGAAACAACCATTAACCCAGGATTACATATTATTTACACATAATCATATAGCATAATTTAGATGCATACTCTTTGTTGCGTGCCCTCCCTAGCTGCGCCCGAACCGAACCAGAACAAGTCTTTAGGACTCCAAGTGTCGTCCCTCCGTAGATAGTCCACAGCACGTCCGGATCCGCCTTAAGATTGACCAACTAGAATCGCCCTTAAGGTACTAGAATTTTCGGCACTTTTGAGCAAGATGTGTGGCTGAATTTTTCTCTCAAAAACTCACTTTGAATACTTTGAAACTCGTTATAAATTGTGAACCCAGGCCACATATTTATAGGGGTATGGAAAGGGAATTGGAATCCTATTCAGATACAAATTGATTAAACCTAGAATCCTACAAGAACTCTAATTTAATTAATTTATCAACTAGAATTAGGAATTTAATCATTAACCGAACTCTGCACGTTTTAGGAAACGTGCACGAACACAAACACTTACACACGCACACACGGCAGCCACGATGGGCCGCCCATGCGTGCGCACGAGCAGCAGCCCACGCAGCGAGGCCTGCGCGAGCTGCAAGCCCACGCAGCTCCCGCGCGCGCTGCGCGCGCTGTGCGCGCTGCCACGGCCTGCTGGGCCTGGCCTTGCGCTGGGCCTGGCGTGGCTGTTTGTGCAGCGCGCTTGGCTTGCTGGGCGATGGCCTGGCTTCGTGCTGGGCCCTCGTCCGGCAGGCCTCGTCCGATGCTTATTCGTACGATACGCTTCCGATTAAATTTCCGATTCCGGAATTCATTTCCGATACGAACAATATTTAACATTTCCGATTCCGGAATTAATTTCCGTTTCGAACAAATATTTAATATTTCCGTTTCCGGAATTATTTTCCGATTCCGGTAATATTTCCGATTCTGACAACATTTCCGTTTCCGGCAATATTTCCGATTCTGGTAATATTTCCATTTCCGATAATATTTTCCGATACGTACCATGTTTCCGTTTCCGGCAACATCTACGACTTGGATAATATTTATATTTCCGATACGATCCATATTTCCGTTTCCGGTAATATCATCGTTTCCGGAGTATTCATTTCTTGCCTGTGACGATCTCAGCTCCCACTGAAACCAAGATCCGTCGGTTCCGAATATCCATAGATAGAGTATTTAATGCCATTAAATACTTGATCCGTTTACGTACTATTTGTGTGACCCTACGGGTTCAGTCAAGAGTAAGCTGTGGATTAATATCATTAATTCCACTTGAACTGAAGCGGCCTCTAGCTAGGCATTCAGCTCACTTGATCTCGCTGAATTATTAACTTGTTAATTAATACTGAACCGCATTTATTAGACTTAACATAGAATGCATACTTGGACCAAGGGCATTATTTCCTTCAGTCTCCCACTTGTCCTTAGGGACAAGTGTGCATTTCCTAATTCCTTTGTCGCTCGATGCTTGCTCTTGAACATAAGGTAAGAGTTGTCATCCTTATTATGTCCAGAGGTGTTCCTCGGTTTCAGAGTTCAACTGATCAAATAAACAGATAATCATAGCCTATGATTCATCCGAGCACGGCCATGCATTTCACAGTTTCTAGCTCTCCGAGTGGCCTTGTACAACTTTTAAGCATCTCATCCCGATTTATGGGAGGACAATCCCAATCTTGCGATCTTGAGATTAGACTTCGTTTGATAGGTGATTACCTGAGCGTTGCCTTTATAGCCTCCTTTTACGGTGCGACGGTTGGTCAACGTCAAAGCAACCAGTTCTCAAACAAGTAATCTCAAATCACTCAGGTATTGAGGATTTAGTGTCTAATAATTTAATGAAATTTACTTATGACAGACTTTCATCTCTTACAGTAAAGTTTCATAGGTCTTGTCCGATACTAGTCTTCCCAAAGTAAGTATCTATGCAAATGATTATGACATTGCCATGTCCACATAGTTCAAGAAACAGAACTACTAGTCATCTTGCATTCTAATCGTCTAACGTTTTCTATGCGTCCAATTTTATAGAAAACTCCGATTAGGGACCATTTTCAACCTTTGACATTCAAGTTCACTTGATAGACATTTCTTAGTCACAGGACTGGTCCTGACAGTCTATCTTGAATATATCGTCAAATTGAAGGGACTCATCATTTAATAAACCACAAATTAAATGGAAAAATGAATTCTTTTCATTTATTGTGAATGATTAACCAATAATGTTTTACAAAGATTTAAACTCTAAAACTTTAAAACATTAAACAGAGACATCAAAGCCATTCTCCAATATGCTTGATTCCCATAGCTGCAGTGTGCGAGTTGTGCTTCGCTTGCGGCAGAGGTTTAGTTAATGGATCTGATATGTTGTCATCAGTTCCAATTTTGCTTATCTCGACTTCTTTTCTTTCAACGAACTCTCGTAGAAGGTGAAATCTACGAAGTACATGCTTGACTCTCTGGTGGTGTCTAGGCTCTTTTGCCTGTGCAATAGCTCCGTTATTATCACAATACAGGGCTATTGGTCCTTTAATGGAGGGGACTACACCAAGTTCACCTATGAACTTCCTTAGCCATATAGCTTCCTTTGCTGCTTCATGTGCAGCAATGTACTCCGCTTCAGTTGTAGAATCCGCAATGGTGCTTTGCTTAGCACTTTTCCAGCTTACTGCTCCTCCGTTGAGGCAGAAGACAAACCCAGACTGTGATCTGAAATCATCTTTGTCGGTTTGGAAACTTGCGTCCGTATAGCCTTTAACAATTAATTCATCATCTCCACCATAGACCAGGAAGTCATCTTTGTGCCTTTTCAGGTACTTCAGAATGTTCTTGGCAGCAGTCCAATGCGCCTCTCCTGGGTCTGACTGGTATCTGCTCGTAGCACTGAGTGCGTACGCAACATCCGGGCGTGTACATATCATAGCATACATTATTGAACCAATCAATGATGCATATGGAATCCCATTCATTCGTCTACGCTCATCAAGTGTTTTTGGGCACTGAGTCTTGCTTAGAGTCATTCCATGAGACATGGGTAGGTAGCCTCGCTTGGAGTCCGCCATCTTGAACCTATCAAGCACCTTATTGATATAAGTGCTTTGACTAAGTCCAATCATCTTTTTAGATCTATCTCTGTAAATCTTAATGCCCAATATGTACTGTGCTTCTCCTAGATCCTTCATCGAAAAACATTTCCCAAGCCAAATCTTGACAGAGTTCAACATAGGAATGTCATTTCCGATAAGCAATATGTCGTCGACATATAATACGAGGAAAGAAATTTTTCTCCCACTGACCTTCTTGTATACACAAGATTCGTCTGCGTTCTTGATGAAACCAAAGTCACTGACTGCTTCATCAAAACGTATATTCCAGCTCCTGGATGCCTGCTTCAATCCGTAGATTGACTTCTTTAGCTTGCATACCTTTTTAGCATTCTTTGGATCCTCAAAACCTTCAGGCTGTGTCATAAACACAGTTTCTGTTAAAACGTCGTTTAAGAAAGCAGTTTTGACATCCATCTGCCATATTTCGTAATCGTAATATGCAGCGATTGCTAACATTATCCGAATAGACTTTAGCATTGCAACTGGCGAAAAGGTTTCATCGCAATCCACACCGTGGACTTGCCTGTAACCTTTTGCAACCAATCTAGCTTTGAAAACTTCAAGTTTCCCATCCTTGTCCTTTTTCAGTTTGAAAACCCATTTGCTTCCAATGGCTTGGTAGCCATCTGGCAAATCGACCAAATCCCATACTTGGTTTTCAGACATGGAGTCTAATTCAGATTGCATGGCTTCTTGCCACTGCTTGGAGCTAGGGCTCGTCATAGCTTGTTTGTAAGTCGCAGGTTCATCACTTTCAAGTAATAGAACGTCATAGCTCTCGTTCGTCAAAATACCTAAGTACCTTTCCGGTTGAGATCTATATCTTTGCGATCTACGCGGGGTAACATTTCTAGATTGACCATGATTCTCACCAGATTCTTCTAAAGATCTCTGAGTTTCATCCTGAATGTCATCTTGAGCATTCTCTAGAGTTTGTTGTTCGACTCGAATTTCTTCGAGGTCTACTTTTCTCCCACTTGTCATTTTGGAAATGTGATCCTTCTCCAAAAAGACACCATCTCGAGCAACAAACACTTTGTTCTCAGATGTATTGTAGAAGTAATACCCCTTTGTTTCCTTTGGATAGCCCACAAGGATACATTTGTCAGATTTTGGATGAAGTTTGTCTGAAATTAATCGTTTGACGTATACTTCACATCCCCAAATCTTAAGAAAAGACACATTTGGAGGCTTTCCAAACCATAATTCGTATGGAGTCTTTTCGACAGCTTTAGACGGAGCTCTATTTATAGTGAGTGCAGCTGTATTTAGTGCATGTCCCCAAAATTCTAATGGAAGTTTGGCCTGACCCATCATTGACCTGACCATGTCTAGCAAGGTTCTGTTCCTCCGTTCCGACACACCGTTCCATTGTGGTGTTCCAGGAGGAGTCAATTCTGATAGAATTCCACATTCTTTCAGATGGTCATCAAATTCATAGCTCAGATATTCACCGCCTCTATCAGACCGCAGTGCTTTAATCTTCTTGCCTAATTGATTCTCTACTTCACTCTGAAATTCCTTGAATTTGTCAAAGGATTCAGACTTATGATTCATTAGGTAGACATAACCATACCTACTGAAGTCATCAGTGAAAGTGATAAAGTAGCTGAAACCACCTCTAGCATTTGTACTCATTGGTCCACATACATCTGTATGGATTAAACCCAATAGTTCATTTGCTCTTTCTCCAACTTTAGAGAAAGGTTGCTTTGTCATTTTGCCAAGTAAACATGATTCGCATTTACCATAATCCTCTAAGTCAAATGGTTCTAGAATTCCTTCCTTTTGAAGTCTTTCTAAGCGTTTCAAGTTTATATGGCCTAATCGACAATGCCACAGATAGGTGAGATCTGAATCATTCTTTTTGGCCTTTTTCGTATTTATGTTATATACTTGTTTGTCGTGATCTAATAAATAAAGTCCATTGACTAATCTAGCAGATCCATAAAACATCTCTTTAAAATAAAACGAACAACTATTGTCTTTTATTAAAAAAGAAAATCCCTTAGCATCTAAGCAAGAAACTGAAATGATGTTTTTAGTAAGACTTGGAACATGGAAACATTCTTCCAGTTCCAAAACTAGCCCGGAGGGCAACGACAAATAGTAAGTTCCTACAGCTAATGCAGCAATCCGTGCTCCATTTCCCACTCGTAGGTCGACTTCACCCTTGCTTAACTTTCTACTTCTTCTTAGTCCCTGTGGATTGGAACATAAGTGTGAGCCACAACCAGTATCTAATACCCAAGAAGTTGAATTAGCAAGTATACAGTCTATAACGAAAATACCTGAAGATGGAACGACTGTTCCGTTCTTCTGATCTTCCTTTAGCTTCAAGCAATCTCTTTTCCAATGCCCCTTCTTCTTGCAGTAGAAGCATTCGGATTCAGAAGTGGGTTGACTGACCTTCCTCTTTGCAGATTTGGCGCCAGTTTGCTTAGTTGGGCTGGCCTTGTTGCCACCTTTCTTAGCATTCCTCTTCTTTCCAGATTTCTTGAACTTGCCCCCACGCACCATAAGCACATCCTGCTTATCACTTTTGAGCGTCTTTTCAGCGGTCTTCAGCATACCGTGAAGCTCAGTGAGCGTTTTGTCCAGACTATTCATACTGTAGTTCAGTTTGAACTGATCATACTCGCTATGAAGAGAATGGAGGATGGTGTCTATAGCCATTTCCTGAGAAAATTGCTGATCCAGCCGACCCATATTCTCAATGAGTCCAATCATTTTGAGAACATGTGGACTTACGGGCTCGCCTTTCTTAAGTTTGGTCTCAAGAATTTGCCTATGAGTCTCGAATCTTTCGACTCGAGCCAGATCTTGGAACATGTTCTTCAACTCACTGATGATTGTGAAAGCATCTGAGTTGATGAACGTTTTCTGCAGATCCGCACTCATGGTGGCGAGCATTAGACATTTCACATCCTTGTTGGCATCAATCCAACGATTGAGGGCTGCCTGAGTGACCCCGTCGCCTGCAGCTTCGGGCATCGCCTCATCTAGGACATACTCCTTTTCTTCCTGCATAAGAACTATTTGCAAGTTCCTTTGCCAGTCAAGGAAGTTTTTCCCGTTCAACTTCTCCTTTTCGAGAATTGATCGAATGTTGAATGAATTGTTGTTTGCCATATTAAAAACTACAATTGAAAAGAATAAACAAATAAATAACCATTCACAGTTTCTCTTAATAAACTTAAATTCTAGCATACATGCATAATTCAATGTTTATTAAGCATTTTATTCAAATTATGTGTTCCGGCAGGTGTGAATAAAATGATTCCAAGATCCTAAAATCATTGAAGAACTAAGCACAGTTTGTCGACTTAATCCTAGAACATCTTAGGTAAGCAAAAGCCTTTTGCTAATAGTCTAGAAACTATTCTTGGTTGATAGGTACGTCTAGGAACTTATTAGGTAAACCTATCGATTTTGCCACGACATAAAAGGACTCCTTACTTATATCGTTGAGTTTCACCAAAACTAACATGTACTCACAATTATTTGTGTACCTTGCCCCTTTAGGACCAATAAGTAACACCTCGCTGAGCGAAAACTATTACTAGATTGATGTAAAGGATATCCAAGCAAGTGTATATTTTGGCATGGCACCTTTTAACTCAATTTTTAAGTTTGGAACTTAAAGCTCTTACTATGTTGGTTAGATTTTAAGTGAACTAAAATCCTTAATCATGCAACATAATCAAGCTTTTGATCTCATGCATTTTAAGACATATTTAAAAACAATAAATAACTTAAAACATGCATAAGATATTTGTGATCTAGTATGGCCCGACTTCATCTTGAAGCTTTAACTTCAAAGTCCGTCTTGAAAATCTCCGTGGGAGGCACCATTTTCTTCAAATAGGATAAGCTATAACTAATTACAACTATTTGATGGTACGCAGACCATATTTGAATTGAAAAATAACTTTGGTACTTCAGACCAATTACATTCAAATTAATGGTACGCAGACCATATTTTCTATCCTATTTGGGCCATACTAGTCACTTCATAACCTGCAAAACAGTACATATACAATATATACCATTCACCCATTCATTATCATGAATGGCCCACATAGCTGGTTAGTAAAACACATTATGCATCACGTAAACATTTGCAGCAATTAATCAAGGGCACCAATAATCTACCAATTATTCAGTCCTTATTAATTCTAATCAAGTTGTTTTAACCTTAAGGATTTGTAGACCTAATCAAGAGTTTATGACTAAAAAGCGCTCCCACTTAAACCAATAAATTCATATGCTTTACTAATTTTAAACATAAAAATGTATTTCTAGTCTAACCGGAAACATACAAATTTAATTAAAATTTAAAGCTCATATAAATTTATAATTGAATCCAAAAAGTTTAATTTAATTTCAGTCGTATTTAAATTAATTCATGATTTTAATTTTAGTAAAATAATTAGAATAAATAACATTTATTATAATTACAATATTCAAAATTAAAATCCAAGAAAATAATTTAAATTATTAATTTTAAAATTAATTAAAATTACGTGAACTGAAATTTTCAAATTAAACATTCAAAACGATCTAATCGTAACGCAAACACCCTACGCATTGCACGCCCATGGGCCGCTCGCACACAGCCATCGCTGGCCATGTGCGCGCAGCCCATGCGCTCGTCGCATAGCTGCTGCATTTCCATCGCAAGCCATCGCACGCTACACGCGCGCCAGCGCTCGTCGCACGCGAGCCATCGCTCGCAGTGCGCGCGAGCCATCGCTCGCTGTGCGCGCGACATCGCTCGCTGTGCGTGCGAGCCATCGCTCGCTGGGCGCGCGACATCGCTCCCTGGGCGCGCGACATCGCTCGCTGTGCGCGCGAGCAACGCTGGGCGCAGCGCTCGTGGCACGCGAGCTTGCGCTCGCTGCGCGCGAGGCTGCGCGCTCTTGCGCGAGGCAGTGCGCGTTGTGGCGCAGCTCGCTTGCTGCCCACACGCGACTGCCTTGGCTCGCCCTTCGCCCATGCCCATTCGTCCATTGCTCGTGGCCCACGACACAAGGCAGGGCTGCTGCTTTGTGCACGTGCACCATGCCTTGCTCATTGCATTCGTGCCGCACGGGCGACGAGCTCCCTTGCTCGTCGTCGCATGCCCGCACTATACAACACCCCTTAAGGGTAACACGAAGCGTCCATTGCTTTGTGCGTGCAAGTTATATGAACGAATCGCATAAAAAATTTAAAATTTATAAAATTAATGACAAATTAATAAATATTATTAATTTCATAATTTTAGGGCGAAAAATCGAAAATTTATTATTCAATTGATTTCCGATTTACATGGATTCAAGTCTAGGTCATAAAAATTTAAAATTTATCATAAATTTACAATTTTTATGGTGGTTTTTAATCATAGGTTTCTAATTAAATTATAATTAATTATGAAAATCAAATTAATTCTAAATTATTCTAACTTTCAACAAATTAATCATAATTACAAATTAGATTGCATAATTAACAAGGCTAGGCATTCAAACTTGTTAAACATATACAGTAGGTCAATCAAAAATTCAAGATTTATCAACAAGAATCGCAAATATTTAATTTAACATCTTAAATTTACGAAATTTTGCATTCGAAAAACTAAAACCTTCGAAAAGTCATAGTTAGGCTTCGAATTTGAGAATTCTGGGTTCGGCAGAAAAATACTGTTTTTGTCAAAATTTTAGAATGCCTTTTACATGCGAAATTGACACAAAAATCACTCGATTTGGATGAGTAACGAAGAAACTGCCGAAAAACTGCGTACGTATAATTAAATAAACGCAATTTGCAATTAATTAACAATTACGAAAATTAATCACCCCTTTTAATTCTTGCAAATTTGTAATATTTAACCATGTTCATGCAATTTAGATTATGAAAATAATAAGGGGCTCGTGATACCACTGTTAGGTTATGATACATATGATATTACATAAATCATGCGGAAACAACCATTAACCCAGGATTACATATTATTTACACATAATCATATAGCATAATTTAGATGCATACTCTTTGTTGCGTGCCCTCCCTAGCTGCGCCCGAACCGAACCAGAACAAGTCTTTAGGACTCCAAGTGTCGTCCCTCCGTAGATAGTCCACAGCACGTCCGGATCCGCCTTAAGATTGACCAACTAGAATCGCCCTTAAGGTACTAGAATTTTCGGCACTTTTGAGCAAGATGTGTGGCTGAATTTTTCTCTCAAAAACTCACTTTGAATACTTTGAAACTCGTTATAAATTGTGAACCCAGGCCACATATTTATAGGGGTATGGAAAGGGAATTGGAATCCTATTCATATACAAATTGATTAAACCTAGAATCCTACAAGAACTCTAATTTAATTAATTTATCAAATAGAATTAGGAATTTAATCATTAACCGAACTCTGCACGTTTTAGGAAACGTGCACGAACACAAACACTTACACACGCACACACGGCAGCCACGATGGGCCGCCCATGCGTGCGCACGAGCAGCAGCCCACGCAGCGAGGCCTGCGCGAGCTGCAAGCCCACGCAGCTCCCGCGCGCGCTGCGCGCGCTGTGCGCGCTGCCACGGCCTGCTGGGCCTGGCCTTGCGCTGGGCCTGGCGTGGCTGTTTGTGCGGCGCGCTTGGCTTGCTGGGCGATGGCCTGGCTTCGTGCTGGGCCCTCGTCCGGCAGGCCTCGTCCGATGCTTATTCGTACGATACGCTTCCGATTAAATTTCCGATTCCGGAATTCATTTCCGATACGAACAATATTTAACATTTCCGATTCCGGAATTAATTTCCGTTTCGAACAAATATTTAATATTTCCGTTTCCGGAATTATTTTCCGATTCCGGTAATATTTCCGATTCTGACAACATTTCCGTTTCCGGCAATATTTCCGATTCTGGTAATATTTCCATTTCCGATAATATTTTCCGATACGTACCATGTTTCCGTTTCCGGCAACATCTACGACTTGGATAATATTTATATTTCCGATACGATCCATATTTCCGTTTCCGGTAATATCATCGTTTCCGGAGTATTCATTTCTTGCCTGTGACGATCTCAGCTCCCACTGAAACCAAGATCCGTCGGTTCCGAATATCCATAGATAGAGTATTTAATGCCATTAAATACTTGATCCGTTTACGTACTATTTGTGTGACCCTACGGGTTCAGTCAAGAGTAAGCTGTGGATTAATATCATTAATTCCACTTGAACTGAAGCGGCCTCTAGCTAGGCATTCAGCTCACTTGATCTCACTGAATTATTAACTTGTTAATTAATACTGAACCGCATTTATTAGACTTAACATAGAATGCATACTTGGACCAAGGGCATTATTTCCTTCAATTTGTCCAAGTTTGCATTTAATGCTAAGTCTAATAAATGTGGTTCAGTATTAATTAAACAAGTTAATTATTCAGTGAGATCAAGTGATCTGAATTCCTAGCTAGAGGTCATTTCAGCTCAAGTGGAATTAATAATATTAATGCCACAACTTACTCTTGACTGAACCCGTAGGGTCACACAAATAGTACATGAACGAATCAAGTATTTAGGTGAATGTAATATTCAGTAAATACTCTAATTATGGATATTCGAAAATGATGGATGTTGGTTCCAGTGGGAGCTAAAACAATCAAAAGGCAAAGAAAGAATATTTTCTGGAAATGAAAATATTGCCGGAAACGAAAATATAGTTCATGACGGAAATATACATAGTATCGAAGTTGAAGATATTTTCGGAAACGGAAATATGGTTCATTTCGGAAAATATTAACGGAAATAGAAATATTGTCGAAATCGGAAATATTTCCGGAAACGGAAATATTATCGGAATCGGATAACATTTCCGGACTCGGAAATATTACCGGAAACGTAAATATTGTTCGAATCAGAAATAATCGGAAAACGAATCGGAAGCTCGACGAGAGACAGGCCGACCCGAGTGACAGGCCGGCAAGCTGGCCATCCCATCGCTTGACGAGCCAGCCCACGAGGCACGACAAGCCAGCGACATGCCAGCGCCAGGCCTAGCGGCCAGCACATGGCCTGTGAGCCTTGGCGTGGGTGACAAGCAGCAAGCAGCATGGCAGCGAGCAACGAGCACCAGCAGTGCATGGGCATCATCGATTTCTTGGGCGCCAAGGTTACTTGCTCGGCAAGTAACTTGGGCCACAAGTTATCCGTATTCCTAATCCTACACGCTTAAGAGTTTTATGACTATCCTAATACCTAAATAGTTGGGGATCACCTTAAAGTCTTAAAAGTTTGTGATTAACCTAAATCCTAATTCTAAGGGTCTTTTTATCCTAATTCTAGTAGGATACGACTATCTATTCCCCTATAAACATATGCCCCATGGTCATATATTTAATACACAACTAGAATTCATAATATTGAATATTCTTGCCTATCACACATATAGTTAGTTCCTGAGTGCATAACACCTTAGACGATATCCTAGTTGGTTGAACCTAAGGAGGATTCGAACGTGCTGTGGACTATCTACGGAGGGGTGACATTTGGAGCTATGTACTTGTGCTTGTTCGGTTCGGGAGCAGCTATGGGAGGCACGCATCACATAGTATGTATACTAAATTATGCTAATTGATTATGTAGCAATTAATTTGGATTCTGGCTATATATGATTTTTCCGCATATCAATTAGATTGTTCATAACCTAATACCTGCTACCAATCGGCACGGAGTAATAATAACAAGACTGAAAATATCAGTGAAGAATTGCTTTGTGCAAATTAATGTAAGAGAGTTATGCATAGGATTGCTTTGTTGCAAATTAAAGTAAGATGAGTTATGCATAGGACTGTAGGGATGAAGCTGCATTGAGTACCAAAAAGGCCTAGACCTATGTTGTAACTAGTACGTAATTTTTAACAAGATCTCGTATAACTAAGTACTTTTTAACGTAAATCTATACCTAGTATTTAAAAAGTGAAACCGTAGATGATTAGATGACATGTGTCATTTCCTCCGTCCATCCATCAATTTGATTTTTTTTTTTCTTTTTCCTTTGTTGTTTGCTTTATTTTACAGATCTAACACTTATTTTACTTCATTTTTTTCATTCTATACATGTCAATTCACCAATTAATTCATATATGCATTTAGCCTCTTAACCTTTATCACTCCATCTTCCTTTTAACGCTCAACATTAATTCACCATTTAATTTATATATATTCTTTCAACTTTCAAATTACACTTCTACTTAAATCATGTATCCACTAAATCTCAATAAAATTCGAAAATTTAAAAACGGATAAACCACCAATATAAATGAACGGGTTCAAGAGCTAGTTTATCACAAACACTAATTTGTTTCAATATGATCTTTACACTTTCCTTTCTAGTGCGCTTTATAATGTTTTTTACACTTTGTTTTATTCTATTTTTGTATATGAAATTTAGTATCTTACCCATTTTACCCTCACAACATTTACAATTTTTCACTCACTTTCAACCACTTTTTTACCCATCTTCCATATTTTATCGTATTTTATTATATTCATCCATCTTTTTATACATTTTTCCTACCTTATCTTAATATTTGGACAAATAATAACAATAAAGATCATTTTAAAACGAAGTATGTAGCAGTGTGTACATAAAATCCAATTGTTTAAAAAATATATTTACTCCATAGAAGATGCATTTCCAGAATTACAAGTCCATTTATGTGGCAACAATAATCAAAGTGGGCGACAAAGTTGACAAAGTTGACAAAGTTAAGGGCTGAAGCAGTTTGAAGTTTGAAATGATTAGATATTGAAAAGACCAAAGTGCCCTCAACTTGAATTGCTACTCCTAGTTGCTTAGACAGCCACATTTTGATATTTCGATCTTTCTCTCTTCCTTAATTCTTTATGCCATATATGACTACTCCTCCGATAGTCCGATCCCCTTTCTCCCCTTCCTCCATTACCACAACCTCAGCTCGCCCGTCTGTATTTACAAGGAAGCGTGATATGCGAAACCATCGAATTTGAACATACGATGGAGATGGAGATGGAGATGGAGATGGAGATGGAGATGGAGATGAAGAACGATGATTTGCTGGCTGTAATACAAGTACTAGTACTAGTACTACCAACTTAAGGTAACGTAACGTGTTTAGGCTTTCTTTAATTCCCCTACGTCTGTTTTGCATACTCCGTCCCTCCCTCTAGAAATCTAGAATAGTTGCTACAATGATTTATTGTACAATTTTGAACTAATCCTTTCGCATGATTAACAACAACTAAGTATCAAAACCTTCGAAACAATAGGCGACGAGAAATATGAGTCATCTTTGTTAGCACAGGAGTTCCTCGTCATATGTTAAATTGAACTAGTTCATTTGCCAAATAAATACATTCGTTATAGTTCATAATTTGTTGCGGTAACTTTCAATGATAGAGATGGTATGTCCGTATATGATTGACTCCATTTTAGTACCTTATACTTCCTCCGTCCCTTAATACTCGTACGGTCGCACCGTTTTGACTGGACACGATTGCCGATGCACAATTTTGACCACCAATATCTTTAACTACATAAAGAGTATTATAAAACTTATAAAAATATTAATATGTTGAAAATATATATTAAGACGAAGCCAACAATATATTATATACTAACATTTATTTTCATATAATAGAAATAAAATAGCGTCAAAGTAAATAATGTGAATAGTGCAAAAAGTCAAACGGTGCGAGTATTAAGGGACAGAGGGAGTATGGTTTAGATCTATCCAAAAGAAAATTCCATAAACCATAGGAGTATTGTGTCATAACTCATAATTATGAGCTGAATAGTTCGTTTCTTAAATGATGTTTTTCCAAAACCCCCCACCCCCACCCACCGAACCTGTCACATTTGACTAGAAAACAATTCAATTCAGAAATTTCATAACCCAAACTCATAGAATTATTGATCTTGTCGAAGTTGAATAACATGAATAAAAGTAGTTAAACATTTAAAAATTTATCTTGTTACTAGTTTATCATTTTAGGTTTAATATTTTATTAACTAGAAATACTTTCGGTTAGAATTGATCTAAACCAATTCAGCATGCCATCTATAAAATTATGTTTAAAGTTAAAGGACAAGTGAGAAGTTAAAATACGGGGGTTTTATTTCTAAGATAGTACAAGCGCGAAACTCACGTGGTTGAGTTTTTCAATAATGTTTAATTTTTGACTTTCTTGTTACTGTTGTGATTTAAATTTACCAAAATATCGTCTGGATCACTTTTTTGCATCAATTTGTCGCACAACATTTATTTTTTATTTTAACCAATTTGGTCAAATGGCCGTCCTACGCATGTAGTGTAGTTGTAACAGTTAAAATATTCCTACTGTACGTTTTGTTTAGATTTAGCAGAAGGTGGTACGCAACTACGCATGGGTTTATTGGTGGGGGCATAAGACTAGGACTTATGGGGAGTGATGGTCCTAGTGTGGATTCCAAAGTCTTAAAATTGATATGGACAGTTCATAAACAACCATATCCATAAATAATGCAATAAGCCAATACTGCATTAGTACTGCCGCTGTGAAATCTCAACCCGAATCGTTGAATCCGTTGGGTTAATCCGATTCGTTAAGAGCCCGAATCGTTAATAACTCGTTAGTTGGAACCCAAAAACTAATCGAACTGATAACATTCAACCCGAACCCGAACCGTCTCGAAAATATTAAACCGATTAAGACCCGATACCCGATAACAAACCGTCATGCGTCAACCCGAAACCGTTTCTACCCGAACCGAATGGACCCGAAAATCGTTAATGAATTTATTTCAACCCGAACCGTTTCAACCCGGGGAAAACCCATTCACAACCCGAACTATTTCAACCCGATCCGTTAACAACCCGAACCGTTTCAATCAGGACCGTTTACAACCCGAACTTTTTCAACCCGAACCGTTTACAAAAATAAGTTTTTACTTGAAATGTTTTCCGTCAAACCAAACAGAGCCGAAATGCTAAGATATCAAATGATATAATTCGTAAGTAATTGTACTTCTTAAACCTTTATAAACCAAAGATATAATTCAATGTGCGTTATTCAACCGAGTATTCGAACTGTTGTTTATCAACTGACTAAGTAACTAAACATGTTATCATTTAACATATTGTTCTTTATTAGATGTATTTCCAATATAGCTATATTACTATATAACTTAGTCTTGTGGAATTGAATGTGCACTCTTTTATTGACTCATATTCAACTGACTAATCGTCTAATCGATCATTAAACTAAATTGATCTAATTCAATAAAGCTTATAAGCTTGTAACCTAAGAACTAATAGAAAAACTATGCTATTTTAGTTGAATCGACTTAATTCATTAACAATTGAACTTGTTTGTCTCGTTTCGTTAAAGAACATGTTAGTCTCGTTGTTATTTAAACCAATATGAATATATGACAAACTTGTATTTATAAACTTTACTAATTCATTACGTATTAATTCATCATTATCGATTATTAATTACTACGTTATTAGTATTTAGTTCATCAATACATGTTTCGTAATACTCTGGCATGGTGGGTGAGGGCATAGATGATTTTGATTCCTTTTGAATCATTTGATTGGTAAATAATACATGACATAATAAAAGACATTGACTGACTTTTCTTAATTAAGTTTATGAAATTAATTGGATAGTGAAATTACTACATTAGTGGTTCGTCAAAAAAGAAAATAACATTAGTTATAAATCACGTAATCAAATTATATGGCCTCTTTTACCTGTCACTTTGATTTAATAATGTAGATATTATACTATAAACGTATTAGAAATTGTGATTTTAGTAATAACTCGACATTGTTTGTAATTTGTATCCAAATTGATCTGACTAAACATGAACCCGACCCGATATGAACCCGACCCGATATGAATCCGACCAGATTACAATCCGGCTAAACCCGTTAACAAACCGAACCGAATTGACCCCACCCGACTACAAACCGACCCGGGATGAACCCGACCCGTTATGAACCCGACTTAACCTGTTTATAACCCGACCAAATATGAACCGACCCGATATAAACCCGACCCGATACGAACCCAACGCGACATAAACCCGACCCGGTACGAACCCGACGCGACATAAACCCGACCCAATATAAACCCATACCACATAACCCGATTTTTCAACCCGACCGAACAGAACTGATAGCAAAATGAACCGGTTTCAACCCGAATCGAACCGTTGACCCGATTTGACACCCCTAGCATTACGTCGAATTCGTTAACATCAAATACAATGACAGTAACTTACGTTACTGATTATTGGATGGTGAAAAAAAAACCTAAAAAGTTCACTTGCGTGCCAAAGTTTCAGTCCAAACCATCATCCCATCAAAAGAACACCACAACCGCGGCCTACCGCCTACAACAATCAAAGAAGCTGCATAACAAAACACGACCCTAAGAAGGTGAAGTAACATATTCATTAGTAAGATGTAGAACAATTGTGCACAAAGCAGACAGGGAACCATGTTATGTAAACCAATATGGATACACATCAATGTACTGCAAGTCTGTAAGACGAACAACAGAAACTTATTAAAAAACAGTAGTGTTCTATGCTCGGAATACTGACACAGTTTATAGTATTTTGACAAGCAACTAGATATTACAATATTTTTTCGTAATGTGATCCTCATTTTGATCTCCCCAAATAGAATAATCATGTATTCATCTTGAACATCTTTACATGGTTGGTCTCACATTAAGTCGACTTGCGACTTTCATACCCAGAGATTTGTCAGCCTGTCGTAGTAATGAAACAAGTCAGTTACTGATATCTGAAATATAGTACTGCGAGAGACTAAGGAGAATTGCGGCCTATTGGAAACTTACCTGAGACCAGTATGAAACCCAAATGCTTCTTATCTCATGAGTGATGCGAGGATCAGAGAGAGCATCAACCACTCTGCATATAAATCTCTCTTGCCTGGAAGCACCATGACACAGGATGGATATATGAGCCCACAATTGATACACTAGCCAAAATAAAACCCCAAAAAAACTAGGAATTCAGCAAATAAATCTAGAAATGGGTCCAACCTGGCTGGGTCCATGGATCTGTATCTCTCTCCAGGCTGCTTGAAGTTGTTTTCCTTTACAATGATTTGCTGTATCAAAGGAATAACCATATAGTCAATCAAGGGTCAACAACTCTTAACAGAAAAAATGCGACTGATTTTTGTTGAATCTATTATAGCTACCAAAAGTAAAATGCGACTTTTTATACAGCAGTGTTGTAAATTGTATTTTTTCTATTCTGAGCCTTCCAATTCATAATTTTCCCTCTTTTCTTCTCTAATATTTTTTCACATGTGTTATTCTCCTTGTAGCATTCATTCTTCATAATTAAAATATGACGACAGTTCCATAGTTGAACACAGAGCAATAAGCTGAAAATAGTAAACTCCAGCTAAAAGACCCTCAACTTCAGTATAAACACCAGGTTGCCAACCAGGAATCCATCATAAGTTTCGTAAGTACTGTTCTTCACTTTTTCTTTATAACCTATCAAGCTTAAACAAATGTCAACAGCACAACAGGAACAAGAATGCCATCTTTGACAATGAATTTCCATTTGAGTTGCAATAGGTCCATCCAATACAAACAATCAACCCCTCGATATTTCACTCTTCCCTCTCATTAGTTGATGCCTTTAAGTTATAAATGTAAGTCAATTAATAAAGCCTAAGATGCCATCATGCCAATATCTTTTATATCAAGTATTATTTGAAGAAAAACAACGCACGGAGCGACCAACAAAAAAGCAGCAGACAAAGAAAAGCACCAACCCTTTCACGCTTTCCATTCAAGATGTTTGTAGGGATGGGAAATCTCTCAGCGTGACGAACAGGATCATATCTTGATGGGAAGTAGTCAACCTAAGAAACAACATAGGGAAAGAACTTGAAACTAAAATTACGCAGATTTGCAATTTAAAAGGTAAGCAAGAAAGCAAAAATTAACATGTAGCAAATACCTCCTCATCTCTGTGCATAAAGTTCATGGAACCATCATAGTGGTTGTTGTGATGAGCACACTTGGGAGCATTAACTGGAAGTTGCAGGTAGTTAGGTCCAAGACGGTGTCTTTGGGTATCAGCATATGAGAAAATTCGAGTCTGAAGCAGCTTGTCATCTGAGTAGTGGACCCCAGGAACAACGATAGCAGGGCAAAATGCCAGCTGCTCGTTCTCGGCAAAGAAGTTGTCAATGTTCTTGTTCAAGACCATACGGCCAACTGGCTGAAGAGGCAAAATGTCCTCAGGCCAAGTCTTTGTAACATCTAAGGGGTCAAAGTCAAATTTGTCTTCATCAGCTGGGTCTATTGTCTGGATGAACAGCTTCCATTCGGGATAGTTTCCAGCTGCAATCGAGTCATAAAGATCCTGAGTAGCATGGCTGTGGTTAGCTCCACCAATTTTGACGCACTCATCCTCCAACAGGCACTTCACTCCACATGTTGGCTTCCAGTGGAACTTCACATAATATGCTTTGCCAGCCTTGTTGACCAGAGTATATGTGTTAACACCAGAGCCTTCCATGTGCCTATAGTTTGCAGGAACTCCAATATCATCAAAGAGGAAAGTAAACATGTGTAAACTCTCGGGATGATGCGAGAAGAAATCCATGACCCTCCAATTCTCCTGAATGTGAGATTTAGGGTTGGGCTTGAGGGCATGCACCATATCAGGGAATTTCATACCATCTCGAATGAAAAACACAGGGAAATTGTTTCCTACCAGATCGAAGTTACCCTGAGATCAACAAAATTTAGGCAAACAATATAAGCTGTTGAGCAAATATCCAAAACTAGAGCTCAGCAACAAAACAATGCAGCAACCATCTCGGAGCTAACCAGTTGACTAAACATGCAAGCAGAGATTAGAGGATTCAAAATCTACTCAAGGTCAGAGCTGACAATATCAAGCAACAAATAAGTTACTTTCAGCATTATGGGCAAGTCATTTTCAGCATTTCAGGTACTCAATCTCATGCAGTCATGCTTGAAAGATGCTAAGTAGAATTAACATGATCCAAAGCATATAAAAGAAACTAGAGGTAGATAACATTATCCATTATGTATCAGCATGTAGTTGTAAGACTAGAGACATTAACAGCAGTCTAATGATACAACCCGACCTAGCATGAACAAACACTAGCAAGAATTGGGAAAGTAACATAACACAGGCCATAACAGAACGGTATAGATCTAGCCCTCACCTCTCTGGTGTAGAACTTCACAGCAAAACCACGAGGGTCCCTGATGGTTTCCGGACTGCCACGTTCATGAATAACAGTGGAGAACCGAACAATTACAGGTGTCTGGACGCCAGGGGCGCGCAGGAAATCAGCACACGTGAGTTGTGAAATATCATGAGTAACTTCAAAAAATCCCTTAGCACTCGCTCCCCTGGCATGAACAACACGTTCTGGTATACGCTCTCTGTCAAAGTTGGCAAGCTTTTCCACCAGATGATAGTCTTCCAAAAGAATTGGGCCTGTTAAGAAAGATGCATCAGCATGCAGACATCCGTAAACCATGTAACCACAGTAGAAGATACAATACCGACGTGCTGGGGAAAGAAAGACAAAAATAGATGCACGGCATGCACCAAGTAGCAAGAGCTAATTGCGGTCTTTCTGGCTACTTAACCTAATTGAGGTGGTTTGACTAGGTTAAGCTTTGGGGTACAGTGCTATGAATTAACAAAGAAATACATCGTTAATGGCAGGAGAAGAAGATGATTTGATTAACAAACTGGAAAATGCAAATGAACTCTTAAAAGCTCAACAAAACACCATCAAAATACATCATGTCTTTCCCTCCCTCTATCTTGCATTATTTGTAGAGCTTCTACTCTAACAAACTATCTTCCTCTTCAAACTACTAACAACATCAAGCTACTCCCTCCGTATTTAAATAGGAAATACACTTACCATTTCCGGCCGAATTTAAATAGGAGAGACACTTGCCATTTTTAGTAACTTTTCAACCCAACCATCTAATTAAGTAATACTTCAACCCCACTACCACATTAAACAATTAATTTCATAAACCCCCCCACCCCCCTCCAAAATTTAATGGTCCCCACTTATTTTACTTGAATAAAATATTTACCCCTACCCCATTTGCTTTATTATTTTATTTCATTCAACTATTCTTTCTTAATACCCATGCCCGACCAAGTGTATCTCCTATTTAAATACGGAGAGAGTATTTGCTAAAGTGCCCCTTAACCCTTATACTCCCTCCGTCCCGGAATACTTGACCTGTTTTCCTTATCGGGCCGTCCCTTAATACTTGACCTGTTTCTAAAAATGGAAATATTCTAACAATATTATATTATTTCTCACTCCACCCCTATTAACCCACCTACCCCCTACTCCATACAAAAAATAATTAAAAATTCAACCCCTACTCTCCCCTAACCCCACCCCTTTACACATTTCCCACTAACTACAATAAAATAATACTCCAATATCAACTACTACCTATTAAATTAAATAAGTCAATTCAAGTTCCTTAAACTCTGTGCCGGTCAAACCGGGTCGAGTATTCCGGGACGGAGGGAGTATCATTTAATTGCATACAGGTTAATGGTCTACGAGCTCTAGTTAGTGTACCTCAATAGCTAACTTAATTTGATAGGGGGAACACATTGCTCCTAATTCTACACCAAAATTCCCTTTATATAGTTATCTTAGGTTTTTGTTTTTGTTTTTTACTTTTATCAGCGGTTAAGTAATTGTGTCCTCTTTTTTTTTATTGTGCATGTCACAACTATTTTAACCACTCATTTAAGAAAACATTATTCCTTCAAATTGGCTGAAACCAGTCACATCTAGTAAAATCGTCGGTAGCTAATCAAACAGACAAAACAGTTGACCACTCTGTATGTTGCAAAGCAGGATAGGTATGCCCAGAATTATATCCAGTGCTCGAGGGAAAAAAGTATCCTTAAGTACTAGAAATAAGAGCATCAGGTAATCAGCTCAGTATCTCACTATTTGTTTTCTTCAACTTGCATCCACTTTATCTCATTTCAAACAGAACTAGTACAAGAAGGATTTTCCAACATAAAGCATGATATGCAAAAATTCATAAGAAAAAGAATTGAACCCATATGCCTCAAGCAAATCCAAGAACTTAACACCTGACAATAGTTGCTTCCACTTTTTTACCAAAGGAAAAAAAAAGCTGTGCTGCCATCCTTGCCAGTTTCCACCTCAAATTCCGCATCCCTCTTTTATTTTCTTCTGCTAACCAATTACTCTTAAAACACTCTTCAATACTTACCCACCTCAAACTCCGAAACCCTATGTTCCACAGCCTCTTTTCGCCATACATTACCTCCCTCACTTCTCTTAAACTAAAACTCATGCCACATACTAATTTATCCTCTAGTTTAATTTCTTTACTTTTCTGTAAGCTATCATTAAGAAACTGGTCTAGGTCAGATCCATCTCAAAACTACGATCGGTAGCACAGTAGACAGTGATCAGCAGTTAATCTTAAATTTGTACCAACAAGACAATACCACCTAAAAAAGCATGTCATCCTTTATAAATCAGAATCAAGTCAAGCTCAAACATCCCTCCTTAAAAACCTTTTCGTCAACGACTAATAAATCCAAAGAACCAAACCTTTTTAAGCAAAACTGATTGTCTCTTCTAAAAGCCTTAAAGCCACCATCCCAATTATCTGCTATTTTGGTACGAGGCTAAATCTATGTACCTTATTTATGAGTACCACAATTAAAGCTGTAAATAGCAATAAGAGTTTGTCAAATTAAACCTTTCTTCTCCATCTATAACTCTCTTCACTTTTTCCCTTATAATTTCGAGCCAACATCAATTCTCTTAGGTTCCTATAACAATTCATATACGTATACGCACTCGTTCCGTTTAGCTAGCTTAAACCCTAATCAGAGTGATCACCATTAAATTAACCTCAAATCAAGCTCTGAAATTAACAAAATTTTCGACAAATTACCTAAATTATTTACTATCAACTACTCCAAAAATATTCAATTCTCAGATGCTAAAATTATCATTGTAAATAACAAATTAAACGAAACGAAATCATATACTCGTACAAACAATCATAAAATCAATAACAATTAAGAAAACTACCTCTGTTACCAACAGTTAAAGAAGAGTTGTTATTCCAAACAGGCGCACCAGAATTGGTGGTGCAGTATGGTGAGTTGTTCGCACTTGATGGCCGAAACTATACCACAAATTAAATAAATCAAGATAAAATAAAAATTCAATCAAATTAAAACTCCAACAAATAATCAAATCATAATTAATCATCTAAAATTCAGTATTAAAGCAGTAATCACGAAGAATAAAGAGAGCTAACCTTGTAAGGATCCATGGCGAAGGAGATAGAATAGCAGAATTGAAGTTCCCGAGGAGAGAGAAAGAGGAATTCTAGAGAGATAAAGATGAAGCTTGGGGAATGTGGCGAACACAAATATTAATTCGTAAATCAAAAAACGGTGGGTTTTTAAATAGTGTGACGTAAAATGAGTCAGTGTTGGATAATATTTAATTTTTTATTTTTTGGATAATTATTAGTTAGTGTATTATTAATTTCTTTTTTCTCCGTATTTTTCGTCACCACTACTAAATTTCTGAATGTAATTCTGACAAGTTAGCTGGTTATTCATTTTTTGAAGAAAAATACAGATCTTCGTCTCTAAATCGGGTGTTGTTATTGCTTTCGAATTACGATAGTCTTCGTAATTTGAATGTTTGATTTATTTTATTTACCAGCTATTCGAACGGTGTCGGTGTATGCTATGCATGACTTTTGTTTAATTTCTAATACTAATTTGGGAAAAAATCAATTTTTATTAATTTTTTTTATTTATTATAATTGGGTTGTTATTGTTTTCAACTTACTATAATGTTTGTAATTTATTGACCGCTTTTTCAGACGATGTAGGTGTATATGCTTTGTATAAATTTTGTTTAATTTTTACCACTGGATTGTAGAATTACTCGATTTTATTGATACTTTTATTATTTATGACTGTTGTTCAATGATCTTTTAGATTAACTATTAAGAATAACGATACTCTCGGCTACTATAACAAATAGTGTTATATTAGGATTAATAATTATATACTCGTACATTTTATTAGATTGAAGAGTGGGTATTATAGACTTTCATTATAAAAACAAATTAGCGAATTCCTAAATGGGAGGATAGCTAATTAGCTACAAATGCATTGCACACAACTAAAACTACTTTCTTTTGCCTTTTTGCTCATTTGGATTTTGGGGTCTTAACCGATTTTCTAATAAAACTGCCGATGACTTCGATTGGTTTCCAGTTATGGAAAGTATTATCATGGTTTCCTCACCTATTTTCATCGCTTAATTGTTTTTACACGTGGTTTGTGCATTAGGATTTGTAAAAATATTTATGATTGAAAACAATTGAGGTAAAAGAAAGTACGATACTTTAGAAGGAAATGTAGGATAGACAAAAATAAAATATTTCGTACTTAATTTTATTTTTAGGAGAAGTTAGTACGGGTATTTTATTAAATCAAATCAATTTAGATCGAAATAGTCATACTAGTACTAGTACGGAGTATTAATTAATATTATACTAGGTTAGGTCCCGTGCAACACACGGATGAGACTAAATATTTTTTTCTGTTCTGAATAATTTATTTAAACGAAATTTTTAATAAAATAAAATAAATTTTTATCAACGGTTGTTGGGAAAATCAGAGAAAATTATTATTTATTTGGATTGTAAAGTGATTTGTGCGATTTTAGGAGTTTAGCGTTTTGATAAAATACTTAAGTTGGGAAAATATAAGAAAAAAACTTATCAGACAATTAGATATCATTTTATTTTGGAATTGAATAATATCCGTAACCGTAATCATACTCGTACCCTCGATCTATCCAAATTTTGGATATGGTATTGATTTGATAACTATATCAGTTATAATACCCTATTTTCTAGATTGGGTATATAACAGGCTTTCAGGTTTATAAGTAATTTTGTTGGACACACTTTTTAACACTTGTTTTACATAAAATAAAAATAAAAAATTATTTTTTGTTTGGGTATAGTCGCATAATAACACATTTCAGTGTAATTTGTTTATTTATTTATTTATTTATTAACTATTGTAGGTTAAGGGTATAATGCATTTTTTGAAAATTTTATATGAAAATCAAAAAAATATTTTGCTTGTTTTCTTTTATGGAGTTTCCGTAATAGCTTACTACGTATATTATACAAAAAGTAATATCAAAAGAACTGTGATTTTTCCATTCCTAACATATATGTTGTTCAAATCAATAATAATATATATTTTTTACTTGTCGTAATACATGAAATCATAATTTATTTTTCCATACATACTTCTGTTATATTAAAGAGAAAAAAAGAATAAGAAGAAGAAAAATCAGGAAATTAGATATTTTAAAAGATTCTTAAATTAAATTATTTTTTAAAAAAAAGTTACTAAGGACTCACCAGGATGTGACACGTGTCATTCCCGGTGTGTCTTTTAGTATATATAGTAATAGATAGATATATATTTATTTATTTATTTTATCCTTGTCGTAATACATGAAATCATAATTTATTTTTTCATATATACTTCTATTATATTAAAGAGGAAAGAATAAGAAGAAAAAAAAAATCAAGAAATCAAATATTTTAAAAAATTCTTAAATTAAATTATTCTTTTGAAAAAGAAAAAAATACTAAGGACTCACCATAATGTGACACGTGTCATTCCTGGTGTGTCTTTTAGTATATAGTAATAGATTTCAAAAATAACGAATAAACAGTCATATAAGTTTATGTTCAACCTAAAACCTTAAAAAAATTAAAGCAATACAAGTTTAAAAAATGTTGTTGCAATAATTTTCCATAAATTGTTTTCTAAATAATTTTTTTTTTGTGAATATAATTTTGTATTGGAAAAAAAAAGCACATAAATAAATAAAACATGAGAATGCAAAAGATTCGGTGGCAGCCCATCCAAATATTGGAGGTTTACCAAAAGATAATTAACGAGAGCCACTTATATCACAAGACTTACAACTAATATGAACCATTACATGAAGTCCACGTAAACAAAAAGATTTGAGTTGTGTGCAAATTTGACACTTAAATTTGGAAGGTCTTGTTGAGTAGTGTGAATGCTCGAATATACCCGATAAGATTATGTATTAATGGGCCTCCCTTTGTGTGAGTCTAGCCACACACATCTAACACTGTTTCCTAATACTCCTCTCATTCCTTTTCAATTGTCCCTTTAAACTACGGAGTAACTTTTCGGTTCTTTTAAATTGTTATTAAACTTCTACATTAAATTGTACTCCATACATCATTATAATGAAATTAGTTAAGATTATAAAAGGGACTTATTAATTTTTAGCTTCGACCATGGTATTGACTTATGCAGTTTAAGCTAAAAAAATTAAGTTTCTCGGTGTTTGAGTGGATTAATATGTCCAAAAGCTCTTACATACACACGGTGTATAGAAACTTATTGTGCATAATATGTAAATTTCTCTTGAAAATACCTTGACTTTATATTTCAGGTGCATATTTTTATAAGTGGATCGCTAAAAGCCGCCCCATATTACTCAAAACCGCCCCACTATTTCCTCTTATTTTCCATTAATACCCTTATTTAATCTTACTTTCCAATTCTCTCACACCACCCCACCACCTCCGGCCACCATCGCCGGCCACTATCTCCGGCCACCACCATCACGTCGTAGGGCGACAAAATGGCCGAGTCTTCAGAAGAGTTTTTTTTTTTTGTCCGAATTGTTTTTAGAAACTTACGCATTTTTAGCTGTACCAAGGTACAAGCTTATGAATTTTAAGCTTGTACCATGGTACAAACTTATGAGTTTTTAGCTTCGACCATGGTATTGACTTATGCAATTCGGTCATCCCGTTCTTCCCGATTGCTTATCGACTGTCGCTTTTCCGGGTACTGTTACGGCTTTCCATCCGTCTTTACCACCGATGGACCGTGGTTTTCCAGATCTAAAATTGTTTAACTCGGATTTTTGTACAGTATGTAATTGTGTAATGAAGTATGTAATATATTCATTTTTGAGATAGTAATTGGCTTGTAAGATGTTACATATTTGATTTTACGAATCATATACGTGTTGATACCCCTGTTAACTTGGTCACTAATGCTTACACTAACTCCTTGCGATAAACGCCCAACGCGGGATCAAATCCCATATCATGCATGTCCCCCCCCCCGCCCCCCCTCCCCATTTTATTCTGGTGGATAAAAAAACTTCATTATTTTAATAGTTTAAATCTAAGAAATTGTAAGTACTTTTGTTATAATTTTTGTTTAATTCTTAATTTAATTGGGGATGGAGTTGCTCAATGAAACTGGTAATGGGAGAGTGAAAGAAAGAGGGGAGTGATAATAGAGCAGATCTAAAATTGTTTAATTCGGTTTTTTGTACAGTATGTAATTGTGTAATGAAGTATGTAATATAATCATTTTTGAGGTAGTAATTCCTTGTAAGCTGTTACATATTTAAATTTGATTATACGTTTCATATACGTGCTGATACCCCTGTTAACTTGGTCACTAATGCTTACACTAACTCCTTGCGATACACCTACCGCGGGATCGAATCCCATATCATGCATGCCTCCCCCCCCCCCCAATTTTTTTTCCTGGTGGATAAAAAAAATTCATTATTTTAATTTTTTAATTTTTTAAATCTAAGAAATTTCTGTTTAATTTTTAATTTAATTGAGGAGAAGTTGCTCAATGAAACTGATAGTGGGAGAGAGAAAGAAAGAGGGGAGTGATAATAGAGCGGAGAGTGACGAATTAATTCTTAATTTAATTCTTACTACCACATATCACAACTTGAATTAGCTGAAGGGTCCACAATTTCCGTCGCCCAATCAAGGCCTGCCAGCTCAATGTGTATGCTAACGAACCACAATACAATAAAATCATAAAAGAAATTAAAAAAACATACGGATTATGATTCAAGTAGCCAGTGTCGAACTCCAACAAGACAACATCATGGCCAGCCTCCATGTTAGTTCTTTGTTCTTTTTAGATTCCATGCACGGTGAACAGTCGAAAAATCAATGATCTCGCATAAAGTCCTAAACTGATGAATATAAATAGGAACGCGTAGCCAACCATAGATATGGCACAGTTGTGTCACCCAAAATTTCGTTGTGTTCCAGGCAACTCGCCCATGCGCAGACGTTTCAAGGTGACGTGCAAACTTAGAGTGTTTTTTCTCACTTCGTAGGCTCCACTTAGAGG
Source organism: Spinacia oleracea (assembly GCF_020520425.1). NCBI lineage: Eukaryota > Viridiplantae > Streptophyta > Magnoliopsida > Caryophyllales > Amaranthaceae > Spinacia > Spinacia oleracea. The sequence continues at coordinate 112,334,727 of NC_079491.1, read as the reverse complement.
ACTAAGCGTCATTCAAATATTCAATTAAGGGTTAAGGCAGTTTCTTTACGATTGGTGTGTAGGTGCTTATATATAGTTCCAGGCATGGTGTGTGGTGTAGCATTGAAGTTCTAAGGATGGATAATCTATTGTTTGCAGAAAGGAAGGGAATGTGTGACTGTGGGAGTTAGGGTGCAGTAAGGATTAGTGTTTTTTTTTATAGATATCGTTTAATTTTCACTTCCTTCCCAAGTACTCCTTGTTCAATAGTATGCAAATTAGTTTCTTTAAAGCATTGATATTAAATACGAGAGAGATTGATGGAGAATGATGATTGACGATTTGCCTTCAGTACGTTTTTGTGAGTTGAGATAATTCTTTTAATTTTGGTTGCTGGAAAGAAACAAACAGGGCCGGCCATTAAGTCGGTCCAGAAAATGGGCCCAAATGATGAAGGTGGCTTAAAAATTAATGGGCTAAAATTTGGTTGCTGGCTTGTTGTCTGGTCAGGTCGAGGGTTTGATCCCCTAACCCTTCAATTTTGTAGTGGAAAAAATTAATGCGACTTATTTTTTTCATTAGCGCAAAAACCTATTACCAAACGTAATTAATATCGACTACTCGCTGGTAAACATAATATTCATTATTATTAAGACCAGGGCCTCTACATAAAACACGATAGCAATTATAATGGATATCGACTACAGCGGTTATATTAGACCTGCTAAACATAATATATTGTTACATACGTACACTTCCGAGGAAAACCATTAAATTATACAACACATGACTAATAATAATAATAATAATAATACACACCCCAATACATTCACATAAAACAAATTACAAACATGATAATAACACATACACACCCCATACATATGGCGCTAGATATTAACTTGTCATAATTCGCAACATCTACGATCTTAATCACCATCTGCATAAGAAATGCCTCTTGAGTCGGTCCTTTTTCATATGAATTTTCCGGCTTTATGTCCTGACCACCATTTTGGTTGGTCAAAATATCAAATTCCTTTCTCAAATGCTCAACTTCAATCCTTTCTCGCATAAGTTCTTATTTTAAGACAACAATCTTCTTTACTAGCATATTTTCAGCATTGCCATTAAGTTCATCTTCCCATTCAAAGAATCCACACTTTTGATCTGGATCCTGTCGGGTAAATGGAGTAGGAACAAGGGTTAATTCATTGATTAGAGATGCGACTCAATACATAATTGATTGCTATTGTTAACTAAACTGCATTATTAATTGCTATCAACTACATAAACTTCGTTAGTGTACCTGCCATGTTGGACATGAATAAAAACTTCGCCCTCTGTTTCTAGTATGTTTACAGAGCTGGAGTAGTGCTGGATAATCATGATAACAACACACAATGGATGGGCTTTTGCTAGGGGAGCTACCAGCAAGTGACTTCGGCGATGGAGGAGTAATTCCGTGGACAATAGTCATATTGAGTTTAAGAGGAATGAGTGAAATACAAACCGAAATTGTAGAATTTTTTATTTATGCACAATAACTCAATAATACCGTTGGTAAGAAGGTGAATTTGAAAACTGATCGTTGAAGGCTGTAGTTTAAATAGAGATGTAATTTGTTGTTGTATATATTCTTTAATTTGTTGTAGTATGTATTTTGTAATTTGTTGCAATTTCAAAGTGTAAACTTCGCAGGGGAGGGGAGTGTTGTACATTTTGAAGTTTAATACTTCGTACTTCATACTAATGTTTTCACTTTTTGGTACTACCACTACAAGAAAAATCACGTACAGAGGCAACACATAATTGCCTCTAAAAACGGGGATGTAGCCTCTATTGCCTTTTTGAAGCAAGAAAGTGGATGCCTCTAATAAGTCCGTCGCTAATTAATGGTTGCCTCTAAAAGCCCCTTCTTGAGGCAATATAGTACGTTGCTTCTAAAAGCACATACATTTAGAGGAACCATATATCTTTGCCTCAAAATATAATTAGAGGCAATATAAAAATTGTTTCTAAAAGTCGCATATATTTAGGGGCAACCATATAATGTTGCCTAGGAATATAGTTAGAGGCAATGAAAAGTTGCCTCTAAAAGCCACATATATTTAGGGGCAACCATATAATTTTGCCTCGAAATATAATTAGAGGCCATATAAAAGGTTGCCTCTAAAAGCCACATATATTTAGCAGCAACCATATGATTTCGCCTTGAAATATAACTAGAGGCAATATATAAAGTTGTTTCTAAAATCCACATATATTTAGTGGCAACCATATATAATTAAAGGAAATATAAAAAATTGCCTCTAAAAGCCACATGTTTAAGGGCAACCATATACTTTTGCCTCAAAATATACTTAAAAGCAATATCCTATTTTTCAAATAATGATATCTAGATGCAATTGAGACTATTATGAAACGTTTTTAGAGGTACCGGAAATAATCTAACATACGAAATATTATTTATTACAATTTTCAATCACGATCACCTATAAGCTTATTTTTTGGTAAATAAGTAATATTATTAACCAAAAGCGAACCAATTTTTGGTACAAGCTAGCTCAACCAAATAAAACATCCTAGGCCTTGCCAAAACCTGCAAGCCCAAAAAATACATAAAACTAAGCTAGCTAACCAAACTATAAAACCAATACCAAAAAACCACAAAATTCCAATGTCAACCCAAGTCTGTCTAAAATAGCTTTAACTGATAAAACCTGAGGCTACATGTAACTCTTCCTCATATTTGCATCCACCTTCAGGCTTCAAGAAAAATAACATCAATGTTGTTGTGTTAGGTTATGATACATATGACAATTCATAAATCATGCGGAAAAACCATAAAGCCAAGAAAGCATATTATTTACACATAATCATTAAGCATAGTTTAGATGCATACTCTTTGTTGCGTGCCTTCCCTAGCTGCGCCCGAACCGACCAAGAACAAGTCTTTAGGACTCCAAGTGTCTTCCCTCCGTAGATAGTCCACAGCACGTCCGGATCCGCCTTAAGCTTGACCAACTAGGATCGCCCTTAAGGTACTACTTATTTTCGGCTAAATGGGCAAGAGTTATGGCTGATTTTTTTTGCTTAAAAATCCTAGCTTTGAATACTTGAAAACTTGTATATAAATAATGACCCTAGGCCCTTATTTATAGAGGTATGGAAAAGGAATTGTAATCCTACTAGGATGTGGATTTGTTAATTAGAACTTTATTAGGACTCTAAATAACAAAGCAAATCTAATAAGATTAGGATTTTAATCTTCGCACGAATCCTAATAGAATTAGGATTTCCCGCACACGCATCGTACAAGCCGTGCACCTGCGCAGGCCTTGCGGCCCACGACAAGCGCACAGCCCATGTGCGGTGCTGCGTGCGCGCGCGCCCTTGGCTGGGCCTGGCCTTGCGCTGGGCCTGGTCGAGGCGTGCGTTGCTGCGTGCGGCTCGCTGGGCGATGGCCTGGCTTCGTGCTGGGCCTTCGTCTAGCGGGCCTCGTCCGATGCTAATTCGTACGATACGCTTCCGATTAAATTCCCGATTCCGGAATTCATTTCCGATACGAACAACATTTAATATTTCCGATTCCGGAATTAATTTCCGTTTCGAACAAATATTTAATATTTCCGTTTCCGGAATTATTTTCCGATTCCGATAATATTTCCGATTCTGACAATATTTCCGTTTCCGGCAATATTTCCGATTCCGGCAATATTTCCATTTCCGATAATATTTTCCGATACGTACCATGTTTCCGTTTCCGGCAACATCTACGACTTGGATAATATTTATATTTCCGATACGATCCATATTTCCGTTTCCGGCAATATCATCGTTTCCGGAGTATTCATTTCTTGCCTGTGACGATCTCAGCTCCCACTGAAACCAAGATCCGTCGATTCCGAATATCCATAGATGGAGTATTTAATGCCATTAAATACTTGATCCGTTTACGTACTATTTGTGTGACCCTACGGGTTCAGTCAAGAGTAAGATGTGGATTAATATCATTAATTCCACTTGAACTGAAGCGGCCTCTAGCTAGGCATTCAGCTCACTTGATCTCACTGAATTATTAACTTGTTAATTAATACTGAACCGCATTTATTAGACTTAACATAGAATGCATACTTGGACCAAGGGCATTATTTCCTTCATGTTGAGCACACTGTAAGTCACACACACATCAACAAAGTGGATATCAACAGGACAACAAGAATCAGAACAGCAACAGAGCACGGAGAGCAGCACAACACAATCACAACTTCTGCAACTCAAACTCAGATCAGTGACACCTAAGCCAACTAAACAAGACATACAACAACCTAACATAAACAAGCAATAGATCAGCAGCATAAAAAAAAACAAATTTTGAACTTTAGCATAGATTATCAATATTGAAAAAGAAACCCATGTGATTGTTTTTTTATTTTTTACTTTTACTAAATAATCCCTCTAAATGTTTACCAAGAAATTATAGATGTTCTATATTTTTTTCCCTAGATAGCAAACAAGTCAAGCTAGGTTCACTTATATAAAAAGCCAAATAACTACTTTTAGTTGCTTTATGAGATATATTCATGTTCTTTCCCATTAAGCTTCTCAAAGAAACTTCATAACCTACATCATGACTAACTCTCACCTACAAGAAAAGGTCTGCAGCATTCGGTCCCTTGTTGTTGTAGTTAGCTTACTGTCTTCAATTATCCTGTTCACAAACAATACAACTCTTCCTCGAACTTGCAATATCAAATGACAATATAAATATGGGGCCAAAAAAGATATCTAAACCATTATAAGGATTTCAGACAGCGTTTTCAGTAAGATAACTAAAAATGTCAATCTCTTGAAATTTCAATAATAGAAGGAAGAGAAGGATATGTGTAGATAAGTTTACTATATTAACTCTTTTACCAGACCAGATGGGGTTATAGTGAAATTGACATAAAAAATAATAGCAAGACCCATTTAAAGAAGATACACCTTACCCTCTAACAAGGGAAGAGAAAAAAAGACATAGCAACTAAAATGATACACTAGATAATTTCCACCATAAAGTCTCAGTAGTATAGTCATTAATATACGATATTCCAGCTACATTCCTGCTTGCTCTTTTTTTTAATAGATTACAAAACAAAGAAATAATTTAATAGAAGACATACATTATATTATTACTCCGTAAAGGATTTGTCAACAATAGGATAAGAATACCGCAAATACGATTGTGCAGGGGTGTGCATGGTGCTCTTGGTGCACTGGTGTCCAAACGACACGCCTCAAATATAAAACGCGGGTTTCTTATTAAATCTGGAGAAGAAAAGAACAAACGTTGTTTTTTTGTTAAAAAAAAGAACAATAACTGCTCTGTTCTATTCTGGTCGTTTTATTTTTGTTCTTTTGTTTTTCGCTCCATTTTTCTGGTATATATACCTTCTTTTTTATAATTGTCGAATCAGAATTTGTGAAGAGGAGAGAGAAACTATGAAGAGGAGAGAGAACTGTGAAGAGGAGAGAGAAACTGTGAAGAGGAGAGAGAAAGTAATGGAAAATTCTCAGATATTGGTTGATTTTTCTACTTCAATATCAAATTCTATTGATTCTTCTTCTTCGAATTTGAATTCCTCTGCTGATAATTCGATTTGTGAAGGTAATTTTTCAATTTTTTAAAAACGAATTACTTATTTCTGATGATTTTGATTTCGATGTTCGTTATTTAATCATTTCAATTTATTTTGATTTTTTTGATCATATCGATTTTTTGCTTTAGCTTGTTGTTCTTTTATGCTTTAGCTTGTTTTTCTTTTTTGCTTTAGCTTGTTGTTCTTTTGATATTACACACTTCATATCAAATTGTTCTTTTACCATTTTTGTTGTTCTTTTATCTTTTTTGTTGTTCTTTTTTCACATGGTTAAAATAAGTGTTCTGCATGATATGTTCCTTTCTGTTATTTATAATGTTCTTTTTCTTTACTTTATTATGTTCTTTTATGCTCTATTGTTGTTTGTTTTTTTATTGGTAATGTTGTTTTACATGGTTAAAATAAGTGTTCTACATGATATGTTCTTTTCTGTATTTATAATGTTCTTTTTCCTTATTTATAATGTTCTTTTATTTATAATGTTCTTTGAGGTTCATCATCTTTTTGTTCTTTTGAGGCATTGGTCTGTTTATTCTGCCTCTCTTATTGTTCTTTCAGCTGTTTTTGAAGATTTAACATCATCTTTTGCTGGCCAAGTAGAAGCTTCCTTTGCTCTCCAATACTATACTTTTTTAAAAAAGAACAAACATAAAAGAACATTAAGATTTATATCTAATAAACATAAAAGAACAGAACAACAAAACACAAAAAAAAAAACAAAAAAGTGCACCGTTCTTATCATGAACTTGGCTCTCCTTCCCCCTCTTTTTTTATTTCTTTTATTTTTCATTTTCTATATATATATATATATATATATATATATATATATATATATATATATATATATATATATATATATATATATATATATATATATATATATATATATATATAATTATTATTTCTCTTATTGGATTCATAACTTCTCAATTTAGAAACACATTCTTGAGAGAGAAAGAGGAGAGTTTTTAGTTTCTCCCAACAAAAGAGAGATTTTATGAGAGAGAAAGTCCATAACAAATTTTCTCCTCCTTCTTTCTCTTAAATGTGATTTTAATTGAATTACGTTTACAAAAAATTAGTTTATTAAGCAAAATACTATTTCAATTTCGCTAGTTTTTGAATTTTTTTATTCATTCAAAGAGGTTTATGCTGTTGATGAAGGTGCATCGGGTGATTAAGGTAAATTTTCTCGTTCTTAATTCTATGTTCTTTTTAAATTTTAATGTTCTTTTCTTATAACTTCCTAATTCTGTGGTATCATAATAGTGTGTTCTTTTATAGAATCAGCAATTGTTCTTTTTACATATTTATAGTGTTGTTTTCAGACATTCTTTGATAAATAAAATAACGAAATTAAAACATATTTTTAATCTTAAATAATAAATTATATCAGAAGTGCACTAACGACTTTTAAAATTCAACGTCGTGTTATTTTTTTAATTAGAACATAAATTGGTTGAAAAAGAACATTTCCATAACTTAAAAGAACAAGAAAAAATATAGATCTGGTTTTAAAGTTCATCAAAGGTTCGTCGTTTTATTTTTTAATTAGAACATAAATTGGTTGAAAAAGAACATTTCCAGAACTTAAAAGAACAAGAAAAAATATAAATCTGGTTTTAAAGTTCATCAAAGGTTCGTCGTTTTATTTTTTAATTAGAACATACTGTAAATTGGTTGGAAAAGAACATTTCCAAAACTTAAAAGAACAAGAAAAAATATAACTGCTTTTTATATTTGTACTTTTTGTCTGATTTGTCAATATTAGTGTTCTTTTTGGGTTTTTGCTAATATTCTTTTACTTTACTTGTTAATGTTCTTTTCTGATTTATTTTCTCTGTTCTTTTTTTTTTTTTTTGCGATTTTTATGTTTGTTGCATTTTATTGTTATTTTTGTGCGTTTTTGGGTAGGTGCACGAAGAGAACCGTGCACACCCCTGTATAATCCGAGTGTTATAAGAATACTACTATAACGAAAGTAGCAAATTAAAGGTAAACCAACTGGTATAAAGGTAATACTCATGGATGATTATTCTGATTCTATGGAGACGCGAAAGGTTGTGGACTGGGCATATATATCATGGATTACTTGCTTGAGATGTCTGAGTCAGTCTTCATGAGGGGCATTGGCAAGATCCAAGGTTGGAAAAAACAAGAAGACCACTTAAATAAAGGGAAGTAAGAAAATCTTAGACTATACTTCGTAATACTTTTTAAAGTTATCAAAAACCACATTAAATCATGTCTAAACAGATTCCACTGTCATTGTATATACATAAAAGATTCTGACCTTTTGGTGGTTTTAGAGAATGGTGAATTAATACAATACCTTCTATTTACCTTAGTGTGATAACTCAGGTTTTTCATTTCACACCTCAGAGCAATTACATGTGTGCAAGAAGAAAATGGAAGCCAATATGAAAATGTGGGAACAATAGCTAGGCAATGTTGTGAGCAATCAAGGTAAAGCTAAATAGGATAACAGTCTCAAAATATATAGCTAAGATGAGCACGAAAACAGTTTTATAAGCCCAAGACAGTAGAACAAAATAGCATACATAGAAGATTTAAAAGACACTCACGAATCAGGTTAAAGCAATGGAAAGTAGAGTAGTTTTATTGCATATGAATCACCAGAGCAAGATTAGAACAGGTATATTAATAAAACTCAAATCATATGTATTTCTTAATTAAGAAACCCTAATTTAAGAAGCCAACAAAAAGCCATTGAAAAAGCCACCAAAAAGCCATTTGCCAAAGATCCAAAAAATGATGTAACCAAATAAGGAAGGATACTAAATATAATATTAAAAATCATATTAGTTTGAAATTGTCATATTAAGATGAATAATCAACGATAAAATCCAATTAGACTACCCGCCCTTCATTCCACGAATTTTCATTCAAAACGAATACCCAATTAGTAGGGCTGTCAATTCTCAACCCGAACCGTTGAACCCGCTGGGTTAATCCGTATCGTTAAGAACCCGAACCGTTAATAACTCGTTAATTGGAACCCGAAACTAAACCGAACCGATAATATTTAACCCGAACCCGAACCGTCTCGAAAACATTAACCCGATTAAGACCCGATACCCGATAACAAACCGCCACGCGTCAACCCGAACCGTTCCTACCCGAACCGAATGGACCCGAAAACCGTTAATGACCCGATTTATTTCAACCCGAACCGTTTCGACCCGGGAAAAACCCGTTCACAACCCGAACTGTATCAACCCGAACCGTTTACAACCCGAACTGTTTCAACCCGAACCGTTTACAACCCGAACTGTTTCAACCCGAACCGTTTACAACCCGTAACCCGTTTACTACCCGTTTAATTCAAACCGTTTATAACCCGCCTCGAAAATAAGTTTTAACTTGAAATGTTTTCCGCCATACCAAACAGAGCCGAAATGCTAAGATATCAAATGAATTAAACGAATTCATCAGCCAATTACTCCGTATTATGAAGTCCTAATTACGAGTTTTGTCACCAACTTGCAAGCTCTTTATTGTGTTGCTGCACTTGGAATGAATATTTATGTCTTAATTCCTAATGCGAGATAATTATATTAATAAAATCAACTAAATTAAAAATCAAGGAAAAAAATAAAATTATGATGATTGGAATTAAAAGATTACAGTTTACAAATTTCTTTTACGTGTTATAATAAAATTATTAGATTTTGTTTCTTTTACGTGTTATAATAAAATTATTAGATTTTGTTTGAACGGTTGTTAATCAAACGAGTAACTGAACATATATTTCCAATAGGATATATTACTGTATGGTAGGGATGTTAACAAGCCAAACCAACACCGAACATGCTAAGGCACGGCTCGGCTCGAAACTAGTGGATGTCAAGCACGACAAGCCTCCAATATTTGGACTCGGCTTGAGTCCAAGCTGGGCTTGAGTCCGGGCTCGAAACTTAGTTTGAAAAAGTTGGGCTTAGGCTCAAGTCAAAAACTAAAGCTACCCACCATATGCTTTTATAATTTGGTTTCTCTCTTAGCATTGCTATGTTTTCAATGTGGGACTCCATGTTTTGTTTAAGTCATCCTACATATTTCGTATGTTTTTATAACTTGGTTTCCCTCTTAGCATTGGCTAAAATTTCGATGTGGGACTCCATGTTTGTTTAAGAGAAAAATTCACCCTACATATTCTTATATAACTTGGTTTCACTCTTAACTTCAATGAAGTTACAATGTGGGACTTCATGTTTATTTAAAAAATTTCAAACAATGAAAGGAAATATTATTATAACAACAAGACTCTAAGTGCATTTAAATAATAAATTATTAATTAGTTTAATTCAAGAATAATCAAATATTTTAAAATATACTTCATTCCTTTTGTGAAGAAAATAGAGTACAAAGGTTTTTTCCAACCAATGTGGTACAAAATCAAACTCTATGCTGAGGGGAGGAGTAGTAGCTATTTATAAAGAAAATAAGATTGGTGCTTGTTTTCTTAACCAATGTGGGACTTTAGTGTATAGTGGAGTATTATTTAAGGCCCAAGTTGGATTACAAACCGAATCAACCCCCTCCGAGCCAAGCTTTGACCAAGCCAAATCCGAATAGTTTGCGAGCCGTACTGGCTCGTTAGCACCCCTAACTGTATAGTTATAGTCTTGTACAATTAAATAGATGTAAAGGATCTATAGTCTCATAAAGTTATTTATATATTCACATAGTTATATAATTACTGTCATACATAGTTATATACTTGTAAACTTATAATCTCATAAATATATAGAATTAATTAGATAGTTCTAAACTAATAATCTCACAAAGTTATATACTTATATAATTACACTATATCGTTACAGATTTATATCCTTACATAGTTATAGTTCTGTGGACTTTTAGTTCAAAATAATTATAATCATCAATTCATCAGTTATTAGCTTATTAGAGCAATAAAATATAGAATGTTATATTCCTTAATTCTTGACAATGTTATAAAAGTATAAAACTCATGAATTTGTATTGTTTTATTAGTCTTACACTCTTTTATTGACTCGTATTCATCTGACTAATCGTCTAATCGATCATTAAACTATATTGATCTAATTCAATACCAGCTTATAAGCTTATAACCCAAGAACTAATCAAAAAGGTATGTTGTTTTAATTGAATCGACTTAATTCATTAACAATTGAACTTGTTTGTCTCGTTCCGTTGTTGAACATGTTAGGCTCGTTGCTGTTTAAACCAATATGAATGTATGACAAACTTGTATTTACAAAATTTACAAATTCATTACGCATTAATTCATCATTGTCCATTATTAATTACTACGTTATTAGTATTTAGTTCATCAATACATGTTTCATAATACTCTTACATGGTAGGGGAGGGCATAGATTATTTTGATTCCATTTGAATAATATGATTGGTAAATACTACAGGACATAGTAAAAGACATCGACTGACTTTTCTTAATTAAGTTTATGAAATTAATTGGATAGTGAACATTACTACATTAGCTGTTCGTCAAAAAAAAAAATAACATTAGTTATAAATCACGTAATCAAATTGTATGGGCTCTTTTACCTTTTCACTTTGCTTCAATAATGTAGATATTATAATATAAGCGCATTGAAAATTGTGATTTTAATAATAACCCGACATTTTTTGTAATTTGTATCCGAATTGATCCGACTAAACACGAACCCAGCCCGATATAAACCCGACCCGATATGAACCCGACCCGATTACAATCCAGCTAAACCCGTTAACGAACCGAACCGAATTGACCCAACCCGACTACAATCCGACCCGATCTGACCCGATCCGATATGAACCCGACCCGATATGAACCCGACCTGATTATAACCCGAACCGATATGAACCTGAACCGATATGAAACCGACTTAACCCGTTTTTTACCCGACCAAATATGACCCGACCCGATATGAAACCGACCCGATATGAACCCGACCCGGTATGAACCCGACCCGATATGAACCCGCACTACATAACCCGAACCCGAACCGAACCGAACCGTTTAATTTTCAACCCGACCCGAACCGAACCGAATCGATAGCAAAATGAACCGGTTTCAACCCGAACCGATGAACCCGAACCGAAACCGAACCGATGACCCGATTTGACACCCCTACCAATTAGACTACCCCCTTCTCTTCACGAATTTCACTCAATATATTCATTTCCCTCCTTAACGCCATTTCGGCGCCATTTCTTCTAGATCTAGGTTTAGGGACTCATTTCAGTTAGCAGCGCAACTCAACTTGATTCTCTCCAAAATTCTGAACTCAATTATCACTCAAGGGCTTAGATTACCACAATTTTGCATAGTTTTCAGGTAATTGTTTTCTCCAATCTTGTTCGTTAATCTTCAATTGATTTGCAAGTTATGCTGATTTATTTGTTATTCATAATTGAATTTTGTCGATTTTAAAATTTTGCTAGTTTCTCTTACGAGAAAGAATTTTGGGAGAAAAACGGCATTTCACTAATAATTTAGGAGATTTTCGTTAAAATTTATGTTAAATTTCATAAGCTTTCCTTTAATTGTGAAATCATGTTACAAGTTTTTGCTTCCTACTGAAGTTGTTGGCAACTTGGCTTGTTTCTATTGATGTCATGGGTTTTCTATTGTTTCTTTTTACTGTGGAATTGATAGATCAGTGTTTGAGCCGATTTTTGTTAAATTGAGTAATGGATTTGAGTTTCCTAGATGGTCCAGTTTACTTATTTGTCAAATGGCTCATGTTTTATTGTATAATAACTACTTTTATTTCCCTATATCAGATTTGAATTACTTTGCATACAACTTGGAATATTACTTTGCTCCTCTTGTCTTTTATCTAATGTTTATTATACAGGTCTGTAAGAGCGTTGAATTAGAGTAAATAGTATCAATTTAGAATGCATCAAGGGTTGAAGTTTAGAATGAAAATTTGAGTACAATGTTTGCTATTGGTGTTCTGTGCTGGACAAGAAATTGAATTGGGTATTATGATTATTGCTTCCTCAAATAATTTTTTCACTAGTGAAGGATAGTGTGCCGGGGCAAGCATGCTCATGAGTTGTTACCATACTCCATTCCTCGCCATAGACGCAATATTCCAACTTCAAAGTTCAGATTATGAGCATTAACTTATTTTGTCCTGTCTTTGTTCACTGTGTAAGTACTCCGCAATTGGGATTTCTGTGTGGCTGCCAATATAAGTTCATGGATGATGCCTTCTGTTTTTTAAACTTGCAGACGCCTGGTTGATGCGCTCACTACCGGTCTTAGAAATATGAGTACTTTTAATAGGTTTGATTACCAACTTATTTAGATGCTTGATATTTTGTTTTTCAATCTGATTAACAAGTGCCTCTACTGATATCTTTTGCAGATAGTGAGGGAAAAGCATATTGATAGAGGGTACTTGACAGTTGCTTCTTACGGAATTCAAGTTCCTGTTTGATATGGAGTATTAAGCCTTTCATTGTGTCCAAACTTTTCATTCTACTCTCCATTAATCAAAACTCTAGCAATATTTCTTCTTTAGTATGGTGTAAAAAGAAAATTAAAAAAGGGCTTGATAGGTTTGTACTTGAAGTGGGAACTAGAGACATGTTAGGTGCCAAACATTTTGCAAATTCTAGAAGAGAATCAATGGCACCTTTAAAGCCTAGTCAGGCTACACTAACAAGGAAGTCCGCCAGGACCAAATTTGTTATAGATAATGCAGATCCAAATTTCGTTGTTAGGCTTGTACTAGAAGTGGGAGCTAAGGATTTAGATGGAGACAAGATTCCAACTCCATAAAGTTTTGAAGAGAAATTGAAGAAAAGCCATCTCCTCCAATAGTTTCTGACCCGCAGAAAAAAGTGGTAAGATCTCACCTCTTTTCAATGTTATTAGATAGAATGCCTTTGTAGAAAGGATTCTCCGAATCTCCGTAGCCATTAATTATATTAGTTTTGCATTCTGAAAGCTGACCAGTCAACAGTTTTATCCGTGTTTTCCATTTGCAATCGTTTTCGTTTCAGCACTTTAGAGTTATACCACCTACAATACCAAGAATAGAATTCATTATTTCTTCCTTTTAGAATTACTCTTCTGCTATATTCTTACGCTTCTGTTATAATTCTTACTAAGTATTTGGTAATTTACATTATTAAATACTTACTATCCAGATAGTTAGAGTTTGTTAACTAATTAAATTGGATACCTCAAGCAAAAAGGAATATTTTTTATTGGTCTTTGAACTAAGATAGACAATAATGTTAAAGTAGGGCAATCAAGTGCTTAAAAATTTCTTGTAGTGATTAATTTCCTCAAGGTGTTACCTCTATGGGCCCGCCTGGATTGGGGGGAATGGGGTGTAACAATTAATAGGGTAATAAATATGGGCTTTAACCACATGCCTGGATTGGGGTTAGTTTTTCGGCCCATACTTTTTTCCCCAAATATGAGGGTAATGTATTACCCTAGCCCCCCCTAGGGTAATAATTAACCGGGTAATTTCAACTCTTGCTCTTCATTGTTCAGACTTGGTTTCGTCGTCAACGCAGTCTTCACCATAGCTCTCTTCCTCTCTCTTCTTGATCTGTCAACTGGAATCTTCAATTCATCATGGTTGCTTTTTCTCTCTCTACCATGGCTAATCTACTGTATATTCTTCAGGTTTTTAATTTTTCCACAATTATTTTATCAACTTTTTTTCCGATTAAATTACCGATTTTTGTTTGATTTCTACTCATTTTCAAATTCTTTTATTTGAACTTCCAACGTGGTTATGTTTGATATTTTTTTACATGTGATTTTTTTATTTATATGTTTCTTTTTTTTCTTTTGAGGTTTCAGATGTTCTACAGAGTTGTGGGATTTTTTTTTTCTTTTTCTGATGGAAGTGGGATTGTTCTTATGATTAGCAGTAGGTTTGATTTATTGTGATGAAGTTGAATATATTACTCTCAAAGTTTCTGGATTTAAAAAAAAAAAAAGAGGTATCCTCAAATTTTCTGGATTTGGGAAAAAACTAAGAACATTCTTGTATTTTTTTAAATAATAAAAACATTACTGTATTTTCAACAAAATAAAAGAGAAATTGCATTCATTAATATGTTTATATAGCTTCATTCCAAACACACGAAGCATTAACCCAGTAAAACTTACCTTATTTCCAAACCTCTTCCATAGCTATCCCCATAAATTTTCCACCCCTAAACTTGTCCTCCAGTAATAGTTCCCCAATAAAATCTACCCCCTTAATTATTAACTTTAATCCAGGCGAGCCCTATATGTAAATTTTCTTGTAGTGTACATTTCGTAAGTCTTCAATTGGGAAGATGAACTTGCAATTGGGGAGCACTTGGTACGATTAACTTTCGATTGGGGAGCACTTGGAACGATTAACTTGCGATAGGTATGCAACTGCTGAATAATTTGATTTCCACTTACATGTTAATAATTTCCTTGTTATTGCATAATTGATGAGTTGGAGTCGACTGAAGATTTGTTTTGTGAGCAATTTTTACTTCTTTATTGACAATTTGATGAATTAAGAGGGTTCAGTATATGAGTTTCTTGCAATTATCAATAGCATTACGTTGTGTATGATTAGGATAATCTGGGATTGTTTTCCATTGTCTTTTTCATCTGTATTGACTGTTTAGTGTTTACTGTGGACATACTCGCATCTAATTTGACAGTTTACTGTGGAAATATTCCAATCAAGAGGTAACTAATAATGACCTTTTTTGTGTGTGTGGAGGTTCCTTGGAGGAAATTACTCTGCAACAACCAAGTCCTCCTAAGTGTATTTTTATCATGTGGTTGGCTGTGATGAGGAGATTGTCTACTTGTGATAATCTGCTGAAGATGGGTGTTCATTGCGATCAGGTTTGTAGATTTTGTTCTGCTGCGAATGAGGATATCAATCACTTGTTTTTTGCTTGTAAGTTTACATCAGAGGTATGGTGTAGCATTCTAAACTGGCTTGGATGCCACAGACCCGTAGGAAGTCTGAGTTTTGAGATCGACAAATTGGTGAAAGATTGTAACGGGAATTCTGGTTTTCATCAGCTTCATAGGATGGAACTTTCGGTGTCTTTCTATTTCTTATGGTTGGAGCCAACATTAGGATTTTTAATCAGTCTACTCGTAGTTCAACAGAGAATGTAAAGAGCATTCAACTTGTTGTTGCTACTAGATGTCTGCATACGAAAAATCTGATTGATCTTTTGCCATGAGCCTAACTGGTTACAGTCTATGTTGAAGTCTTGGTGCAGCTGCTGCATTGTGCCTCTGTTCCTATTTTGTGTCTTTGGTGGTTGGCTTTGCTCTGATGTGGCTTTGCTCTACTGTTGTTTTGTTCTGCTGCATGCTCTGCTGTTGTACTCTGTTATGTCTTCTGCAATTTGGCTATTTTTTTGGCTGTTGTTTGTGTGTTTTAGTTTGGGATGCGAGTTTGTGCTCCCTTAGCGGTTTTATTGTTTCTTTGTTTGAATATTCTTTGGTTTCTACCTTTTGGTAACAAAATATATATTATCTACCAAAAAAATAAAAATAATGACCTAATTTTTTTGCTCAAATTTTGGTTTTTTAATCAATTAATTTTGTTGAGATGGGCTTATTCTGGTAAGCAGTAGGAAGTTTGTTTGGGTGCTGATTTATTATGGCATGTTCTGGTTTAGCTGGAAGTTGGTTGGTTTTCTTAATCTGTCTAATTTTTCCTGATGTTATGATGTTAAGTAGTATTGATCATTAGAGTGTCGTTTTAGTTAAAGTTTAAGATTATTGCTATCCTTGCATAAGCTTAAAAAATATCTTCAAGCTTTCATGGGGAGAACACGTTCAGTTGAAAACTTGGAGAACACTTACAGTCTTGCCTCAGAAATCGATGCAGTATGTTTGATCTATATGCTGCACATAAGAATAAGCAACTTTGTAGCATCATTTGAATTATAAGTTTGCTTTGTTTTGAACTCATCTTTCTGTTTCAGATACGGGTTTATAGAAATAGCTTCCACTCTTTCCTCGTTGCTATAGTTAACCCTAACAAGCAGGCTCTTGGTTGCTTCTGTTCTGCTCGCAGTTGGGTTGGAGCTGTTGTTCAGTGATAGGGTTCCAGTTGGAAGAGTTGGTAGAACTTCATCGGATGGGAAGCTGTTGTTGCAACAACTTGAAGTTGAGTGGCTGCCTGCCTTTTCTTGCTGTTAATCAGGACTATGTAGCTGTTCTGTTTTATGTTTTTTTGTACTAGTTCATATGGAATCCTAAATTATACATTCATCTAATCAAATGTTCCAGCTTACTCTGATCTGCACTCTAATCCGGTTACTGCTCTGCTTACTTACTAACGTGCAACTTTTTTAATTGTTTTGCTTGGCGTTGTGTTGGTTGTTTTTCTTGTTTCTGTTTTTGATCATTGCTCCTTGTTATTCTGATCAGTTAGGCTAGATAAAAGTTAGCATCGTCATTCAATTTCTTTAATTCATTCTCCGAGCTAGTACTAACTACATGGGCAGAATTGTTCTCATCATCAACATAGAAATTCTGGTTCGCATGGGCTCACTTAAGATAATAAAAGACTATGTGAACTAATATGTCACTACACTTTGTTTTATATGCAACTTCACAAACTAATATGTCACTACACTTTGTTTTTTCCTCTTAAAACTACCATGACACTATACCAATAAAAAGAGTCTATTAGCTCAATTGGCAGAGCTTTGTGCAATAGCACAATGATGTAGGTTCGAATTATACATAGCCTACTATTAGTTTATAATATTATTCTCATATTGGTTGATTGTTTACTTTAGTTTATGATACCCTTATTAATCCAAGAAAAAAAAAATCAGAAACCTAATTCATGAAAATAAGTCGGAGAAATGAACAGAAGAATATAAAAAACACGGTTACGAGTACAAAATATGGATAAAAAGCAAAAAACAAATAATTTTTTTAATTTCTTTTTAATGCTAAAAAGTACTTTTTAGGGACATCGTAAATTTCATTAGCGCTAAAAAAAGAAAAGGTTTTAGAGGCAAGCATTACTTTATTAAAGGTAAAAATAATAATTTAGGGGCAACTAAAATTTCACTGATGTTAATTTTTTTTATAGGCAATCATTACTTCATTACTGCTAAAAAATACTTTTTTAGGGGGAATTTATTTTTCACTGATGCTGAAAAATGTTTTAGAGGCAACCATTACCCCATTAATGCTAAAAAGTACTCTTTAGGGGTAACTGAAATTTCAGTAAGGCTAAAAAAAAAGGTTTTTGAGGCAAACACTATTTTAATAACGTTTAAAAGTACTTTTTAGGGGGAACTAAAATTTAACTGATGCTAAAATAAAGTTATAGAGGCAACTATTATTGTCTGATGTTAAAAAATAATGTTTTAGAGGCAACCATTAATTCATTAATGCGAAAAAGTACTTTTTAGGGGCAACTAAAATTTAAGTGATGCTAAAAAAAAGTTATATAGGTAACCATTATTTTCTGATGCTAAAAAAATATTTTAGAGGCAACCATTATTTCATTAATGCTAAAAAATATTTTTTAGGGGCAACGTAAATTTTATTGACGCTAAAAAACTGTTTTAGAGGCAAATATTATTCCACTAATGCTAAAATGTACTTTTTAGGGGCAGCTTAATTTTTTTTGATGCTAAAAAAACCTTTTAGGGGTAAGCATTATTTTATTATTGCTAAAAAGTACTTTTAGGGGCAAGCTAAATTTCACCGACCCTAAAAATAACTTTTAGAGGCTACCATAATTAACTAATGCTAAAAGACACTTTTAGAGGCCACAAAAAATTAATTGCCTCAAGGTGTTGCCTCTATAAATTTTCTTGTAGTGTACGGAATACCATTTTATATGAAGTAAGTTTAACATCGATGAATAGAAGTATGACATAAAAATATTACTCCCCGAAAATTACTCCCCCCGAAATGTATTGTTCATGGAAAATTGTATACACACTTAAATAATGCAAACCATTTCACAACGAATACACTCAATGACTCATATGATCATACTAGTAAAGTGTAAACAAATGGAAAAACGGAAAAATGAATGTAAAATTAATTATACATCCATGTAAAAACAATACTCCATGAAAAGGAAGAACAAATAAACAAATGGAAAATTGTTTATACACTCGACAACGAATGGAA
Organism: Spinacia oleracea; assembly: GCF_020520425.1. Lineage (NCBI taxonomy): Eukaryota > Viridiplantae > Streptophyta > Magnoliopsida > Caryophyllales > Amaranthaceae > Spinacia > Spinacia oleracea. The sequence continues at coordinate 112,315,944 of NC_079491.1, read as the reverse complement.
AATTGTGTATACACTCGACAATGAATGGAAAATTGTTTATAAACACTCAAATGGTACAAACCATTTTACAATGAACACACTCAACATCGTACCCTAAACAAATGGGAAAACGAAATTTGGCAGCAGTGAATGGAAATTTAATTATACACGGTATTGTTAAAAAAAATATGAATCAAAGATTCTGTAAACACTCAAATAAAATACATTTGAAAGCAGAAAACCCGAATACGATAACGTATTACTGATTTATTCATCATCCCTAAGGATATGGATATGGCTTGCCGTATTGAACATTGGACATCATCCCTATGGATGTAGTCCATATGGATATGGCATGCCGTATTCAACGACTTCAACTGTTTCGGCATGACCGAATTCCCCACCAGGTCCCATGTCAGATTGCAGCGCCAAGTTGACATGTTTCTGATCCCTGAATCCAATCCTAGATGCATTTGTTTTCCAGGGAACGTTTCTGGTATAACGAAGCCTATCAAGGTATATGAGAAGCAAAAATGGGTTGGTTAGAAGATAACTGCAGTACAATATAGAGATTGGAAAATATTATAGAGCAAGCTAACCAACAAGAGAAGTGTGGATCCACCGAATCCCTCAGTTGTGCGATCCATCTCCAAGCGAGATTTGACAAGCCAATTCAATAAATAGTTCCCCCAACTATATATAAGTGCGTTGTTGGCCTTGTCCAGAGTGTTCAGGTGTTGTGGGCTGATCAAGCCACGCTTCTGCATCGGATACAGGAGTACACCTAATGCATACATCAGGAAATGCTGCTGGAACATCTCTTTGTCTATTGTTTTACAGAGCATTTTAGCAAGCACCTCTAAATCTGTGATTGCACCACGGGTGTTTGAGCCTTTGTAAAACATATTCCTCTTTTTTACCTCATGCTTACTGGTTTTTTCAGGGTAAAATAAATCCTGACTAGATCGGATCCCCAAGACCCTGCCGATCAGTTCTTTATCCACAAGAGTTGAAATGTGGTCCCTTATTTTAAGGCGCAATGTATGGGGATCAAACCTAGATGTTATCCAGTACCCAAACTCGGGATCAATATGCGTTACCTTCAGTCTTAAAAGGTGCTTGAAACCCATGTCCGAAATCCATTGTGTTTTTGTATCCTTCAACTTACTGATGAGGTGCTTAAACTTACCTACATCACATCCCATTCCAGCTACAGGGGACTGTAAGCATAACGTAATGCATAGTCACAATACATTACCACGAGGAGATACAATACTATCAGCAAAATTAAACTGAGTTTGAACATGGAATGAAAATATGTGCTCGTAACTTACTTTTAGATAACGTTTGACACGTACATTAGCCCGAACACCATCCTGTATTTGTTTTGTCGCATTTGTCTGATCCACATTATATGCAGACATAACTCAGTACCATAACGCAAGTGATTATATTGTGAACTTGGAAACAAGATTATAGAGATTATAGAGAACATTTGTTACCTTAGGTTGAGCTACGGATGCTCTAAAAAAATTCTTCCTGTTACGCCCTTTGTTGTGCTCTGCGACACCAGCTATTGGCCTTTTAGCGGGAGTGCTGTTCATATTGGTCGTTAAATCCCAACCAAAGACCACTGTGTTTAAATTCTGGATGATATGTTTACCCTCTTTTGTTTGCATGCCATCCCTTCAAGTTGATAAAACATCCAGGTTCTGTAATTTGGTAGATATTTGAATCCAACTTCTCTACACAAGGGGCATACAAAATCTTGAACTTATTATACCCATAACCACACATTTTGTTTTCAAGGATGTCTAGAGTGAAATTTCCCGTACAGACACTTAAACTATCCTGAACCCCATCAATGTATTCCCGTTAAGGATGGAACACAAATTTCCCACTATGCCAAATAGTTATTTTTATTTGATTCGCAGTAGCCATAAGTCTGCAGAAACAATTCCATACACAAATTACTAGTATGAACACATCACATTGGTCTACAATTGCACCTCAAGGGTAATAAATACAGCTAATATAGCAATAATATCACTTAGCAGTAAGCCGACTTACGTGGTTCTGGCAGTAAATGTCACGCGGTAGCAGTAACACCCTAATAATTCCTTGATTTTTATAAAACATTTTCCAACTTAAAACAAAGGAATTACCAAGATATTACCGCCACCGTGATAACGGTTAAGGCTATTTACCAGAATTACGCAGCGGAAATAACTAACTTTCAAAACATATAAAATAGTTAATGGTCAATTAACAACTTGGAACCACTAAGGCCCAAACCAAAGTATTAAATAGATTAAAATCCATTAACTATAGTCTAAATAAATTAAGTAGTAGTCATGACTAGAAATTAAATAGAGTTTATAAAATACGGAAGAGAAATAAACTCTCAAGCACGAATCCCATGATAACTTCTCCCGTAAGTTATCTCTACAAACCTGCTTTATTAAAATCTACTCCCTAACAACGCAAATGCAATGATGGATCATCATAGGGTTATTAAGGCGAAGGCCATGACCAAAAGACATGAAGCACGAAGTCAGCAAAAGCTGAGTACGAACAAGCTAGAATAACGTTCTATCCTAACATGCTTCACTCAACGAATTAATAATCCACATGCAAAAGCCATTTAATTAACAAGTAAACATGGAGACAAGACTCGGCACTTGACACGACTCTTGAGTCATAGTTTAATAAAGAAGTAGCTTCGAACGGGTAAATAAAGTATCCTCAAAAGGAAAGAAAAGGGTGATGGGAGCCAACCATACACCGAATAATAATAAGTCGGACTCCTACCGACAGTCGGGCCATACCGACGGAATTCCAATGCATAACAACATAAAAAGAAAAATGAAACAACGTCTTGTATCATTCAAGGAGTACAAGTTTTCCGGCAAGACTCCCCCCATTGTTCATACTCAAGGTATATACGTTCCAAGAGTTTTGAAGCTCATTCGGGTTGCACTTTACGTTAATTAGTATGTTATGTTCAAGACTCAACCCAAAGACATAACTCACAAATAATTCAACAATTACACCAACACATAATTCAACAATGACACTTCATTTTAATCCTTTAGGACTTGTGATCAAACATAGGACTCAAGTGAAATTACTCCCATTGTTCCTTCTCAAAAACATTGTTTGAGATAACCCGACATTGCCTATTAACAAGCGAGGTGTGCCCTTAGCACGAATAGTCCTTAGTTCAATTCACATAGACTCTCCAAACGTATTCTACACTTGCGGTAGAATAAACAATGCGCTGCGGCAATATTCAATAGGCTCACTGTATGCCAGACATCCCGTACTATAGCATAATCATAATAACTTGCATGCGCAACACTCATACATGCATACCAACTTGAACAACATGCTTGAAATTAGGGGTGCTTATGAGCTCAGCGAACTCGCGAGCTACTCGAACCCGACTCGGTCAAAGCTCGGTCAAAACTCGACTCGAATCAGCTCGACTCGAGCTCGAGATCGACTCGAAAATTTAACGAGTCGAGTTGAGCAACTTGATACTCGACTCGAAAAGCTCGAGAAGCTCGAATTATATATATATAATATAATATTTTATTTAAATAGAAATTTTTTATTTTATCATTTTTATTCATCATTTTATGTTTTTTTGTTCCTTAAAAAATATACTTGTTTTTTTTCTTCCTAAAATGGATGACTAAATTATTAAGGACAAAAAAAAAATCGAAATCGTCCATCTAAATTACACTATTTGGCAGCCAAAAAAATTTCTATAGTTACTCCAACGTATTCATTTTGTCCCACATAGGTAAATAAGTGAGGGAGGAAAGAAAGAAAGGTTATATTATCTTTGTCCCACATTGATAAATAAGTGAGGGAGGAAAGAAGGAAAGGGTTATAAGTATTACTCTTTAAGTGTGAAAGTGTACAAATCACTTCCATTGGGCTTTCATTTGGGCTAATGGATATAATGATTTGGGGTATAAACTTATTTTTTATAAGATTTGAACGTGATTCAAGTCGAGTTTGAGCTCAATTTTGGATTTTCAAGTCGGGTTTTGAGCTCGAGCTTGAGTTTTCGAGCTGATTTCGAGCTTGAGTTTAGTTTTTGAGCTCAAGTTTGAGTTTTCGAGTTGATTTCGAGTCGAGTTCGAGTCGAGTTTGAAAATTTTAAGCTAGCGAGTTTTCGAGTCGAGTCGAGCTTGACTATAAGTTTTCGAGTTCGAGTCGAGCTTAGCTAAACTCGAACTCGACTCGGCTCATTAGCATCCCTACTTGAAATAATTCAACGATTATAAAAGTCCATAACATGATAGTTCAATAGAATCTATAAAGCATAATTCAATTCATAACATGCTCGTTCACATAGATTCAATAACAATTCTCACATGCCTGTCTACACATCAAACATGAATTCCAAACACATAAGTTCACATGATTTGCATTCAATACACTTCATAAAGTCCTCAAGGGATGGGTGATCACCCTAGTCTTGTATGTACCTGGAATACCTAAGTACGGGGGTCACTGTGCGAATCACGACTCACTAGAAATAAACTCCTATAAACACAAAGGAGAAACTTAATTATTGATCATGTTTACTAAATTTCCAGCAACTATTTAAGAAACTAAAACCCTTGGTTTCATTAGAAATTAATCGTTATTCATTAATTTAATAGTCTCAAATAGTCAACTCAAGTCCTAGCATAAAACATTGATTTTTTAGCTTTAAAAATCATTAAAATCAACTCTTTAAAGCTTAATAACAAATCTGAAAATATAAGTTGATTCCCATAATTTAAATCGTCATTAAATTATGTGAATCAATCGCTTGAACATTCGGAATTTAAATCCTACTAGTGGATCATTAATAAAACCATGTTTTGACCTTAAAAATTGACACTTTAATGAACCTTTAAATCTGAAATTATAATTCTTTTGAATCAAAACCAATCTCATCAATAAGTATTAAAACACGGTGTTCATAATCGTTCCAACCAATTTAAATACTCCAAATAATTAAATAATCACAATTAAATAATTAAAACAATTTAAAACTGAAAATTGAAAAGTTTGAAAGTATACAATTTGATTATCAACAATCAACAACACACACACACAACAATTGATGTGTTGTGTGTGTGGGAGCGACGAAGGAAACAACAACACAACATGGCACCCGCACGAGCAGCGCGCAACACAACAACGACAGTGCTGCGTGTGTGGGCGAGTGGGCGAGGGCGCTGGACGCTGGGCGCTGGGCGAGAGGGAGAGGGGCACGCGAAGGTGCGCGCACAACAGCAACAGTGAGTAGCGACGAGCGCTGGGCGTTGGCTGCGGGGGCGAGGGCGAGAGATATGCAGCGAGGGTGCGCGGGCTAGGCACACGAGCACAAGCAAACGAGCAAAGGCACTCGTGCCTTTTGGATGAAGAAAAGGGCGGACGAAAAAGGAGAGAGAGAGGAGAGAGAAAATTCAGAAATTAAGGTTGGGGATCTCATGAAGGGGAGGGGTATTTATAGGTTCTCATCCCTTCATGGGCTAAGTTTTAGGGTTTAAGGTTGGGCTTGCTTACGGGCTTGTTTATTATTAATTCCTTGCAAGCCTTGTTAAGTTTGATCATGGAATTTAACTGGGCTTTGATTAAATTAAATTTGTTTTCAAAATACGACCCAACAAATCCCGATTAAATAAATTCGTTGAATTTATTTGATAAAAATACGGTTTTTCGTAAATAATTAATAATTAAATTAATTAAAATAAAAACACATTTAATTCTCATTAAATGAAATTAAATCCATAAAAATTCCTATAAATATATAATAAAATATATTTACAAATTCCGAAAAATACGAGGTATTACAATAGCGATTGGCGCTTCCGTTTGAGATAGCTATTGGCGCTTTCGTTTGCGGTAGCGATTCTGGTTGAATTGGTGGGGCGATTTCGGTTGAATTGGTGGCGATTCTGGCTGATCTGGCGGCGACACAACCGTAACGGCTGTGGGCTTGGGGTTACTTGACTCCAGAAGGGTAACAGATCCAAAATTTGAGAGATTTACAATTATGAGGGTTGTGAGAGCAGTATCACAGACAAAGCCATTGGAAGAATTAAATGCAAACTTATATTCATATTTTTATATGTATTTTCTTTTCCAGGTAAATTCAGCAGCTGAATCATTGAATAAAGATTCCTCATCATCTCTTCCCTACCAACAAAAAAATCCAAAAGAATGATTCCCAAGCTTTTTGAGAAACGCTTAATGCTTATCGGTGAAAATAAAATAATAAAGTTCATACAACACATATAAGATTCATACTTCTTAAAAATGTTCATTTGATATTCAGAAACCTATATATATACTACACTAAATTACTTGTGCCAAATCGTAAGGCCCAAAATATTTTTAAACCATGCTCACTTTTCTAAAAGGCCCAAAGAACTAAGGACAATTTAATGTTCCCCATTTGTTTTACCTGATTAGAATATTTACCGAACTACCAGGGAAAAGGCTACATGTACACCTAGTGTACAAAATTTTCTTGTACATCACCACCATTAATTTGTTGACACATAATCAAACCCACTAAAAAATGAGAATGAAAGATAATAAATATGTCATTTCAACCAATAGAAAAGATTGGTGTACAAGATGCCTTGTACACTAGGCGTACAGTAGTAGGATCCAACTACCAGTATTTTACTCCCTCCGTCCCTTAATACTCGCACCGCTTTCCTATTCGGGTTTGTCCCTTAATACTTGAACCGTTTCAATAAATGGAAGTTTTTACCAATATTATATTATTTCTCAGACTTACCTACTAACCCACAATATTATATTATTTCTCACACCCACCAACTCGCTACAAAAAATCATTTTAAAATTCACACCTCCCACTCACCACTCCTCAATTCTTACACATTTCCCACTAACTATATTAAAAAAATACCCCACTATCAACTAAGACCCATTAAATTAATAAGTCAATTCAAGTGTTTTAAACTCCGCACCGGTCAACCCGGTGCGAGTATTAAGAGACGGAGCTAGTATTGCATTCAACTACCCTTCCTTAATATTCTTGTCCGGCCAAATGTGACTCCTCTTTAAATACGGGGGAGTATTAACTCGGTAATTACTTCTTTTTATTCGTTTTAATGAAATACCTTATTCGTCGTTTTATCACTCGTGTGTGCATGATGTTTGACTTATTTCGACACTCGTGCGTGCATGATGTTTGACTTATTGTGGCACATCTAGTGATTCAGACAAAGCATAATCAATCAATAATCAGCACTAGGATAAGAACTGAGTTGTGTTGACATGGCACATGACTCATATACACTGGCGCATTGAAGCGGTGTAGTATTAAAAAAGTCTTGAATCGAGTTTTGGAAAACTAAGACTCAACTTAAGACAAACCATATATTTTTATGTGTTTGACTAGTCTTCATGGTTATCAATCTCAACATCAACGTCAAGTCTTGAGACTTGAATTTTGTTGACATGGCATAAGAGCAATATCAAGGGGTCGGGGTCTAGTTTTAAGACTTCTCTCACATGCCACGTCATCATTGATAATAATTATATTAGTGTTAAAATTTTATTAAGATTCAATTAAATTTAGCTCTTCATGTTGAGTCTTAATTAAGTCTTGGTTTTTTCATGAATCGATTTAAGATTTTGTTACAAAATGATATTTTTGATCTTAACGCACTTCAATGCTACAAAATGATATGTTTGATCTTAAGACTAGGTGAGTCATGTGTCATGTCAGCAAAATTCAAGTCTTAGAGACTTGGCGCTGATGTTTCTCTAACAAACTAAGGCTCTTACTCAATAATTTATTTGCGTCAAATAAATAAATTTAAGAATTTTTTGTGGTTACTTTAGATGTTATAAATGAGTTTGAGTGGTGAACAACTAAATTTGGATGAGTTTGAAAAGTATTAACATAAATTAATTAATAATATTATAAAATTCTTAAAATCAGACCACCTTGATGATGCTCGTTACTCAAAAGCACGAAACACCTTAAAACGCTCGTCTGGTCATTATAAAACGCGAGTAGTATTTAAGTTATATCATTATAAAATAATTGGCCATATTTCCATACTTGATCTATCATATTTAAACAAGCTAAACCACAAGGATATTATTCTTAATTAATTACGGTGATCATTACGAAGAATAAAAATATTTTACATATTTCCATACTTGATCTATCATACTTAAACAAGCTAACCACAAGGATATTAGTCTTAATTAATTACGGTGAGCATTACGAAGAATAAAAATATTTTACATATTTCCATACTTGATCTATCATATTTAAACAAGCTAAACCACAAGGATATTAGTCTTAATTTATTACGGTGAACATTACGAAGAAAAAAAAATATGTTACATATTTCCATACTTGATCTATCATCATATTTAAACAAGCTAAACCACAAGGATATTAGTCTTAATTTATTACGGTGAGCGTTGACGAAGAATAAAAATATTATACATATTTCCATACTTTATTTATCATATGTAAACAAGCTAAACCACCAGAATATTAGTCTTAATTATTACATACTGCGAAGATTTTAAAAATATTTACATACTACTGTTAATTATAAAATCAGTGTTTTCTGAAACAACACCCTCATTGAAACGACAACCTCACCGCATCAAATTCCCAATTTAAAAATGGCAACAATCTCAAAGATAGCAAAGACGAGCAATGCTGTGGATAGACTTTCCTCACTTCCGGAAAGCATTCTTGGTGAAATACTGTCACTCCTCCTGATAAAAAACGCCACCACCACTTCAATCCTGGCCCAACGCTGGAAACACCTTTGGTCCCTTCATCGTCACGCAGTCTTTTGCTGCCCCTCCGGTGTAGGAATGCCTAGATTCTGTGAAGTTGTCGACCATGTTCTCCGACACTTGAGCCCTCAAATTGAAACCTTCTCCATATAATTTCCTTATGTCACCATTAGAAACGCAAACAGATTAAACCTCTACTTAGCGTATTTGAGTAGATGAATTCCTGAAGTTTGCGGTCGAAATGTTACCAGATTGATTATATCTATTAGCAGGAACATTTACGATCCAGTTTATACGGTCCCGTCTTGTGATTTCCGAGCCGAAACCCTTCAGGATCTGGAGTTGAGGGGCAATATGTACTGCCAGTTTCCTGAGAATGGTAATGTTATTCTCCCTAAATTGCGGTTTCTAGAATTTTTTATTATAAGACATGTTCGGCGTTAGAGCGTTTTAACCTGGAATTTAATTCGATAGCTGCGGTTTTGTTGGTAGGATATATGTTCATCCTCGTTCAGATTTCTTCAAATTCGTATGTATGGAACATCTAGCTCGTGTAGGATCAATATTGATGCTCCGATGATGGAGACAATTGATATATATGGTACTCTTGTATCATATCAATTTGTTAACCGACCGACTTTGTTGAACTTTTCTAAAGTTATATTCCGCCTTCCAATCTGGGATAGTGCAGATGACGAAATTCTAGTCGTCACCAAGATAACAAATTTCCTTAGTGGAATTTCGAAAGTGAAGAAGCTTGAGCTGGGATGTGATCTTGGTTTGTTCTTTGGCAACGATTTTGCGGTTATCAATTCTAATATTTGGTTGACATTTTCCAATCTGACCGAGCTAGTAGTAAATCTGCGTTATAAAACTCCACCATTACCACAAAGTGTGTTATGCAAGCTGAGAATGGTAACTATAAGTGGAGTGAATAGGGAAGAAGAACATCAACTGGGGTAGGTGAAAGATCTTCTAAACAATGCACCTCTTTTAAAGGAACTACACATGCTTCCACTTCAACTCCCTCGAGGACCAATTACTCGTGATACATGAATCAGAACGTTGTGGATGGAGTATGCGTTGTGTCAAGTGTTCAAATGTCCAAAGCCGTCTAACTGTGACATACTGTTTTACGGTTCTTTCGTTGGGGTGAAGAGGCATGCTAATATCAGTGTGCGTTCAATTGATGCGACACTGATTTGGAAATATGTCCACATGAAATTGGAGCCTCAAGGGTGTTTTAAGGAGTAATAGTTCTTAATATCCTTAGTTTATGGATGTGAAGCTGTAATATGATGGCAATTATTAATTTATGTGCCTCATAACAATGTGTTCTGTTTTTGCCTTTGAAGAGTAGAATGGTTTATAAGGAGCGTATGGATTTTTCGACCAAAGTAAACTCATTAAGTTTTCGTGTTCTTGCAAAATCTGTTATAGTATTTTCATTTTTTTCTTTCATACTTCTTTCCTTTCAGAATATTTTAATTAAATATTTGTACAAAATAAATAATACGACTTCGTCTTAAGAAAAAGCAATTAATACGACTTCATATAAAAAATGAACGAAATTTTCCAGCCAGCGTTGAGATACATTCCTGGCTTCGACCCTGCGGCCTAACCCAGAATTTATGGGGAAAATAGTTATAGTAATACATAAATAATTTATAAATAAATAAAATCCTTATTTGCGACAACAAAACCACTGTTTAATCAACACTAATATCTTCGTCTTCATCGTCGTATTCATCCTCATCCTCTTCATCTCCGTTATCTTGTTCAATGCAAGGAGCCAAGTAAATTGGGAATTCACCCTTTGAGATGTGTTCATTCCACAGTTGGCAGGTGCATTTGAATTACACAACATTCTCATTTCCATGTTTATCTAAACGACGAACAATGGAATGATGAATACAACGTTTAGGTATCAACTTCTTCACGTACCTGTGTTCCAGTTTGGGTTTGAAGCATGTAGAGATCATGGCTTTACCCCAAGCCTTGCATACGAGAGCGGCTTGTTCTTCGGTAGTTCTGTCCACCTTTGGGAACACCATTGACTCCAGAACATAAAGGTTGCAGGCAATTTCAGAGGTGCTTGAAAAAGCTTTGTTTGGATTAGCGAAAGACACTGTAGGATTGTTGCCAAAGTGTTTAATGATGGCCTTGTTCCAATTAGCCATTTCTGCCATTTGATGCTCCTCTTTATCAGCCTTAACAAAGTCTACAGCAAATCCATGGTTAGGGCACACTCCCGGGTAGTTTATGCATTTGCATTTATCTTCTGGGATTGTAAGAACATGTAGATTATTGGTATTAGATCAGGGAAGTATTCCATTAGAATTTTTAAATTTTGGACACAAGATTTTGTGGGTAAATGTAGAAATCACAGGTTTGTGTACTTATAATATGATTGATCTATAAGCTGCGCGCTTTGTGTGGCTATAAATGAGTTAGTTTAGACCTCAGACTAGTGATGTAATGGTATATAATGTATTTCCATATTGTAAATACACATGATGAAAGATTTTACTAGAATAGTAGGAGTACGTTTCTCAATTTGAAGCCGTGTGCATGAAGTGATGGAAAGATAAGTTTTAAAAGATTTGTTTGAAAAATATTTACATAATATGTTTCACACTTTTAGTTTGGCATACTTTGAAGATCATTAGTCATATTTACGACCATAGCTATGTCATGGCAATCAAAGCAAGTATGACTTAAAACAATAAAACCGAGTAGTTAAGGGTTTAACAAAGAAATAAGTATGAACAGTCGTAGTATAAGCAAACGCTGGCACTTACTCATCGAGAATCAAAAGGGTATACGTTCAAAGGTTATAATGAATTAAGATCATGTTAGGTATAGTGTTTTTAAGTGATTGAAATGGAATCAATTAAATATTTCCATTACCTAATGTTTGGTATGAGAGTGGTAACCCAATCCATTTCCTAAGGGTAACCATTACCCCCATTTTGTTACCTGTCCTAACCCTATGGTAATTGGTTACCCTCCTCAATCCCCAAAATTTGAAATAGGACCCATTTCTTCCGGCGAATTATCAAGCGCCACGTCACAGTTTATGTGTATCATCAAAGGTATACCGTATACCAAACAAGTAATAATGGTAATAGCTAACGCTATCCTTTCTCCTTATTTATTTCCTTTCCATTTCATTTCCCAAGTTTACACCAAAGATGCTTTAAGTCCTCACAAATTGGGTACGTTCTAAAGGGTACACTCAAAAGATCTCTTAAGAGAGCTTGCTTGATTACAAAGTATGTTGCACCACCATTTGAATTTGAACCTAGGTAATTCGGTAATTCAAAATCCTACGCTTGTAGAACACACTAGAATTTCTTCACACGCTATTGGCAAAATATTACAACTATCACTATAATTACATCTTTACATCAAAATTATTCGATCGAATAACGCACTATGATTCCTTCACACGTTATTGGGAAAAATATTACAACCAGTAGAGAGGATATCATTGTCTCCGCGAATTACTTAAACTTGAAAGATAGTTGGGAGTGTAATATGACGGAAGTTTCAAGGCTACCCTTGCTGCTACCAGCACCGTTCAGCTGACCAAGCATCCTCTTCCTGTCAGTTGGACTAACTCCCTGCATATGGTATATACAGATCATAATTTCATAATTCCATATATAGCTTAATCTCATCAGACATTTCATCCCTGTATTATACACTCAATAAGTGACACAGCAGCAGAACCAGCAAGAATACAGTCAACTATACTCTTTCCTGACAGGGACTCTGTTTCCCTCTGTCCGTCGGGCCATTGAACAATCTTATTTTCAACCAAATTCAAACAGATAGTTGTATTTGGAAACTCAATCTATGGCTTGGGGATGACCATACATGAATTTACTAAACCCACTCTCACCTGTACATCCCTCCTAAACCCACTCTCAACCATTACAAACCATCAGGAATGGATGCAAACCCCAAAAGGCCCAAACAATTGACTAAAACTAAATTGTGATGCAAACTATCTGAGTATAGAATCATAAGCTTTGGTTTTTGCAAAATTGTTCTTGTGTTTTGTTCCTGCGTTTCCAACAGAAGCGCTGTACATAAAAACTCTAATGTCCTCGGCTACAGATCAATATAAACAATAGTTGAATATGTTCAACGTTCACAAATGAAAATAACCAAAAGTTGAATATATATCAAACAATAGAACAGTTTTTGTAATAATAAACTATAATTTGTCACTAATGTCTTCCTAGCTGGCTCCTTTCCTAGTGGATCCTTTCCCAGTATTGTGAATGACACCACCATCTTCCTAATTCCTAAAGTTAACCACCCCTCAACCATCAAACAAATCATACCTATCAGCCTTTGTAATACCAGCTATAAGATTATCTCTAAGGTGTTGGTAAACAGAATTAAACCCCTCCTTAAGAATCTCATCTCCCCTAATTAGAATAGTTTCTTAACTGGGAGAGGATATGATGTCAACTATATTGCTGCTAAAGAAATTCTGCACTCCGTAAAGTCTAGAAAAGGGAAATTTGGTTGGTTTGCCCTAAAAATTGATCTTGAGAAGGCCTATGATAGACTAGAATGGAGCTTCATTAGATTCTGTCTTGTTAGAAAAGGGTTTGATAACATCTCGTGTGACCTAATCCTTTCCTGTATTTCCACCCCTACTACCCCTGTGTTTTTGAATGGTAAAGCTTCAAATACTTTCCAAACTTCTAGAGGCATTAGACAAGGTGACCCTATTTCCCCTTATATTTTCATCCTGTGTATGGAGTATCGTTCTGATTTTATCTGGTAAGCAGCTGATGAGGGAAATTGGAAGCCTCTCTTCCTCAAAACAAATGTTACTCCTATTTCCCACCTCCCCAGGCCCTGACTTATGAACATACTTAGGGTTTCCACTCACTGATAAGAGCCCAACCAGAGATCAAACTGATTACAGTTGTAGAAAGATTAAAGGCAAATTATGTAGGTTCTATAAGAATCATATCCCACACTTTGGCCATGACATTCCTTTATGTACGTTCCTTGTCCAAAAGCTCTCATTTTGACACTAAATAGGCATACAATATGATTTGGAACTCCAAGTTACCTGATTTGACACCTGATAAGAAATGGACCACTGTGTGGGAAGCCAGATGCCCTCCTAAAATCAGATTCTTCCTTTGGCCTTGTCATATGGAATAGACTACCCACAGCAGGTCATTTGGATAGCAGACAGGTTATTCCAAGCAATCAATGCCAATTTTCCCCTAATGAACAAGAAGACAGTAATCACATCTTCCTTGTTTGCCCAAGAGCTAAAGAGTTTTGGAATGAAATTCAGTTTAAGCCCAAAATTTATTATGATTCTGAACCTACCACTGAAGTTCCTGATACTCTATAATGATTCAGTTTCGATAACTTACTAAACTTAGGCAGTACTGATGCTAACCCTACCACTGAAATTCCTAATGATACTCTGTTCTCCTTTTGTTTGTGGAGACTATGGATCAGAAGGAACACCTGGATTTTCCAAAAAGAGTCAAAACCCATCCCTTGGTCTATTCAAACATGTTTATAGCAGCAATTGTGGGTACATTCACCACCATCTCTGCCACTGCTGCTGATACTCATGCAATTCTACTTCCTACTACTTGGATAATTAAGAAGGGCTGGGAGGATTCAATCATTGTGTCTGATTGCAAATCTGTTGTGGATAATATCCTAGACACAAGTGCTGCTACAATTTGGCTCTCTAATGTGTATAACAAATGCAGGGATATCCAGGGAAGGCTAAGAAGAGGATGCTGGAAGTCGAGGTTATTATGCCAAAGGAGAACAAAGCTAGTGGAAGCAGACTACGTATTAAGGAAAGCGAGGGTTATATTTTTCCAAAAGATATGGGAGCAAAGGTGCTCGTTCCCAACTCTCAAATCTCTGTAGACAATGGTTTGTTAATGTTGTACTGTGAAGTGACTCTTTATTTCCGTTTTAAAAAATACTATTACACTAGAACAGGCAGGTGATCGTAACTAGGACATATTATATTGAAGGAAATATGTCCTTCACCCAAGGTGTATTAAGTCTAAAACCAAGGTTCAGATTAATTGCGACCAATTAATTCAGTAAGATCAAGTGATCGGACATCTAGCTGGAACAATGCTTCCGATCAGTGAGTTCTAATCTATATTAGGCTCACAACTTACTCTTCACTGAACCTATAAGGTCACACCATTGGCATGTAACAGATCACCGAATTAAATGAATCGGAAATTCATTTAATAACTTTTCGGGAATTAGTTTGGAAAACGTATTATACGATACGACCTTGCATCGGAATTGTATATCGTATCGCGAATATTCGTAAGATGGGCTAAAAGAATAATTGGATCGTACGACGGTGATTCGTCGTATACAATACGATAAATAATAGCCGTAAGGCGTTAGTCGCGAATACGAGCCGCATCGGAGCTGCCGGTCTGTTGAGCCAAGCGCGCAAGCGCGCAAGGCCCAACGAGCCAGCGAGCTCGCGAGAAAGCAAGCAAGCCAGCTCGGGGCGTGGCACAAGCGCGCAAGACTGCAAAACATCGCAGCAGCGAGCACGCAAGGCCCACGGCCCAACTGCTCGGCTGCGCGCGCTGTGGGCTTCGGCCTGCAGCGTGTGGCTGGGCGCGGGTGTGTGGCCGTGTGCAAGTGTGGCCAGTCAAGGCCCTTGGTCTTGGCCGGTTACACTAATATAATAATTAGGTGATTATATTTTTGCACACACTCCAACATTCATTTTTCCATCTAACCTAAACCTAATTCCCAAATTACGTTCTTCAGTTTTTCTCTCTATGAAAAACTGTTCATCCCGAAATGCAAAAATCTTGTGCGTTGTCTAAGCTACAATAATCAAGACGGATCTGAACGTGTCGGTGAACCAAGTAGAAGAACAACAAGTGTTGTTCTTTGTTCGTGTTCGTTGATACAATACTCGGGAACACACGCTTCGAATGTAAGTTTGCTTAAACTGTGCTTTATACATGTTTCCTGGCTTTGGGGATGTTCCGCACATGTTATGTATATTTAACTGTATTCCCCTACAGTGGTATCATAGCCTTATGTATTCAAAGCATTTTTTAGCATGATTTATTGTTTTTGCTGGTTGTCGAAATTTTTGGAATTTTTGTAGAATTTTCGGAATTATTATGAATTATTGGATGAATTGCTTAATAGGTTCTGAATTAAAGAAGTTTCGTATTTTCGACTTTTTTGACCCTAATCTGATTGAAAACAATTTTCTAAGATCAACTCATGAGAACGGAATTGCAAAAACAGGCCTCGAAGTATGTGTTTTTGGGCGTTTTTGTTAATTTTCGAATTAAAATTAATAAATTCGGAAAGTTTTTCAATTAATTGGTCGACCTAAACTACTCGGAATTGATGACACAATGCTGTTGGGTATATTCTTTAATTATGGTAAAAATTTCAGCTGTTTCTGATAAGTATAAACCCTAATTCTGCTTTCCCCAAATTTGTAAATTTTAGATCGCTAATTGATTTTTTAAATAATTTGGATCTAGTAATTTGGTTAATTGGGAAAGGGAATATAATTTCATGGTCAGTGGCGAAATTTAAAAATTATTGGATATTAATTTTGAATAGTTTCGTTAATTTTAATTGACACTTAAACCAAATTCGTAAAAATCTGAAATTTAAATGTTTAAAACGATTTAAAGTTTTAGATTCGATTATTTAAAAGTTCAAATTTTCAGTTGAAATTGTTCGTTCTTAAAATTTTTGAAAATTTTAATAATGTTAGCCTTGATTTAATAATTTTAACGAAATTGGAATTGTTGTTAAATTAATTAATTCGTAAAAACGTTATTTTTCGAAAATACAAATCGTAAATTTTTATGAAAAATAACTTAATGCAAACGTTCGTGATTTTTTTATTTTTTTTTTTAATTAAGTTGGTCCGTAGGCACGAACTCGAGGTGGGGTGGTCGTGTGGCTCGTCGAGCCACGCGGGCTGCCACACCTGTGCCGAGCCGCAGCGACGCGGGCAGCAACAAGCGTGCTGCATGCCGCGCGCGCTAAGCGAGGGAAGGGGCGAGCAAGGCAGGCGCCTTGGATTGCGAGAGCTGCGAGCAAGCAAGGCATCCTTGCCTTGCGCAGCGTCGAGCACAACAGCACACAAGGGCAGCGAGAGCTGCGGGTACGTGGGAGTTGGCTGCCGGGGGATGGGCATTGCTTGTGTGCCTCGTAGGCCACAACGTGCATTGCTGGGCTGGGCGCAAGCCTAGCCCGCATTGCACTCAAATAATTTTTTTTGGTTTCGTTGTGCTTGACATTTACGTTTGCATTAATTTTAGCTAACGAGATAATTAATAATTATCTTATTTAACTTGGGCCGGGCCGTGAGTTTAATTTAATTTAATATTTTAATAATCAATTATTCGGAATAATTATTGGTTTGAGTGGGAGCCGCTAATGAAATTAAAAATGAAATAATTATTTTACTTATTTTCGTAGGTCGTATTATTTTAATTAAATTCAATTTTAATTAGAATAAATTCTAAGGATTAATAATTTGCAAATTGATTAATCTTTTAGGACGCGTTTATGTGCACGTGAATTTTAATCAATTCACGTAAATACTTGCATAATTATATGGGCAATTCGTTTTAGCATACGAATGGGTGAATGCATAGAATGTATATTTTATTAATGCAGGTACTCCAAGTGACTAGTATGGCCATTTTAGGATAGTTAATTAAATACGGTATGTGAACCGTTCTATCTTTGAATGTAAAGTTTTAAATATGTTCTGCGAACCATGGAAATTTTGATGTAATTTTATTATTTCAAGTATTTCTAGTTTAGAACTTTAAGTTAGCATTGAATGAAGATTCAAGACGATGCCAAGCTAACAAGATGGTGAAGAAGATTGGATGCTTCAAGACAAAAGTTTTGGGCCATACTAGTTCACCAATTTATTTAGGCACTATATATATATATATATATATATTATGCTTGAATGAATTTATATTATGCATGAATAGGTTGTTTGTATGACTCGATTAGATTTAGTTCACTAAATAATCGAACCAACATAGAAACAACTAGGTCCAAAGTAATATTTAGTTTAAACATTGCCTTCCAAATCAAGCACTTACAAAAATCTAAGGATCTAACGTAGTAGGTTTACGCCAAAGCGATGTGGTATATTAGTTGACTTAGATGGCAAGGCGTCCCAAAGGAGCATGTTGATTATGGTTTCAACTCAAACAACAATGGCATTATGTTGTGGCAATGGGATAAATTATGGTATTAATTTATTAACCAAGAGTAATTTGGAGATTACTAGCAATAGGTTTTGCTTACCTAGAATCTTAAACTACTTAAGACATGCCAAAGCTGCTTAAGGATTTAGGACTTTTAGGGTCTTGGAATCGTTTGATTCATTTTGGACCATGTTTTTGCTTTTGCATGAATGAAATGTTTAATAGCTTTAATGATTGCATGCTAGCATTTATTTCAAAGTTATTAAGTTATGAATAGTTATTTATTGCGAATTCTTTTCAAATGTAGTAATCAAATGGCCGCATACATAACAACAATCAAATCATCGGAACTTCTGGATGTCGAGTTAAACTTGACTAACATTCTTGAATGGTAAAGGAAACTTATCGAAGTTTTAAAAGTTAATGACATGCACTATGTTATTGAACAACCTTTTCCTAGATATGATGCGCAGGGTATTACTCCTGAAAGGTACATAAGTTGGGCACTTCACAAGTACCTTGTGACGGAGTTTATCCTAAAGTCTATTCCTGAAAATTGAAGAGGGAGGTTCATTACTTTTGAGCCTCACGCTCTCCTATGTCGTCTTGGGGATAGATGTCGTGCGGGGTTTCAACCCAAGTGCCAAACTGGTGGCAAAAGGGTTGATGAATTGGCTAATTCAATGAGCAATCTCAAACTCATTACCCCACCCAGATCGTGCCTAGAGAACGACCTTCTAGAGGCACAAAAGCGCATTTACTCAGTTAAGATGGACAAAAACACACCAATTCGGTCTCATGTGGATATGATGTTTGGATTATTTTTCAAAATTGAGAGACTTGGTGGTTCCGTCAAATAGTCGATAGCTATTGCACTAGTGCTGAATTATCTTCATAGGGATTATGAGGGGTTTAGGATGCACTATCCACTACTACAAAAAGGGTTATAGCAACGGCCTAAAAGTGTTGGCATAGATCCATTAAATGTTGCAATAGACCTATAGCAACACTTTATATGGAGTTGCCAATAGGTGGCGCTGCTATAACTCTATGGCAACAGTTGTGATGCCTTAGGCAACAACTTTATAAAACTGTTGCCATAGTTATCATTAGCAACACTTTCCTAAGGTAACGATTTTTTACTTTTGCCAACAGTTTTTATTATATCCAAGGTGACAGTTATTAAGTTTTAGTAACAATTATTTAGGATTTCAAGCAACGTTTTTAGTGTTTAGGCTAACACTTTTATTATCTACAACAGCATTATCAACAGTTAATAACAACGTTTATTTCTCTAGTTTTGCAACACTTTTGTAGTCTATAGCAACATTTCTGGATACAACTATTGCGGCACTTTATGTGAGCCTATAACAACATTTCTTGACACAACTATTGCGGCACTTATTTGCAAGCATATAGCAACAATTTCATACGCGTTTATTTAGTAGCTCATAAAAATGAAAATATTATACCGAAATATCAACTATTACAAAAAGAAAACATTTATTTCTAATTAATTTTTATTATAAAATAAAATATCCATAACAATCATTCTAACAATAAAACCATTGTTATAATATAAACACATCAATTAAGAAAACTAATGAATCTCCAAAAAGAATTAATAGTTAAAACAATCTAGAACCTATCTAGTATTTAATTTATTTGAGATAAATATCAATCCAAAAGAACTTCAATCTATGTCCTTCCCGTCCTTTTATATACCTCCTTTTGTCTAAGCTACCATCCTGTAAACAAAAAATCATAGTCAATATAATAGGAAAAATAATGCATGTAATTAAAATGAAATAGATCCATCCTACAAAAAACAGTCGAAAACCACACAACACAGCTGCATAGGAAATGTAAATGAGCAGCACAACTGCACATGAAAGGCAGAAACCTCTCTCCCCCCCCACTACCTAAACAAAACAAATTAAACAATTTCAGGGAGAAAAAAAACTTGATGTAATCCTGCAAACAACAGCTTAAAACCACACATCACAGTTGCACATGAAGAAACCAAAACGAGCAACACAACTTCCATCACAGGATTGTAACAGACTGACAACCAAATAAAAACTCCAGCAGATCAGACCCCTACATAAATGAAGGGGGTTGCTAAATGCAGCATGATTTTACTTAACGCAACCCTTTTTTCTTTCATTTGTTTCATTCTGAAAAAAACCCTAACCCCCACTTTTATTGTTTTCTCTCAACCTTTTCTCCTATTATTTTTATTCACGTAAACTTGAATTTTTTTAGTGTAACGTGTATGTGATAAAATTAGAATACGTATTTGGATTGACATGGACGATTTTTTTTGAATTGGAAGACCTTGGAATTGAGGTAATATTCATTTTTTTCTTTTTTTTCGAGTCACTTCATGTAACTTATATGAAATATACACTTCCATTTTGTACAGATTGAACAAAACAGAATTAGCTATTTCGTATAGATTGAACATAGTGGAACTAACTATTTCGTACAGATTGAACAAAATAGAGTTAACTATTTCATACAGATTGAACAAAATATAGTTAACTATTTCATACAGATACCAAAGAATTAAAAAGGGTATTTCTGGTTTTTTACAGGGGTGCGCCAAAGTAATTGAAGGTTGCGTATAGCAACCGTGTAAATGAATAGCTACTTGCAGATCAGAATCTGAACAACTACTAGCAGATAAAAATATGTTAAGTGGAACTGAAACATCCACCCTTGCAGAACTGAAAAACTATTAGCCACCTTTGCGGAACTGAACAACTCCTAGCAGATCAGACTCACAATCAGAATTACCAATTCCAGCAGAACAGAACAAAACGAACTTAGTTTTAGGTTATTTTCTTGACTGGGAAAATTGACAAGTTGACAACAATAATCCTAATTATGATCTCTCTTTTAAAGGATAGAAATTTGTCACCGACAAAAGTCATAACTTTATAAGACGAAGAATAAAGGTTGGATTTTAATTACAAGCCTAAACTCAGTATTCATTTGATACTTGTATATCTTTCAATTAGTGAAGAAAAAACTAAGTCCATGAAAAAAGTAGCATCTGTTAAGGTTAAAGGTCAATCCTTGATGTCTTAGTTAATTACCTGTCACAGACATGAATAACATGAGGTGGTAGGCAGGATCTATTTAATTTTCATGTGAAGCGCTCAACCATTACTGTAAAATTTTGTATATGCCACTCAACTTTCATCCCCCCTACTCCACCCAGATGGATAAAAAAACAAAAACAGAAAAGAAGAGTGGAAATAATGAAGCCAAATCCATATATTCCCCACATTCTTCCTCAAGTAGTATCTTCTACATAAGGCAGGGAATTAGAGCAAACCCAACACTTCCAGTAGAACCCCCAACTCTTATGCAAAAGAAACCTCAACTCATAAGGAATGTGAAGTATAAACTAGAGAGTACATGTTAGTATAATGTTAGGATTAATAATACCTTAATAATATTATGTCCAGATGTAATCGTTGGCACAACATAAAGACCAATTATATATATAATGCTATAATTAATTAAGAGGGAATATAATGTAAATCATACCTATATATAAATCAGTAAACACTATTGTAGACACCTAAATCGTGTCTCCCCTCTGGGACGATGACGATACCATTATCCTTACTAGGCGGTTGGAGCAACTCCGTGCGGAAATCCCAATTGCTAAGAACATCTCCAAAATACAAGATCCAAAATCAAAACCCCGAGGCCGTTCCCCTTCCGGAACTCGGTACAAAATACAATTTTCAAAAACCAATTTCAAAATACAAGTACAAACTCATCTAGTAGACCATCCCATTGGTTTTACTAAGCCTTTTCCACTCAAAATCATATAAGGCAAGTCAAATTCGGGCGCCGACCCACAAAACCGAGCAAGCCGGGCCTCGTCCCGTAAAACCGAAGTTCAAAACCCGAGAACGGCTTGTTTTTAGACGCAAAATCAAGCCTTAACCTCCAAGTAAACACTAAACGTCAAACATCGTACTATTCGTACGAAGGTACGCCACTACAAGACGAATCAAGGACGGAGCCCGCGTCCTTGCTTTGGCGGCATTCACGCAACGTCACCAGCGCTGGGCGTTGCTTCGGCGTGTTGCGCTGGCAATGGCTGGCGTTTTGCAGCCATTTTTCCTATAAAACCCCCTGATTTCCAGCATTAGGAGAGGCACACTAGTAGAAAAACCGACATGTGCTTCCCTTCAAGTGCGGCTCATTAAGAAAATTAGCAGCACTTGAGATCACTAAAAAAAAAATTAAAAAAGAAAATTCACAAGTGCGGGTCATTTAAGCAAATTGGAAACACTTGAAGTCAAGTGCGGGCTCATATCATAAACGAGTCGCACAAAACATAATAAGGTGACATCCCCTTTTTTTCTCTCTCTCTCTCCTTCTCTTTCTCTACCTCATGCGATTCTCATTCAATCTCCACCTCAAACGACTCTCTCTTCCCTTTGTTCCTTCTCCGCCGGTAACCCGCCATCACCATTTCACTTGCCGGCTGCACGACTGCTTTTGTCGTAGTTGTTTCGTTGTCGTGTTGTACCAGTTGTTGATTCTATGCTCTTTCTCGCCTGCCCCATATTTCTCTCATCACTACCTTGTATCGAAACCGCCAACGGTGGCCGAGGGTGGTGGTTGAGGGTTTGTCGCTACCCTATCGATCGGTAATTTCCTATTTCCCTTCATCAATTAAGTTGAATTTGAATAAAATCAAAACCCCAAATTTACAAACCCTAACTTTCTATTTATTTGATTTTTGGTTAATCTTAAAATTTTCTATCTTTTATTTTGTTGATCATGAGTAATTTATTTGATTCTTTGATCTCCTTCGATTGAACTTACAAACCCTAACTCTATCGTTTTTGCAAGAGACTTTCATTCAAAGTTTTAGATTGAATCATTGATGCTAATTGTTTGATACATAGATTAGGGTAATAATTAAACTGTACAATTCACTAATTTTTTTGCCGAATAAATATGTTTGTAGTATTAATTTTTTTTATATCCTCAGATTTTAATGTTTATAGTATTAATTGTTAGTTATTGTGTAATTATTGTTAATTTCTCTTATCTTTTGATTTTTTAGGGTTTTGTTTTGATTTTTAAAAACTTTTTTTTATTATTTGAATTGCGATTGTGTTCACTGGTGATGTATGCCGGGTTCGGATTGTTTGATTTGAAATTTTTTTATGGTTTGTATTTGATTTTGGAATTTGTTGATGATTTTGGAACCAGATACCTCAGAGACAATCACATTGGGGTACCAGTCTGGCCAAATTTATCTCCCACAGTGAGGACCTTGTATGTGTTGTTTTTTTTGTTGTTGCTAATCTTAGTAAAATATTACGAGCAATGTTACTGTTTGCTAAAACTATGGCATCATTTATTTACTATCTCAGGTTCCTTTCTGATAATCAGTTTACTGGAGCCTGGAGGAACTTATGACTTGTCTGTACCAAGTAAGTTTACTGCAAGCCTTGATTTTTTTTCTTTTCTTTTCACTGTAGTTAGTTGTGTTTCGCAGTTTTAGTTGTGACATTTCTTCTAAATCATTGTTTGCTACCTTATTTGGGTCGTTAAACAAGAATAACTTGGCGGGGGGACTACCTGATAGCTTTTAACAACTCTCTGGTATAACAAACTTGTAATAAGTTTTTTTTGTTTCTTTCCTTTTAACATGTTTATAGACCTTTGTTTATATGTAACTTTTCGTATTCGTTTGGTGTAGGTATGTCTCTAAAAACAACATAAGTGGTCCTTTGCCACCGTCAATGGGGATTTTGTCAATTCTTAGACCTTGTGAGTGTTGGTTTCACTGAGTTCTCTTGATTGATTTTTTAAATCTTATTTCAAGAACGTACTCAGCTAACCCCGATTGCAGTCACTTGCAGAATAATGAGCTCACATGACTCCTTGACTGATTTCTTCAATAATTTCATACCTAATGTAAAGAAAAACCAATTCTTTGTCCCAACCCCCCAGACTGCTGAGTGCTGACTATTCCAAATTTCTCAGATAATTTATTGAATTGATATGAGATATATGAGAATATGACTCTTGAATATGGAATGCGAGTATGACTGAGTGCGCGAAGTGTTTTTTTTAAATATAATAACAAAAAATGTGAAAGCAGTTGAGAGGTACGGGAGTTGATTCTTTGGGTTAACTTCATTAACCTTTCTTCACGACTTCATGCTATTTCGAAATTGTATATTCCACGTCATGTCTACTGGTTTTTATATTTAATTATTTAGCAATTGTTTGAGGGGATTGAGGGACCGTAGTTGTTTCTGAATCATGATTAAAATTAAGAAATATCTTAACATCTTATGTCTCGCTAAAGGCTTATACTCCGTAGTATTTACTGCTTTAAAATTATAAATAAAATGTTATATTTCATCCTCTTTGTGGACTGCAAGGAACCTTAGAACTAAGGAAATGGTTGGCCATGGCCCATGGGCATATCAAGAATTCAAGAGGTTTACCTCACCAGTTGTGGCCATGGGCATATCAAGAGGTTTATATCATCATTCATGATTCTAATGTCATAGTAATTAAGGTAGTATACTGGTTATGTTAATTGAAATTAAGATAGTATATGGTTTTGTTAATTGAAATTATGATAGTATACTGATTTTGTTAATTGTATACATAAAATTTATTTGTACTTTTTGTGCTTTGTAGGAATACTTATTACTGGAATAAGTTATGAAGATTTGGAAGAGATGTATCGGCAAGGGGACAAGGTGGGGCCTGTGAATTTGAGTTTTATGTTCATATTGTTTATGATTGTATTACTTTCTTTCTTAATGCGTCTTGCTAGTGTATCCTTTTGGTTCATTCAGGCTGAGACCACTTGGGCTTTCACTGTATTGGGATACTTGGGGAAGCTTATAATGGGAATCTTAGGGTGAGTGTTGATTTTATTGAATCTGGTTACTGCATTAATGGTTTTGTGTTGTTGTTCAGATATCTTCATCTGATTCTCCTTCCTCCTTCCTCCTTCCTCCTTCCTCCTTCCTAAACTACAGGTACCTTTCTTCCCTAATCTTGAATTGTGTTTGGTCTATTTCATTATTTTGCAGAATTTTTTTCTTCGAGAAATCGAGTTTTCTAAGATTCAATTTAAGGGTTTGGGTAATTATAATTAGTGTGACGGTTTTATTAGATTTTTAGATCTATGCTTGTCAATTCTTCTTTCATTATCATTCTTTTGCTACTTATATTCATAATTCTTAGTATCCTTGTCAGATCTGCAACAACCATATATTACATGGTTTCTAAACAAGGTTATAGCAGCGAATGACGAATCTTGAAAGTAAACAGGTCTGAGAACTAAATGACGCTGTGAATTCTTCATCCTTTAAAAGTTAATAATTTAATGCTTCCAGTTTTAATTTTTCTTACTGTATGAAGTTTAATATCTTTAATTTCTACTAAATCTATTGTCGTGCTGCTGTAAGTTTTAACGATGAATGTCAACAAAAAAAATGCTTGTTACAACAGATGCTTAAATTCCTTAACAACTTCTGGGTTTGCTCAAATTTTGATTCAAAATTGTGTTTTTGTATAATTTATGGTTTTAATTTTTTAGAGAAGTTCGGTCAATAATTCTTGATTTGATCTCTTGCTAAATTTTGAATTGTAAATTTGATGATTGATATTGAATTATATTTTGGTTAAGGTGCTTCATGATTAAATCCCCTTGTTTGTTTTTTCTACCTTTTTTTTTTGTTGATGCAATTAGTGGATTTGGTTTATTATATTCCGGTTAAACTATTTTACTTCGTTATTCTTAGTGATTGATCAGACTTGGTTAGTATGTTATACTTTGTCTAATATTTGGTGTAGATTCCACTAATCAATTCCTCCTATGCCTTTTTTGTTTCAGGTGTGCAAGATACAATTGGAGACATTTTTGTTCAAGATTGGAATGCTTAATGACGTAAAAATTCCAATTTTTATTTTATTTCAGAAGTAGTACATTGATACTTGTATAGAAATAGCTTAATAGACACTAGATTGGTTCATATATATGACGATTGTATGTATATTGTTCTATATATGAAGTATATGAAATATATGCTGGAGTACTTTGCCAATAAAATTTTCATTTGTGTATACAACCCAAATTTGATGTATAGATTATCATTTAATAAAATATAAGCTTTATTGTATATAAGTTTTATTGTATTTACTAGTATATCAATAAAATATGAAAAAGTGTGAATGCAAATTGCAAATTTCTATGTCAAGTGCGGGCTCATTTTCTATTTTGGCAGCACCAAATATGTCAAGTGCGGGCTCATTTTCAATATTGGCAACACTAAATATGTCAAGTGCGGGCTCATTTTCAAAATTGGCAGCACCAAATATATCAAGTGCGGGCTCATATTCTAAAATTGGCAGCACAAAATATGTCAAGTGCGGGCTCATTTTCCAAATTGGCAGCACTTGAAACATCAAGTGCTTCCAATATTTTGGCAGCACTTGAGAAACATCAAGTGCGGGCAGGCCATGTGCTGCACATGTAAAAGCCCGCACTAAACCCCTTCAAATGAGCCCGCACTTGAGGTTTTTTCCTCTAGTGGCAGATTCAATATACAACGTCGTAATACCAAAATTCCGCCTCAAATCCAAATAAAAAAATCCTTCAAAAACACATACAAACTTCAAGTTCTAAGCAATTGGGAGCTCTAAAAGGAATTCTTGCCTAAACCTAAATAGGTAATTCCGAATCCCACCATATTCAATCATATTTCTTTGATTTTCCTATTTCAAAAATGATTAGCAAGTTGGCATTTTTACTACTAAAAATGTCACTTGCAACAATCATACATCTTTTCAAATTCCAAAATTTTCAAAATACAAAAATGCAAACTTTCAAGATTCAAGGATGTTCAAAGTTATTACAATCACTTCTTTGAACTAGAATCACTTTCAAGTATGGAGTAATCAAAGATGACACCTTTCTAACTTTTAAAGGTTTACTCTTTTGAGATTCAAGACTCCATTTTTCAATGTACAAGTTCAAGTTTTCAAATTTCAAGATCCCACAATGTTTAGGGTTGCTCATGACTACTTCCCTAAACTAGGATCCTTTCAAAGTAAGAGCACATCAAAGATCTAACCTTTTCAACATTAAAAGGCCCGATCTTTGAGATTCAAGTCTATTAAGTTTCAATGTTTCAAGTACAAGTTCAATATTTCAAGTTCAAGTTCAAATATTTCAAGTTCAATATCTCAAGATTCAAACTTTCAATGTTCAAGTTCTATATGAAAAATCTAGGGCACTTTGGGATGAGCAACTTCTCCCAAGTTGAGATTTTTGGCTTTGAATTCGTGTCGGGCGCACTTATTTTTAAGGAGCCGCTTGGCGTTCGAATCTCATGTGCCCAAGTACAAATTTCAATGCCGTAATTTCAATTATGCACCTTTCAATATTGCAATTTCAATTATGCACCTTTCGATTCCGCAATTTCAATATCGCACTTTCAATTCCGCAATTTCAATATCGCACTTTCAATTCCGCATTTCAATTCCGCATCTTTACTTGCCTAGTCCTTCTAGGCAATGTGGACCTACTCCCTAGTCCATCTCTAGGGGGTCGTGTATTTACTAATTCCGCACTTATTTACTATTGTGATGTTGCTTTATTTGCTTTATTGCTTTCATCCCCATACATGCTAAATACATCAAAATGCAAGGTTACATCACGCTTAACAAAGATAATTTCTTGGACAAACCGATCTTAGGTTCCCTTAAATTAACTTTAAAGCAAAGTGACCACCATACAAAGTAGAGATTCTATGTGCTCTAAATTCAAACCCACATAGTCTAAACTAGGGTATTTTCGAAAATGCTATGTCACGTACTCGAATTATTTCTAAAGCTCGCGGAATAAGCATCTCGTTCCCGTGCCCGGATCTCACCCATCCGTTTCGAAGATTCAAGTCTTATCCTAATAGAGTCATTTTCGGTCTTTCCAAACAAGACCCTAAATAATGTTTGGTGGCGACTACTTCGAGGTACAAAAATACGATGGTTTTCTAAAAAACGCCCCCTTGTAGGGAATTGCAACACATGCAAAATAATACCCCCCTACAATTCTGGCGACTCCACTGGGGATCTTCTATTTTCAATTTCTAAAATGCGAGCAGTTTTCGAGCAGCAAGCCACTGATCTTCTTAAGTACTGGATGCCAGCACTGGCGCCAGGCGCAGCCACCTGCGCCCAACGCCGCTGCCTGCATCCAGGACAGTGGCTCACAGTGGCTCGTCGCCCACTTTTGCTCAACTTTTCGTGTTGGGAGTTAGTCTATTTTTGATTCTGGAAGGACGCTCCCAAACCTCGAGAACGAATGTCGAAAAACAAGCTTTACAAATACAAATTCGAGTACGATTTTAATGTTCAATTTCTAGGCATTTCATGCATTTTTCGAAAACCATATTTCTGCAAAATGTTCTACCTTTGCTCAAACGGATGTGTTCTACATTCGGGCTAGCCCCGGGGGCAACGAAATGGTAACTCTCTATACGGTTCCCGGCCAAAGTGTGTGACCATTTCCACGCCTACCGAAACTTGGCATTTACTTGACGTTCCCGATGTCAAGTATGGAGGCCGTCTGCCGACACACACGTCCCTTAGGCGGATGTGCAAGTTATCGCCGGATCCGTCTCTTAGTCGAGTACCTTTTGACGCCCAAAGCCGACCACTTGCATCATACAAAACTTAGACCGACCTTAGGTTGTGAACTTTGCATGTCGCATTCATATTCATGATTAGTGTGACAACGTGCTACTTGTGCATTGTGTGGGCGTCTTTGCACGCGTGAATGGCTAACATCGAGTTCTAGCTTTACCAAAACCAATTAGCCTCCAACTAGGAAACCAAACCCCTAGGAGCATCATCCAAACCTCATGCATCAAAATCTCCGATTTAAGGTCTTTTAGGAGTGCCACTCCATTTGATTCAAAACCCTCAAACACGCCTCACGCACAAATGCCAAATTCAAAATTCAATCTAACATCGTCATAATGCCGGATTTTCGAGCTCAAATTCCAAGTTTCAAATTCAAAATGCAATCCAACGGCGTCATAATGCCGGATTTTCCATTTCAAACCTCAAGTTTCAAATTCAAATCCAATCCAACGGCGTCATAATCCCGGATTTTCCATTTCAAACCTCAAGTTTCAAATTGAAAATCAAATCCAACGGCGTCATAATGCCGGATTTTCCATTTCAAACCTCAAGTTTCAAATTGAAGCTCAAATCCAACGGCGTCATAATGCCGGGTTTTCCATTTCAAACCTCAAGTTTCAAATTCAAGCTCAAATCTAACGGCGTCATAATGCCGGATTTTCCATTTCAAACCTCAAGTTTCAAATTCAAACTTAAATCCAACGGCGTCATAATGCCGTATTTTCTAGTCCAAATTTCGAATTTCAAGTCCAAATTTTCTGGTCCAAACCTCAATTTTCAAGTCCAAATCCAACGGCGTCATAATGCATGATTTTCTAGTTCAAATTTCGAGTTTCAAGTTCCAAGTCAAGATTCAATGCAACGGCGTCATAATGCCGGATTTTCTAGTCAAAACTCCTATTTCAAAGTTCAAAACTCAAATCCAACGGCGTCATAATGCCGGATTTTCTAGTCAAAATTTCGAATTCCAAGTTCAAAACTCAAATCCAACGACGTCATGCCGGATTTTTCTAGTTCAAACATTCAAGTCTTCAAACCTCAAACTAAAGTTGCCAATTCCAATTTCGAAACCTCAAGTCTAAATGTCCAAGCTCATGACCGGCGTAATGCCAACTTTTCAAACTCCAAACCTTTCAAGTTTCAAGTCCTATGCTCAAAGTTTCAAATTCCAAATTCATACCGTTGTAATGACGACTTTTCCATTCCATATTTCAAACCTCAAAGTTCGAAGTTCAAAAATTCTAAACCTTCAAATCTCAAGTCCTATATTCAAAGCTTCCAATTCCAAATCCATGATCCTTAATTCAATCTCATTTTCAAACACTTCAAAATTCCAAGTGCACGGCGGCATAATGCCGGACTTTCAAATTCCCAAGTTCAATGTCTCAAATCCATGGCGGCATAATGCCGGATTTTCCATACTCAAAGCTTCACGTTCTATATACAAAAGTGCGTCTTTTCC
This sequence comes from Spinacia oleracea, assembly GCF_020520425.1. Classification (NCBI taxonomy): domain Eukaryota; kingdom Viridiplantae; phylum Streptophyta; class Magnoliopsida; order Caryophyllales; family Amaranthaceae; genus Spinacia; species Spinacia oleracea. Next base: position 112,285,713 of record NC_079491.1, on the reverse strand, counting down.
ATTTCAAGGTTCAAACTTTGAATCAAATTCAAACTTCAAACTCATTTGCGAGCTACAAATCCTTGCTTTCCATTGCTCTCAAAGTAAAAATTTCAAATATTTCCAATGGGTTGAAAATCCCTTGAAATAATACAAATTCAAAACCCTCTTTTCCAACGGGTTGAAAATCCCCTGAAATAATACAAGTTCCAATTTTCCAATGGGTTGAAAATCCCCTGAAATAATACAAGTTGCAATTCTCCAATGGGTTGAAAATCCCCTGAAATAATACAAACCCCACTTCCAAATACTTCAACGGGTTGAAAATCCCCTGAAATAATACAAGTCCAACTTTCCAATGGGTTGAAAATCCCCTGAAATAGTACAAGTTCAAATTTCGCATCCTATTCTTGGGTTGAAACTCCCCTAAAATATTCCAAGTCCTATCCTTGGGTTGAAACTCCCCTGAAATATTCCAAGTCCTATCAACGGGTTGAAACTCCCCTAAATTATTCCAAAGTCCAATGGGTTGAAATTCCCCTAAAATATTGGCGGGTTGAAATTCCCTTGAAATAATACAAAATCAATTCCCTTTCAATCAGGTTGAAATTCCCTTCAAATACTCCAAGCCCAAACGGGTTGCAATTCCCCTAAAATATTGACGGGTTGAAATTCCCTTGAAATAATACAAAATTCAATCTCCCAGTACAAGTCCAATTTAGAAATTCTCAATGGGTTGGAATTCCCCTAAAATAGTTCAAGGTCCAATAGGTCGAAATATTCTTTCGATATTCCAAGTCCTAGTACAAAGAGTCAACTTCCACAAAAGAATGAAGGCTCCTCTCAAACACTTCCAATGGGCTGCAAATCCCGAATACAAGTACAAAAATTCAAAATTCCGAATCTTCGGAGTGGCACTTAGAGTCAAGTCTAGGTCTCATTCATTGCATGCATATCATATCATGTGTCGGGAAGTCCAAGTTCTAAAAATTTAAAGTCGTGTGCTAAATAGGTGCTTGGACTCATTCTCTCAAAATCCTGTGCAAGATGACTTCACTAGCAGCGACTGTAGCAGAGCTCTATGAACGTGTTGAGGAAGCTGAGGCTCGCATAAGGGCTCTCGAAGACAATCAAGAAACTCTTTAAAATGCATAAGGCTGGAGAAAGTCCCTCAAGATATCTGCTCCAAATGGCAAAATGTTCAAGATTACTGTGGGCGAAGGATATATGATGAGTGAGTCCGTGTCAGAGGATGAGTCTGGATCCGAGTCTAGTGATGAGTCTAAGAATCTAGGGCTAGAGTCTTGCATCAATCAAGAGCCTCTAAAGGCCGACCTTCAAGTTAAAGTTGTTGATGTAATGATTGCCAATTTCAATAATACTTCAATTTCCTCCTACTCTTCAAGTCCGAATTCAAAACACTCACAACTTTGCTTCACAAAAAACTGACCTTGAAATACTAAAAGCTATTGAAAATCATGTAAACAGGACGCCCATAATTGAGGAAACAGAAAAATCAACCTTTCTAACAACAGTGATTCAAAACTAGTTCGGATTAGTTTAACTCTTTCTCAAGCAGAGCGGGATGATCTTATCAAGCTACTTTCAGAGTACATAGACGTCTTCGCATGGTCCTATCATAATATGCCACGGGTTCATCCAAGCATCGGTCAGCATACAATTCCCCTCATTCCAGGTTCAAAGCCCATCAAGCAGAAACTCCGTCGCATGAAACCGGACGTTTCCCTCAAAATTCAAGAAGAGGTCTCCAAGCAGCTAGAGGCCGGGTTTATTCTAGAAGCAAAGTATCCAGAATGGATCGCAAATGTCGTCCCAGTTCCAAAGAAAGACGGCTAAGTACGAATGTGTGTGGACTACAAAGATCTTAACCGGGCCAACCCTAAAGAAGATTTTCCATTGCCTCACATCGACATCTTGGTCGACAACACCGCAATTCATGCCTTACTCTCTCTTATGGACGGGTATGCAGGCTACAATCAGATTCCCATGGCAGAGGAGGACATGGAGAAGACAACCTTCATCACTCAGTGGGGTACATATTGCTTTACAATTATGCCGTTCGGATTGAAGAGCGCTGGAGCAACCTACCAAAGAACAGCCATAACCATCATGAGCGATATGATTCACAGGGAAATTGAGGTATATGTCGACGACATGATTGTCAAATCCAAAGAGCGACACGAGCATACCTCAGTACTTCGAAAGTTTTTCAACAGGCTCAGGCAATACAACATGAGGCTCAATCCTCAAAAGTGCGCATTCGGGGTAACGTCAGGCAAGTTACTCGGATATGTTATCAGCTCTGGAGGCATAGAGGCTGATCCTTCAAAAATCAAAGCAATTCTCGAGATGCAACCACCAACGAATGAAAAGGAAATTCGGGGTATTCTCGGTAGACTACAATATATCAGTAGGTTCATTTCAAGACTTACAATGATCTGTGAACCGGTATTTCGAAAGCTCCGAAAAAGTGAGCCCAAAGTGTGGGATGACAATTGTCAGCATGCATTCGACACTATCGAAAGCTACCTTTCCAACCCGCCAGTGCTAAAGCCAGCCTTGCCAGGGATTCCCCTCGGGCTCTACCTCGCAACAACAGATTCAGCAGTAGGGGCTATGTTCGCCCAGGAAGTTGAAGGCAAAGAGAACGCTGTACACTACATAAGCAAAAAACTGATCGAGTACGAGACCAAGTACACTCAGCTCGAGAAACTCAACATCGCCTTGGTTTGGGCAACAAAGAAACTACGGCACTACATGCTCTCCCATACAGTACATGTGATCAGCAAAGCGGATCCTCTCAAGTATCTATTCGAAAAACCAGCTCTCAACGGACGGTTGTCCAGGTGGTTGGCCATGCTAGCAGAATTCGACCTCAAATACATCCCGCGAAAGTTTATCAAGGGTTCAGCAGTCTCAGACTTCCTAGCCGACTGTCCCGTCGAGGCAGAAGAGGAGGATTACGATTTACCCGACGAGCAAATCTTAATGACCAGTGATGACAATTGGTCAATGCATTTCGATGGTGCCTCGAATCAGAATGGGTGTGGTGTTGGAGTAATTCTAGTAGTCCCAGACGACACTCACATTCCTATATCAGCAAAACTGCAATTCAACGTCATAAAAAATGCGGCAGAATATGAAGCATGCATCATGGGCCTGGAAGCCGCCTTAGCATTAGGTATCCAGAAACTTCGAGTATACGGGGATTCTTCCCTAATCATCAACCAAATTTTCGGCAAATGGAAAGTAAGGAGCGAGAACTCGGCTCCATACCAGTCCTATCTTGAGCAGCTGTCTGAACAAATAGAAGAGCTTCGCTATACATACCTTCCGAGAGAGGAAAACCAATTCGCAGATGCACTGACAAAGCTGGCCTCAATAATCAACATCCCAAACAGCATGGCTGAAATGCCGCTTACAATTAAAACGCGTCAAGAAGCTGCATATGTCCATGCTATTGACGACGTCGAGCAAGACAGAGATGAACCTTGGTTTACGGACATTCAAAGGTATCTACAAAATTCAGAGTATCTCCCGCACTTTTCAAGCAAGAATCAAAAGGTTCTACGACTACAATCATCCAATTTCGTCATAGAAGGTGGCATTCTATACAAAAGGTCCCTAGGCGGTCCTAACCTCCGATATGTTGACAAGCACGAAGCTCAAAGAGTCATGGACAACGTACATGCTGGAGTCTGTGGCACCCATATGAATGGGAAGATGCTAGCCCTCAAGATCATCAGGGCTCGATACTACTGGACTACCCTCGAACGGGATTGCTACTTCTTTGTCAAGAAATGTCCTACTTGCCAAAAGTGTGCGAATCTAAAGCACGTTCCCCTATCATTGCTATACTCTCAATCATCACCGTGGCCATTCTCAGCTTGGGGTATCGACGTCATTGGAAAAGTCACTCCAACAGGCATCGGGGGTCTTGAGTTCATACTGGTTGCTATCGACTACTTCACCAAATGGGTCGAGGCCAGATCTTTCAAAGTGTTGGGTTCCAAGAAGGTGGCCCAGTTCATACAAGAAAACATCATATGCAGATACGACGTTCCTCACGAGTTCATCATTAACCAGGGAACCCATTTTCAAGGAGAGTGTGAAGATCTATTCACCGAGTACAAGATTTAACATCATCGCTCTTCGCCTTATCGCCCACAAACCAATGGGGTAGTTGAAGCAGCCAACAAGAATGTCAAGACCGTCATCATGAAAATGACTACCAATACAAGGACTGGCCCCAGAAGCTGCATTTCGCATTGTGGGGGTATCGAACTTCAATTCGCACTTCAACTGGTGCAACCCCATTCTCATTGGTCTATGGAATGGAGGCAGTACAACCTATCGAGCTGGAGATACCTTCTCTAAGGATAGTCCTCGAAAGCAAAATCCCAGAAGCTGCATAGGTACAATCAAGGTATGATGAGCTAATCATGCTCGACGAGTGTCGACTTCAGGCTGCTCACCATGTACAAGTCTATCAACGCCGGGTGGCCAGGCATTTTAACAAGAGGGTCAGGACCCGAAACATCAAGGAAGGCGAGCTTGTCCTGAAAGCCCTTCGCAAAATCGTCATGGACGCAAGGGGAAAATTCAAACCCAACTGGGCAGGCCCATACATTGTCAAGAAGATCCTCTCCGGGGGAGCAGTCGAACTAACAGACGTCGATGGAACAGAATTCAGATCTCTGACAAACCTCGATCAACTCAAGAAGTTCTATGTCTAAGTTCCATGTTCAAATTCAAGAATCCAATTCAAAGTCCTGTAAGGTAGTCAGAACTACGTCCGGCCTGATTCCCTAACGGGACACGTAGGCAACCTCATTTCGAGGCCCGGCCACTTTAATACAAAAAAATTCAAAATTTCCTCAATTAAGGGCATCCTAAAAATCAAACTCAAAATCCAAAATTCAATTGTTGTTGTCTTTATTCTAAATGTGCCAATTCAAAGCAAAGCATGTTCAAGCGGAATTTAACACAATAATTCTTTATTTGGCTCTAAGGCCTTCAAAGCTAATTCAAATACGAAGTCAGGATCAAGTGAAGCAAAGTTCAAAAGCCTTTTCACTTCCTAAACACATTTTCTAAACGCATTTTCTAAACACATCTTCCAAACACATTCTAAACACAATTCCTCACAATACAATTTCAAACACATTTAGCCTACAAAGATCTAGGGTCAAGCGACTATGCTCTCGAGTTTTGGAACCTTGAGTACTATCCCCTGGCTCTTCCCGCAATCAATCATCAATCTTCCCCTTGCCCAAGCGGCGGGAGAAGGAACTTGCTAGCCTTCCAAGACGGGAGGACGACGAACCTCCTTTGGACTCCGAACGGTCAAGCACCGGATGGGCCACACTCCTGTCACCTTCCTCATAGTCAGTTGATGTAGGACGTCTAGCTCTAGAACCTCGGACTCTAGCTGGTCCGGAGAGAGAAATGTCCCTCTGGCTTAGGCCTCTAATCCATACAATATACCCTGCAGACAGAGTAACTTGCTCAGGTGGGAACTGAATATTCAAGAACGGTTTGGCGACCCAATACCGCCTCCAAACTTCAAGTCGATTGGCATTCAGGGCAACAGGTTTCGGATTTTCTTCAGCATAGTCCGGGATCTCCTGTTTCAAGCCATACTGTCTCATCACTCGAACAGGCGAGTAGAAGACTAGCATTGTGAGGCTTGGCACCCTCAAAGCAGTAGAATCAGGGGCATGTCTCATGGCAGCAATTCCCCACCAAGGAACTACCCACCTTATACAAGATTCAATCCCAGAGAGTGCGCCTCGCCACTCATCCAATTAAAGCCTGCCATACATCATAGGGCCGCACGGTGAACCCTTTTCTATATAGCTCTCCATGTTCTCCGGTGGTGCCACCAGCATGAGCCTCTCCATAAGCCAAACCTTGGGTAGTATACAAGAAATACAAGTACAAATTCAACAATACAAAGAAGGCTCAAGATCCTTACTTGGAGTAATACCGGACTTCCCGATGGCAAAGAAGAGGGATCCGACTTTAGTATGTCCAGGCCCATCAATGTTTCACCAATTACGAGCGACATTGGGTCCCGGCCACTAGCAAACTGCTCTACAATCTCTATTAGGGAGGCGTCACCATTGCCAAACCCCTGTTTCGAAAAGAGGAAACGAGAAAAGATAGAAAAACCCAAGGCCCTCAAGAGGAAAACTTTGGGAACATCAAGCCCAGCAAAGTAGGTGACAAGGAGGGACAAATCCACCCCTCTGCCATATACAACAGCACTCAAAAGTGGGGGCTTCAAGCCCAAATATCTTTCAAATACCAAGAAAAAGTGTTCTTCAACGCTAGGCATGCATGGCTCCAGCATAATGGGCCACCCCAATATGGCGCTAAACTCTTCACGGAGGGGACATACCTCATTATTCCAAAGCAGAAGACATGATGATTTGGATCCCAAGCCTCCAAAGCAGCAAGAATGAAGTGCACATCCAGCTTTACACACCGGAAGGAGGCGAGCACCCCAAGATGCATGCCATCAAGCTCCATTTTCTCCAATTTGCCTAGCGAACCGAGCCACGAGTTCAAGGCATTTTCAAAGGACATAGCCATATTCTCTCTTCTTTTTCGTGAGGAAGCAGTATACAAGGAATAGCAGGGAAGGATAGATGCAAGAAATGATCCGAAATACCCCTATTTATACAAGAGTCAGCTTGCACGACAGCTCACTGGCGCCAGGCGCCATGTCCTGCGCTAGGCGCAGGGGCCTACAGCGAAGGACGAGGCCACCGTCCTCTTTTATGACTCCGAGTACACACTCTTTAGTGTTTCGGACAGCAAAGTACAAACCTCCATTATTCAAGATTCCAAAGCACAAGCCGCGCAACTTCAAGCAGTCCGGATCAACGCTTCGGGCAGATTTCGGTTCAAGTTATTCAAAATTCAAGCATTCTAGTCCTAGATCGGCGTCCTAAGTCGAGTCTGCATATGCATAAGCAAAAGTTGAATATACTTTGACTTGCGCTTTTTCTTACAAAAAAACCTCAGTCAAAGTGGGGGCTTATAGCGGGTATATACACCCGAAAAAATGGGCAAATGTTTTCCAAATTTTTTGCAAATTTTCCATGCATGCATATAGCAACAAATTTCAAAGCACACACAACGCATACAATTTTCAAAAATTCAAACATATAAAAGCCAAACTTCAAAATTTCCAAACCAATTCAAGTTTAAAACCATACAACCATACAAAATTCAAGTTCCAAATCATACAAATACAACCCAGCCTATACAAAATCAACCCAGGCAAGCTGGAACTCGCTACCATGCAGGGTCAGTCCGAGTCATCATCAACTGTAACGTCCACCAGAGGCTCCTTGTCCCTGTTCCGCCTCCTAAGGCGCTCCAGATCCCGATCCAGCTCTGTCCCAGGGGTACCAGATCTCCATAGCCTCCTCGTCAGCACAGATGGCTTTAAAGGCCTTCTGAAGCTCCGCCAAGGACCAGAAGGTGCGAAATGGCTCTCCGTCGGCCTACAGATGAACGAGTCAGCTCAAAACCTATACAAGTACAAAATACAAATTCAAAGTACAAGACTCATCAAGCCAGCGTGAGGCCGTTGAGACAAGTGAAACTCCGGTCGAAACACCAGATCGGAAGGACTCCAGCCAGTACCAACGAAAGTGGGTGCTCTCCGGGGAATCATACCCCCGTCCGGTGCGTTTACCGCAGCCGCTTCGTCGTCCGAAGCATCCTCCTCCGCAGCTCGAACCACCGAAGATTCGTCGAGCTTCCTCCGAGTGTGACGAGGCATACTAAATCAAGCAGAGTACAAAAGTCAAAATTCTAAACTGGGGGCTATCTTATACTAGCCCGTGCAAAGATCAAAATTCAGAGGCTATCCTATACTAGCCTGTACAAGTCAAAAATTCAAAAATCCCCAGTGGAAGTACAAAGTTAGCCAGGGACCTCTAGTTCGAAATTCAAGTTCTACAACAATGCCTAGGCTATCCACGCCGAAGCAGGTACGTGTAGACACCTACTTTTGTCTCCATTCCCGAAAGGGAAGGTTCGATGATGAGAACATAAATCTCCACTTGACAACGCATCTCCTATAAAATAACGAATCTCAATCACCCTTTTTATTTCACCTGAAACCTGCTATATATGGAAACCTACTAAAAATAGTAACTGTAATGGGTAGTTGTTAAAAGTGGCAAGTCATAAAAGATAGAAACCTATCAGAATTAGGTGTTGCACTCCAACATAAATCCTAAATGAGATAGAAGTTGCGAGAGAATCCTATTCCTAATACGATTAGAAAATAAGAGTTACGTATTAAATTAAAATCCTAACGAGCCTAGAGTTCGTAACGGGCCCAGACGCATCCCGTCATAAAATTAATACGCACTAAAAGACTCGATTAAGTCTCATACACTCCGGATTCTAAGAGTCCGAATCTGACAAAGAAACGGCCCAGACCCTATTTTCAACGCCTGGCTCTGGGCGCCGAAATCTTCGGCGCCCAGCCCTGGGCACTGAAATTACCTGGGACGTGTTCTTTCCTAATTCCTCGTAGATCAGAGTTCTACAATTCTATCTTTCCACGAACTCTTTTCTATAAATATAGCCCCAAGTTCGACGTGAAAACACACACAATTCATATTCTGAGTATTGACTCCAACCCCTAAACCTAAGCCTCACGCTGCGAAATTGATCACGCGTTCTGTCGCAATCGATCCAAAAATCGAACAGAACGTATCATGTCCCGTAACTTGAGATTCGTTAAATAAAAGGAGAAATAGCAAAGTCAAAGTGGTTAGATTTCTGAGAACCGTGACGCACCTCTCAAGGGTGCGTCGTAATGTGCCCCCTTCGCATGATTTAATTGCTTTCCTCGCCCTATTATGAACTGTTAAACTAATTAAATCTGATTGTTCTATCATGCCTAATAAAGATAATATTTTGGGAAATTGGATTATCATGCTAGGTCCCTTAAAACAATCTAAATCAGATAATCGCGATCGATCTAGTATTATATGTTGCATATTGTTAAAATCAACTCAGATTAGTTTAATAGTTAACGCATGTCCCTTCAATTATTTATGCTGAGCTAGTAAGGATATCCTGCCTCTGGAGTTATCGAAGAGCGAGTACTCCTCTCGGTAGTTATAGCCCCCCGAACCCTCAATCTCTACCTTGCAGGTGTATGTTGAGAGATCCCCACACCAGGGATCACAAGGGAACCTACGGCCGTCGTGGTCAAACATAATTGCACTCCCTTTATGTCACGATAACCGGGTTTTGTCAGTTTTTCTCATTGTCGTTAAAAACTGAATGGCGACTCCTATGTTACTAGTCAATTGGGTGTAAACTCACAGAAAATCCAATTACACTTGATTTGACAAAAAGAAGGGTCACACCCACGAGGGACGAGGTCACGCATTAGCCTCGTGCTTTTTCGACCCCCTCACAGTGGCGACTCCGCTGGGGATAGTGAAGGAAATACTCGTACTCGTAGGTAATCAAAATAGCCGAAGGGTGAAACGATCCTACCCCGCGTTTATTTCCCCATCAAGTTGGGATGACCTGAAAATCAGCATATTAATGGGAACGGGCAGAACCGCATAACGAATCTTGGCTCCCTTGGATGTTTCATCTCGGGAGTTGGGACTAAGGATACCCATCGCCAACCGGGGGGTGCATACACTTCGAATGTTGTTCACTCGACACTTTCGCTAGTAGTACACCCGTCCTAAACCCAATCGCTCGCCCACTAGGTCCCTCTCATTGGTGCATGCCCCCTTAGCTTACATCGTGATTGGCCTCTTGGGCGAAATTCGTCTGTTGAAGGCACTACCTCGACCGGGAAATGTGTTGGATCTGTGATAGAAGCGGTACCAAGCCGGCGCAAATACTACCCATAGAAGCCTATCATAAACTACATGACATATTATTATTTTGCCTCATGATGTAATGTTAGTTATGTGTAGCGAATTATGTGATTGTGTGTGACAAATAATGCTAGAAAACCAACGACCTTAAAAATTGCCCAAACATTCATAAACCAATTGGCCAAAGAGTTATACCAAGATACGTGTTCCGCAACCCCGAACGATCGCCACAAAAATAAGCGACGCTCAGGAGGGCCCGTAACGAATCCCACAACGCTGCACAACGCGTAAAGGACGTTATTAGGCAAGCACGCAAAATTAAGTCGCATAAACAAAGAAATATACGCGAACAGAAAACGAGTATTAGTCAGGGACGCATTTTCAGCGTCCCTGGCTGGGCGCCAATAATTCTAACGCCCCCGCTGGGCGCTGAAGTTGCTACCTGGCCTTTTGGTCAGGCACAACAGCCTCGGTGCCCGCGCGTAAAAAATACGTAGCAAAAAAAACTTTTCGTGAAAATTGCTGCGAGGGCGTATGAAAAGGCACTCGATTCTAAAAGCGACTAAAAAAATAATAATAAATAATTCTTTGTGTCGTTGTTAGACCTCCTACGACGACATTGTTCGGCACCAAAACCGAGCGTGCTAATAACTATGAATGTCACACGGGCAAAGTATTCAAAAAATAATGTTCAAATAGAGTTTTCAAGGAAAAATAATGTTCGAATAAAAAATAAATCCGAGTCTAGACTAGGCTATGCCAAAGTACAATCAAAATCCTAAGTCTTAGTTATCTTATCCATAGAATCGGTCCTAATGCTTGGTGTCGTTCTGCAAGTTAAAAGGTTAAACCATATTGAGTCTCCCTTCCTAACATTTAAATCAATAAGCACCCATATGTAATTGTCATTCCTTGCTAAGAATCTACGGCCTCAATACTCTCTCTCACCAATAAAAAGAATATATTATAGTATTTGCAAAATGGAAACAGTCACATTCTGAAAATCATTCCTCCATAGTCGCACAACCCCCAAAGTGAACCTAAGGTATCAATACCATTGGCAAAAAAATTATTAATGGCCTCAAGGCTTATGATCACATTGGGTCACGACTATCATAGTCCTCTCGAGCCACTCGCTCCTTGAAATACTACTAAGTACGAACTAAAAGATTTTCCATGAATGCAACATGACGAACCATGAAAATACCCAAATCGGCATGCCATAAGGCTACCATCGGGGTAAAGCAATACACACTAAGAGGGAAGCCGCACTAATGATTCTAGCCTTGCAAAAATGAAAATTCGATCTCCCCAACTAACTACCTTGCCAAAATCAAGCAAAATGGCGCATGACAAATGAACACCCAAGGGTTAAAATCTAAAGTGTCAACCACCGAAAGTTATGGTCCAATTAGCCTAAGTCTGAGAGTTGCTTGGTCAACTATTATAGGCTTACGCCACGTCATTATTTTGAGTCTAGGCCACCTCCTTGTATTCATACACGGGTTATAATCAGAAAGATTAATGAAAGTTCGATTCTAAATCACAACTTCCAATTAAATCCCAGAAACTGGAGTCTGAAAAGAAACAAAAAATATTATTTTCGATGTAATTCTTTCGTTAAATTTCAATAAAGTAAAAACAACAGTTTGAATCTACGCTATTTGCACATTTTAAGAAACGACTAAATACGCTTGCAAAGTAAGACAATTTAAAAGGTCCACCCTAGGCCTACTAAAGCTAAAGGTCCACCCTAGGCCTACTAAAGTTAAAGGTCCACTATAGGCCTACCAAACGAGGCTCACTCAGTCTCGCCTCGTGACTCAAAGACCACAACCATCTACCTTTTAGCCCAAATAAAAAAGATTTGAAGAATTTATGTTGAGGAGAAATCCCAAGCAAAAAGAAAAAAATAGAAAGAGAAAAGGGAGAGCGAAAAGAGCAAGCCATGAAATACTTAAAAAGAAAGAGAAAAGGGAGAGCGAAAAGAGCGAGCCATGAAATACTTAGCCCGTACCTCCCAAAGTGCGAAATTGACCCAAGTAAACGAAGGAAAAGAATTGAGTCAACCAATCCAAATCATAAAATTCTACGATGTCTACCCTTTCCAATCCTTATGTTCTTAGACGCCTTCGCTCTGGGGCCCCTGTTCAGCTCATTTAACCCATCCATGTTCTCATTGCCATAACCCAAGAAACCATTACCTCGACTCTTGCTCTTGAACTTGTTGTCAGCTGCAAACCACGTACGGCTATTGACACGTGCGTCATACCCATTATTTCCAAAGCCCAAACCTGCTCTTACACCACCATTAGTATAATGACCATATAACTTGTTTGGATACGTCCTGTTGATATACCCTTGAGCCGTCCCTATGCTACTCATTGGCCTTGATTGATGTAAACTCGTGACACTAGCATGAGGCCGAAAATTGTGAGTCCTAGCAGATATAATCCTCATGCTTGACCAATACCTATACAAATTATCCTATCTCATTCAACCCATCTTTCAAACCGTCTTGAGTCACGAGTAAAAAAAAGAAGACAAATGAAACGTACAAAACAATAATGAATAATAAAAAAGCAAACTTTGCAAAGCGCGTTTAAAAGTTCTTCTAAAAAGAAAAAGAAGCATTTAGCGCACCAAAAAAGATCCGCCCAGAAAACATTTCTAGCGCCCACACCTGGGCGCCGAAAACTTTGACGCCCCAGCCTGGGCGTTGAAACTCTCTGCCTGCCAAATTTTGTCCAGAAGTGCTCGTCATTTTATCCGCACATTCACGGAAAAATAACGAACACTTGGAGGGGTACAGCACGTATTCAGATATACGTACCACCAAAAAATATACATGTACTCAAAAAATAAAACAAATAAACAAAATTTTGGCTTACGGCAAAGCGGCAAATTAAAATAATAATAAACTTCACTTATTTCACTCTATTTCAAACATTACGGCTCCACTCGAACGTACTTGTTTAAAATCGGCATTCTAAGAAACCATTTTCTGGCTAAGAACTACGCAAGACCCGATTCCAAATTAAATCTATTTAAGGCGGATACGTAGGAAATTCATGATTCGGTCCAACCAATTTGCAAAAATATTAAAGCCTATAGAATAACAAGAATAAAAATAAAGTCCCTTATTGAAATTTAATTACTTGCAATCCAAGTCGAAAGAAAAATTTAAGTCAAAGGAAGAATCCAAGTCATCAAGATGCCAAAACGAGCATACATCGAAAAATAATAAGGGCACGTACCCTTGCCAGAAGGAGCACTCACACTCCTAGGCACTTAGCCAAGACTCAAAAGATCGCTTTGCCTCAATTGAATGGGGGCTAGCGCAAGCGTCCATGACCTCTAAAGTACTCGACTTAACCCTCCCTAAAGCGAACTAACTCACTTAAAGACCTTCTTTCACCACTGTGACACAGTCATAATCCCCAACAAGTAATAAAGGCAGTAAGCTTGCAATAAAGAGGATTGTTCTACGGCGTCGCCCCATCGCTCCTTCGAACTCAGGGCACCCGTTCATGGTAATTCAAATGCTTGCGAATCCCCTTTCGAAAAAATCAGACATTGTCAATAGGACTTGGCAGTTAACCAAGGCTCACCCTACTCAGACATATGACACGGGCATCTAAAATCGAAATCTGAAAAGCATCATTAATGGGAAGATATAACAGCAACTGGGGGCTAAAAATTGAAATGAAAGAGCTAGGGAAAGAACTAAGTATACCTTGACCTTTTGTGTAGACATACACCAAGTAAATCTAAGTCAATTTGAAAACAGTTTATATTCCCGCAATTCTAGAAAAGATATCCCTAAAAGCCCAACGCATGTGCCACACGGGCACAAGTAATATCTTGACGCCTGCACCTTGGCTTCCGGCAAATCCTTAGACAGCATTCTAAAAATCGTAACAGTATTTCAATTCACTCATGTAATCCTGTACGAACCCTTCTATAAGTCAACCTACTTAGGACACCTCGGGTTGTACATAGTAGGACTCGGATTTCAAATAATTTTCAAAAACTTCTTCGAACATAATAAAGTGTCGTTGGTTTAATCTAAGTATGCGTTTATCTCGATGTTGCAAGAGAGTCAAAGAGATTTCTAAATATGATTATGGGTAAAGAAAGGCACCTAGCTTTTGGCCAAGGCACACTTCAACATGTGACTACCTTGACCATGGCAATGTCGCACAACACGACATTTACAAGAAAAGTAGCAAATCACTATTCGAACGTACCTCGCACTAAACGAGTCTGGTTCAAACTATTCATGATCCATGTCACCATGAATGCATAAAAACGTATGCGAAGAATTATAGCACCAAGCCAATCCCGTAGCTACAATTGGGGGCTTGAGAAAAACACTCTAAAAATGCTCGAAATGACGATTTTATCGCAAATTCTCGACGCTAATGCTATACACACGTCATAGGGGCACAATCCTAAGCTTTGATCGTGTAAAACGAACCTTAGAATGGCTACAACCCCTCCCAAATTCTAAGCAATACTTAGAATATATAAAGTCACCCCACTAACAAGGGTAACTGAAAATCGCGAGTCACCAAAACTCCGATCAAGCTACTGCACATAACGCTCGCCCTACAAGCGCCCGTTACACAGTCTACGTCGTTCCAAAGCAAAAGTGAAAGAAAAATCAAGGATAAGAAAATAAAAAAGAAAGAAACATCTATGAATCCTCGCATCGAACGAAGTAATGAGTCGTGCGTACCCGCGCAAGAAGATGCTACACTTGTTCGAGCACCTGAACGAGACGTGATGAAGTACTCCAATGCAAAAAATAATAATGATATCCCAACACCTGGAGGAATGTTCTAAGACACGCCGTTAGGCCACACAAGCCTACGTTGCACCATAAGTTCAACCATCCCACGGTACAAGTGTAAAAAAAAGAGTAAGGCATATTGCACTAATGCGGGCACGACCAAAGAGCATGTGTAAAAGAGGCAAAGACTACTTATCGCCTAAATTCAAAATGCAAGCCACACGACTTCTACATTAAGGATTAAAGGTAGCAAAATATTACCTACCACGAAAGGGATAGCTCGCACCTACACGAGCGGAACCCCAAGGCATCTTTCTCGAAAAAAACCTACAAAAATCGTACGCCAAAAGGAAGCATCCCAACATGCATACGTGGGGGCTCCAAGCTACGAAACGACCATAGCAAAATAAAAGATCTCGAAGCAAATGTTTGAACGATCGAAAGGGCACGATGCTTGAGCCCACTTCATGAACGGGCCTGAACCCTATCAAGCCTCTAAGCAAATTATTCAAAATCAGTCATTGCTCAAAAAAAATGATTCAAGCAAACTGATTAATGGACCGCACACAACGGCCATTCTATGAACGCCCGTTCGCACATACATCGAACATTCACGAACGCGTTCAAAAGAAAAATATATACGAGCGATAAAAAATATACGCCTCAAGGTATGTTCCCCGGGCCATATAGACTCGCCCAACTATTGCAATAACTGCACGCCTTAAGAGCAACAGTTCCTTTAAATAAGCGCCCCAAAGCGACAAACACCGTAGTCCACCAATCGGCTACGGCTTCTCGAGAAATCATCACGATCGCTCAGCTCATTGTGATCTCTAATAAAATTCTACGTTCCAAAAATAAAGAAAAACAAAAGAGAAGAGAATACGTAGAATCTTCAAGTGAAATAAGCGAGCGGAAAAGAGGCAGATCTGCCCAATAATCAACTCCGACGCCAAATCCCACGCCTGACTTTGGGCGTTGAAGATTAATCCCACAATCGTTCTAAGCTAAGAAATGGCGAACGAATAAGGAAATAAGAAACACCATTGGTCCACTATTAGGCTACGGATTCTCGAGAAATAATTATTCACCAATCAACGGTGATCTCAAATGAACGGTTCGTTCCAAAAAAAAGAATCTCTAGACGAAAAGAAAAAAAAGAAAACGAACGAGCAAGAGGCCAATTGTGTCATCAAGAAACCTCGCCAGAAATCATTTTTAGCGCCCAGCGCTGGGCGCCGAAATCTTTAACGCCCAGGCATAGGCGCCGAAAATGAGCCCAGACCCAGAAAAGGGCCTGACTTCTATAGGGCCCTGCCGTATCCATTCGACTCGAAAATTGCCGATTTCTTTACTGAAAGTCGCACCTCACGACTTCGTCAAGAGTAGCACACCACTACAAAGATCGCTCGCACTTACGAGCACGATCCCAAACACGATCAAGGACATTACAAAATGCGTATCCCCAAAGAACCTCTTTGACAAGAACTGACCGTCAAGCACGAATGCTTGGGGGTTCGAAAGAAAATATATATCTCAAAGCAGAGTATGCAAGGTTAAAACAATATTCCCAGACTACGCTGTACGAAGTCCCATGTTTGGATAATCTTAAAAAAATAAAACTGGATTACGACCTCAAGACAAAGGTCGTCGTTGATACTTATACATAGTCTCCTAATCAAGGACCTAGGTAGTGGCAAAATTGAGCCGTAAAGACTAGCTCAAAACCATGAAAGATGATGACCACAAGACAATGGCCCGTCTAAGCCCGTTGTCAACCCACATTCAGGTTGCAACTAAGTCCGAGCATCCCTCGAAAGAATTCGCTCCTGCGAGAATGAATAAGAAAAGAAATTCTCAAAAGAAATCACTATGAACAAAAAATATAGGAACTTGCCCATCTCAGTTGGCAAGGTCGCGTCACGAACCACACGAGTTCCAAATCAAAAAAAACGAATTCAAGGACGTCCACCCTTAGCGGACAGGGCTCGCCCACCCTCAGCGGGCGGGGTCTGCGTCACTAGCCGCGCAGGTCCTCAGTTTTCGAAAAAAGAATCTTCAAAAAAATCAAAAGGAAATAGGCTCGCCATCTTCAGCCGGCGGGGTCTACGGTGCAAACCACGTAGGTCCTTATTTTCAAAAAGCAAAACAAATTTCAAAATAGATTCGTCCACTTCTATCGGACGGGGTGTCCACCCTTAGCGGGCAGGTTCGCCATCTTCAGCCGGCGGGGTCTACGTCACAAACCACGTAGGTCCTTATTTTCAAAAAGCACAAACAAATTTCAAAATAGATTCGTCCACTTCTATCGGACGGGGTGTCCACCCTTAGCGGACAGGTTCGCCATCTTTAGCCGGCGGGGTCTACGTCACAAACCGCGTAGGTCCTTATTTTCAAATTTCAAAAACAGATTCGTCCACTTCTATCGGACGGGGTGTCCACCCTTAGCGGACAGGCTCGCCATCTTTAGCCGGCGGGGTCTGCGTCACTAACCGCGCAGGTCCTTAGTCGCTGCAGCGATAACTTTTTCTGGTTTTCCGTTTTTCCAAAAAAGAACGATGTGAGTAGTTTTCCTTTTTTCCAAAAATTAAAAGGATTGGTTTTCCATTTTTCCAAAAAAGAACGATGTGCTGGATTTTCCTTCGTTTTACGTCCCATAAAAACAAGGGGGTTTTCTCGTTTAGCCAACCCTGAAAATGAGAATCTTTAAAAACATTTTTACCTCGTGGTTGGGCTTGGCCAGGCCCAATTACACTTTATAGCTTTGATGTCGAAAACATCTGTAGCTACTCCCAATGACAAAGTGAGGGAGTTTCTACGCCTCTTTAGATACTTCCAATGACAAAGTGAGGTAGTTTCTATACTATCCGTTGACAAATCCTAATGACACGTGAGGGATATGTCGACACTTCAAGTGATGACCCTTAAGTCAAATGTTATCACTCGGGGGCTCGTGAGACCCTCGCAAAAACAGGTCACCATGACTTGTGTGACGCACTCCGTCTAATACTTTGACCATCGTCTTACTCCAAGACTCAGTCAAAGTGGGGGCTAACTGTAGACACCTACTTTTGTCCCCATTCCCGAAAGGGAAGGTTCGACGATGAGAACATAAATCTCCACTTGACAACGCATCTCCTGTAAAATAACGAATCTCAATCACCCTTTTCATTTCACCCGAAACCTGCTATTTATAGAAACCTGCTATTTATGGAAACCTGCTAAAAATAGTAACTGCCGTAATGGGTAGTTGTTAAAAGTGGCAAGTCATAAAAGATAGAAACCTGTCAGAATTAGGTGTTGCACTCCAACATAAATCCTAAATGAGATAGAAGTTGCGAGAGAATCCTATTCCTAATACGATTCGAAAATAAGAGTTACGTATTAAATTAAAATCCTAACGAGCCTAGAGTTCGTAACGGGCCCAGACGCATCCCGTCATAAAATTAATACGCACTAAAAGACTCGATTAAGTCTCATACACTCCGGATTCTAAGAGTCCGAATCTGACAAAGAAACGGCCCATACCCTATTTTCAACGCCTGGCTCTGGGCGCCGAAATCTTCGGTGCCCACCCCTGGGCACTGAAATTACCTGGGACGTGTTCTTTCCTAATTCCTCGTGGATCAGAGTTCTACAATTCTATCTTTCCACGAACTCTTTTCTATAAATATAGCCCCAAGTTCGACGTGAAAACACACACAATTCATATTCTGAGTATTGACTCCAACCCCTAAGCCTAAGCCTCACGCTGCGAAATTGATCACGCGTTCTGTCGCAATCGATCCAAAAATCGAACAGAACGTATCCTGTCCCGTAACTTGAGATTCGTTTAATAAAAGGAGAAATAGCAAAGTCAAAGTGGTTAGTTTTCTGAGAACCGTGACGCACCTCTCAAGGGTGCGTCGTAATGTGCCCCCTTTGCATGATTTAATTGCTTTCCTCGCCCTATTATGAACTGTTAAACTAATTAAATCTGATTGTTCTATCATGCCTAATAAAGATAATATTTTGGGAAATTAGATTATCATGCTAGGTCCCTTAAAACAATCTAAATCAGATAATCGCGATCGATCTAGTATTATATGTTGCATATTGTTAAAATCAACTAAGATTAGTTTAATAGTTAACGCATGTCCCTTCAATTATTTATGCTGAGCTAGTAAGGATATCCTGCCTCTGGAGTTATCGAAGAGCGAGTACTCCTCTCGGTAGTTACAGTCCCCCGAACCCTCAATCTCTACCTTGCGGGTGTATGTTGAGAGATCCCCACACCAGGGATCACAAGGGAACCTACGGCCGTCGTGGTCAAACATAATTGCACTCCCTTTATGTCACGATAACCGGGTTTTGTCAGTTTTTCTCATTGTCGTTAAAAACTGAATGGCGACTCCTATATTACTAGTTAATTGGGTGTAAACTCACAGGAAATCAAATTACACTTGATTTGACAAAAAGAAGCGTCACACCCACGAGGGACGAGGTCACGCATTAGCCACGTGCTTTTTCGACCCCCTCACAGTACGCAAGTTCTACACCAACGCCTAGGTTATCCACGCCGAAGCATGTATATAATTTCTACACCAACGCCTAGGCTATCAACGCCGAAGCAGGTATACCAGTTCTACACCAACGCCTAGGCTACCCACCCCGAAGCAGGTATGCAAATTCAACATCAACGCCTAGGCTACCATGCCGAAGCCAACATTCCAAAACTCTAAAAACAACATCTAGGCATCCTAGCCTATCCTCTCCTGAGACCCCGCAAGGTCACCAGTGAGACTACAATCTACAAATACAGGGTACAAGATTCAAGAAATTTTAAAGAGTTCAAATCTACAAGTTCCAACAGTTCCAGTTCAAGTGGCTATCAAACAATTCTCAACAAAATTCAAAGAGCTTAAGCATACAAGCATTATTCCAAAGTACGAGAAAATTCAAATCTACATGAAATCCTAGAGATTATTTCATAAGCAAAAACATGAAATACTTACATGGACAAGGCAAGAACAAGACCAAGGGGAGAGGCTAATCGACCTTTAAGAGAGAAGAGCAAAGAATTCAAGAGAGTGTGCCTCAAAATGGCACGGCAAGGGGAGCATTTATAGCTCAACCCCGCGCCTGACGCCGAGGCCCGCGCTGGGCGCTGCCTGCTGCATGCGCAGAATCTTCCGCGCGCGGTTTCCCGTGCTGATTATACGTCCTTTACTGCTACGGTCTTCCGCACCAAGCATCAAATGTCGCATCAAGCCATCTTTCAAAAATGCGGGTATACACCCGTATCTCCAAGTACAAACAGATGAATATTTCAAGAATGCAAAGTGCAAAAAATACAAGGACTCAGGGTTTTGACTCCCAACGGACCCAATCTCCGGGAAAGTCAGCCGAAATTTCAAAATTTCAAGGACCAGTAAGAAGCTCTTATCCCCAGCAAAGCACATCCCCAACGGATCAACTCCGGGTGTCCAAAATTCAAAAATTCAAGATTCAAAAATTCAAAATTCAAATTTTCGATGACCAAGCTCCGTCATGAATAAAAGACGGATGTGCAGTATAAATACGGACCGGAGTCGTCACAACCGAACGGAGGTATACTCTATCCTTTTTTCTTCTAACGCCTGTTTTATGTAGGTACCGGAGTACAAAGAGTGGTCTTGATTGCAGAACATCTTGATCATTCTCCGTCCCTTTCGAAATACTTTGACTTGCGCTTTCCTAACCGAACGCTCAGTCAATGTGGGGGCTTCTGTAGACACCTAAATCGTGTCTCCCCTCTGGGATGATGACGATACAATTATCATTACTAGGTGGTTGGAGCAACTCCGTGCGGAAATCCCAAATGCTAAGAACATCTCCAAAATACAAGATCCAAAATCCAATCCCCGAGGTCGTTCCCCTTCTGGAACTCGGTACAAAATACAATTTTCAAAAACCAATTTCAAAATCCAAGTACAAACTCATCTAGTAGACCATCCCATTGGTTTTACTAAGCCTTTTCCACTCAAAATCATATAAGGCAAGTCAAATTCGGGCGCCGACCCACAAAACCGAGCAAGCCGGGCCTTGTAGACACCTACTTTTGTCCCCATTTCCGAAAGGGAAAAGTTTGATGATGAAAGCATAAATCTCCACTTGAAAACGCGTCTCCTATAAAATAAACGAATCTCAATTCCCCTTTTCATTTCACCCGAAGCTTGCTATTTATGGAAACCTGCTAAAAATAGTAACTGCCGTAAAGGGTAGCTTCTAAAAGTGGCAAGTCATAAAAGATAGAAACCTGTCAGAATTAGGTGTTGCACTCCAACATAAATCCTAAATGAGATAGAAAACTGCCAGAATCCTATTCCTAATATGATTCAGAAATAAGAGTTACGTATTAATTAAAATCCCAACGAGCCTAGAGTTCGTAACGGGCCCAGACGCATTCCGTCATGAAGTTGATACGCACTAAAAGACTCGATTAAGTCTCAAACACTCCGGATTCTAGGAATCCGAATCTGACAAAGAAACGACCCAAACAGCAATTTCAACGCCCAGCCCTGGGCGCTGAAATTGCCTGGATCCTATTTTCAACGCCCAGAGCTGGGCGCCGAAATCTTTGACGCCCAGCCCTGGGCGCTGGAAATACCTGGGACGTGTTTTTTTCCTAATTCTTTGTGGATTAAAACTCTGCAATTCTATCTTTCCACGAACTCTTCGCTATAAATACAGCCCCAAATTCGACGTGAAAAGGACACACACACAATTCATATTCTGAGTATTGACTCCAACCCTTAGCCTAAGCCTCTCGCTGCGAAATTGTTCACGCGTTCTGTCGCAACCGATCCATAAATCGAACAGAACGTATCCTGTCCCATAATTTGAGATTCGTTAAATAAATAGGAGAAATAGCAAAGTCAAAGTGGTTAGTTTTCTGAGAACCGTGACGCACCTCTCAAGGGTGCGTCGTACTGTGTCCCTTTTCGATGATTTAATTGCTTTCCTCGCCCTTTTTATGAACTGTTAAACTAACTAAATCTGATTGTTCTATCACGCCTAACAAATATAATATTTTTGGGAAATTGGATTATCATGCTAGGTCCCTTAATACTATTTAAATCAGATAATCACAATCGATCTAGTATTATATGTTGCATATTGCTAAAATCAACTCAGATTAGTTTAATAGTTAACGCATGTCCCTTCAATTATTTATGCTGAGCTAGTAAGGATATCCTGCCTCTGGAGTTATCGACGAGCGAAGTACTCCTCTCGGTAGTTACAGTCCCCCGAACCCTCAATCTCTACCTTGAGGGTGTACGTTGAGAGATCCCCACACCAGGGATCATAAGGGAACCTACGGCCGTCGTGGTCAAACATAATTGCACTCCCTTTATGTCACGATAACCGGGTTTTGTCAGTTTTTCTCATTGTTGTTAAAAACTGAATGGCGACTCCTATATTACTAGTCAATTGGGTGTAAACTCACAGGAAATCCAATTACACTTGATTGAATAAAAAGAATCGTCACACCCACGAGGGACGAGGTCACGCATTAGCCTCGTGCTTTTTCGACCCCCTCACAGTGGCGACTCCACTGGGGATAGTGAAGGAAATACTCGTGCTTGTATGTAATCAAAATAGCCGAAGGGTGAAACGATCCTGCCCCGCGTTTATTTCCCCATCAAGTTGGGACGACCTGAAAATAAGCATATTAATGTCAACGGGCAGAACCGCATAACGAATCTCGGCTCCCTCGGGAGTTGAGACTAAGGATACCTTCTTTCTCCAATAGGGGGGTGCATACGCCGCGCATGTTGCCCACTCGGTACTTGTGCAGGTAGTACACCTATCCCAAACCCAATCGCTCGCTCATTAGGTCTCTCTCGCCTGCATGCCCCCTTGGCTTGCACTTGCGGGTTAGCCTCTTGGGCGAAATTCGTCTGTTGAAGACACTACCTCGACCGGGGCATGTGTTGAATCTACGATAGAAGCGGTACCAAGCCAGGCGCAAATACTACCCATAGAAGCCTATCATAAACTACGTGACATATTTAATTTTCATATCCATGTTTGTAATGTAGTTATGTGTAGCGAACTATGTGACTATGTTATGATTGTGCGTACAAATAATGCTAGACAAACAATGTTAGAAAACCAACGACCTAAAAAAAAAAATTACCCAAACATTCATAAACCAATTGGCCAAAGATTTATACCAAAACACGTGTTCCACAAACCCGAACGATCGCCACAAAAATAAGCGACGCTCGGGATGGCCTGTAACGAATCCCACAAACGCTGCACAACGCGTAAAGGACGTTATAAGGCAAGCACGCAAAATTAAAGTCGCAAAAACAAAGTATACGCAAACAAGAAAACGAGAACCAGCCAGGGACGCATTTTCAACGCCCCTGGCTGGGCGCCAGAATTTCTCACGCCCCTCGCTGGGCGCTGAAGTTGCTGCTTGGCCTTCTGGTCAGGCGCAGCAGCCTCGGTGCCCGCGCATGAAAAAATATACGTAGCAAAAAAAAAAACTTTTCAAAAAAAATTGCTACGAGGGCGTATGAAAAAGCACTCGATTCTAAAAGCGACTTATAAAAAAATAAATAACTCTTTGTGTCGTTGTTAGGCCTCCTACGACGACGATGTTCGGCTCCAAAACCGAGCACGCTAATTGAAATAACCTTGAATGTCACATGGGCAAAGTATTCAAAGAAAAGTAATGTTCGAATAAAGTCTTCAAGAAAAAATAATGTTCAAATAAAAATAAATAAATCCGAGTCTAGACTAGGCTATGCCAAGGTACAATCTAAATCCTAAGGCTTAGTTGTCTTATCCATAGAATCGGTCCTAATACTTGGTGTCGTTCTGCAAACTAAAAGGTTAAACCATATTGAGTCTCCCTTCCTAACATTTAAATCAATTAGCACCCATATGTAATTGTCATCCCTTGCTAAGAGTCTACGGCCTCAATACTCTCCCTCACCAATAAAAAGAATATGTTATGTATTTGCAAATGGAAACAGTCACATTCTGGAAATCATTCCCCCATAGTCGCACAACCCCCAAAGTGAACTTAAGGTGTCAATACCGTTAGCAAAAAAAATTAATGGCCTCAAGGCTTATGATCACATTAGGTCACGACTATCATAGTCCTCTCGAGCCACTCGCTCCTTTAAATACTCCTAAGTACGGACTAAAAGATTTTCCATGAATGCAACATGACAAACCATGAAAATACCCAAATCGGCATGCCATAAGGCTACCATTGGGGTAAAGCAATACACACTAAGAGAGAAGCCGCACTAATGATTCTAGCCTTGCAAAAATAAAAATTCGATCTCCCCAATTAACAACCTTGCCAACGTTAAGCAAAATGGCGCATGACAAATGAACACCCAAGGGTTAAAATCTAAAGTGTCAACCAACGAAAGTTATGGTCCAATTAGCCTAAGTCTGAGAGTCGCTTGGTCAAGTATTATAGGCTTATGCCACGTCATTATTTTGAGTCTAGGCCACCTCCTTATATTCCTACACGGGTTATAATCAGAAAGATTAATGAAAGTTTGAGTGTAAATCACAACTTCCAATTAAATGCCAGAAACTGGAATCTGAAAAGAAGCAAAAAAATTATTTTCGATGTAATTCTTTCGTTAAATTCAATAAAATAAAAACAACATTTTGAATCTACGCTATTTGCAGCTTTTAAGAAACAACTAAATACGCTTGCAAAGTAAGACAACTTAAAAGGTCCACCCTAGGCCCACTAAAATTAAAGGTCCACTATAGGCCTACCAAACGAGGCTCACTCAGTCTCGCCTCGTGACTCAAAGACCACAACCATCTACCTTTTAGCCCAAATAAAAAAAGATTTTGAAGGATTTATGTTGGAGAAATCCCAAGCAAAAAAGCAAAAAGAGAAAGAGAAAAGGGAGAGCGAAAAGAGCCATGAAATACTTAGCCCGTACCTCCCAAAGTGCGAAATCTACCCAAGTAAACGAAAGAAAAGAATTGAGTCAACCAATCCAAATCATAAAATTCTACGATTTCTACCCTTTCCAATCCTTATGCTCTTAGACACCTTTGCTCTGGGGTCCCTGTGCAGCTCATTTAACCCATCCATGTTCTCATTGCCATAACCCAAGAAACCATTACCTCAACTCTTGTTTTTGAACTTGTTATCAACCGCAAACCACGCACGGCCATTGACACGTGCGTCATGCTCATCATTTCCAAAGTCCAAACCTGCTCTTACGCCACCATTAGCATAATGACCATATAACTGGTTTGGATACGTCCTGTTGATATACCCTTGAGCCGTCCCTATGCTACTCATTGGCCTTGATTGATGTAAACTCGTGACACTAGCCTGAGGCCGTAAAATGTTAATCCTAGCAGATGTAATCCTTATGCTTGACCAATACTTATACAAATTACCCTATCTCATTCAACCCATCTTTCAAACCGTCTTGAGTCACAAATAAAAAAAAGACCAATGAAAAGTACAAAAAAATAATAAATAATAAAAAGCAAACTTTGCAAAGCGTCTTTAAAAGTTCGTCTAAAAAGAAAAATAAGCATTTAGCGCACAAAAAAAAAAAAAAAAATCCGCCCAAAAATAATTTTCAGCGCCCAGAGCTGGGCGCCGAAATCTTTTGCGCCCCAGCCTGGGCGTCGAATCTCTCTGCTTGCTAAAATTTGTCCAGAAGTGCTCGTCATTTTATCCGCACATACACGGAACAATAACGAACACTTGGGGGGTACAGCACGTATTCAGATATACATACCACCAAAAAAATAGATGTACTTAAAAAAAAATTCTAAAACAAATTTTTGGCTTACGGCAAGGCAGCAGATTAAAATAATAATAAACTTCATTTATTCTACCGTTTCAAATAATATGCTTCCACCTCAGAACATACTTATCGAATTCGGCATTCTAAGAAACCATTTTCTAGGCTAAGAACTACGCAAGACCAGATTCCAAATTAAATCTATTTAAGGCGGATACGTAGACAATCCATGATTCGGTCCAACCAATTTGCAAAGATGTTAAAGCCTATAGAATAACATAAATAAAAAGTCACTTATTGAAATTTAATTACTTGCAATCCAAGTCGAAAGAAAAACTTAAGACAAAAGAAGAATCCAAGTCATCAAGATGCCAAAATTAATGAGCACACATCGAAAAATAATAAGGGCACGTACCCTTCCCAGAAAGAGCACTCACACTCCTAGGCACTTAGCCAAGACTCAAAAGATCGCTTTGCCTCAATTGAATGGGGGCTAGCGCAAGCGTCCATGACCTCTAAAGTATTCGACTTGACCCTCCCTAAGGTGAACTAACTCACTTAAAGACTTTCTTTCACCACTAGACATAGTCGTTCGCTTAAAGACCTTCTTTCACCACTAGACACAGTCATAATCGCCAACAAGTAGTAAAGGCAGTAAGCTTGCAATAAAGAGAATTGTTCTACGGCATTGCCCCATCGTTCCTTCGAACTCAAGGCACCCGTTCATGGTAATTCAAATGCTTGCGAATCCCCTTTGAAAAAAACAGACATTGTCAATAGGACTTGGCACTTAACCAAGGCTCACCCTACTCAGGAATATGACATGGGCATCTAAAATCGAAATCTGAAAGCATCATTAATGGGAAGACATAACAGCAACTGGGGGCTAAAAAGTGAAATGAAAGAGCTAGGGAAAGAACTAAGTATACCTTGACCTTTTATGCAGACATACACCAAGTAAATCTAAGTCAATTTGAAAACGGTTTATATTCCCGCAATTCTGGAAAAGATGGCCCTAAAAGCCTAAAGCATACGCCAAACGGGCACAAGTATATCTTGACGCCTGCACCCTGGCTTCCAGCAAATCCTTAGACAGCATTCCAAAAATCGTAACAGTATTTTGATTCACTCATGTAATCCTATACGAACCCTTCTATAAGTCAACCTACTTAGGACACCTCGGATTGTACACAGTAGGACTCGGATTTTAAATAATTTTCAAATGATTTTTAAAGACTTCTTCGGACAAATAAAGTGTCGTTGGTTTAAGCTTAGTGTGCGTCCATCTCAACGTTGCAAGTGAGTCAAAAAGATTTTTAAATATGATTATGGGTAACGAAAGGCACCTAGCTTTTAGTCAAGGCACACTTCAACATGTGACTACCTTGACCATGGCAATGTCACACAATACGACATTTACAAGAGAAGTAGCAAATCACTACTCGAACATACCCCGCACTAAACGAGTCTGGTTCAAACTATTCATGATCCGTGTCACCATGAATGCATAAAAACGTATGCAAAGCATTATAGCACCAAGCCAATCCCGTAGCTACAATTGGGGGCTTGATAAAAACACTCTAAAAATGCTCGAAATGACGATTTTATCGCAAATTCTCGACGCTAATTCTATACATACATAATAGGGGCACAATCCTAAACTTTAATCGTGTAAAACAAACCTTAGAATGGCTACAACCCCTCCCAAATTCTAAAGCACTACTTAGAATATATAAAGTCACCCCACTAACAAGGGTAACTGAAAATCGCGAGTCACCAAAACTCCGATCAAACCACTACACATAACGCTCGCCCTATAAGGCGCCCGTTACACAGTCTACATCGTTCCAAAGCAAAAGCGAAAGAAAAAAAAAAATCAAAAAAAAACTGTCAAAGTTCTGCCCAGAAATCATTTTCAACGCCCAGAGCTGGGCGCCGATATCTTTAACGCCCCAGCCTGGGCGCTGAATATCTCTGCTTGCTAAATCTTGCCCTGATATAAAAACAAGAAAGAAACACCTATGAATCCTCGCATCGAACGAAGTAATAAGCCGTGCAAACCCACGCAGAAGGTGCTACACTTATTCGAGCACCTGAACAAGGCATGATGAAATACTTCAATGCAAATGATATCCCAACACCTGGAAGAATGTTCTAAGACACGCCGTTAGGCCACACAAGCCTACGTCGCACCATAAGTTCAACCATCCCACGGTACAAGTCTAAGAAAAAAAGAGTAAGGTATATTGCACTAAGGAACATGTGTAAAAGAGGCAAAGACTACTTATCAAAATGCAAGCCCCACGACTTCTACATTAAGGATTAAAGGTAGCAAAATATTACCTACCACGAAAGGGATAGCTCGCACCTACACGAGCGGAACCCCAAGGCATCTTTCTCGAAAGAACCTACAAAAATCGTACGCCAAAAGGAAGCATCCCAACATGCATACTTGGGATCTCCAAGCTACGAAACAACCATAGCAAAATAAAAAAAATCTCGAAGCAAATGTTTGAACAATCGAAAGGGCACGATGTTTGAGCCCACTTCATGAACGGGCCTGAACCCTATGAAGCTTCTAAGCAAACTATTCAAAATCAGTCGTTGCTCAAAAAAAAATGAAACAATTCAAGCAATCTGATTAATGGACCGCACACAACGGCCATTCTATGAACGCTCGTTCGCACATACATATCATCATTCACGAACACGTTAAAAAAAAAATATAAGAGCGATCAAAGTCTTACACCTCAAGGTATGTTCCTCGGGCCATATAGACTCGCCCAACTATCGCAATAACTGTACGCCTTAAGAGCAACAGTTCCTTAAAATAATCGCCCCAAAGCAACAAGCACCGTAGTCCACCAATCGGCTACGACTTCTCAAGAAAATCATCACGTTCTAAAAACAAAGAAAAAAACAAAAGAAGAGAGAATACATAGAACTTCCAAGTGAAATAAGCGAATGAACAAGAGGCGAACTATGTCATCAAGAAAGCTCGCCAGGAATTAGTTTCAGCGCCCAGCGCTGGGCGCCGAAATCTTTAACGCCCAGGCTTGGGCGCCGAAATCTTTAACGCCCAGGCTTGGGCGCCGAAAATGATCACAGACCCAAAAAAAAAAACAGCTCTGACTTCTATAGGGCCCTTCCATATTCATTCGACTTTAAAATTGCCGAAATTCGCACCTCACGGCTTTGTTAAAAGTAGCACGCCACTACAAAGATCGCTCGCACTTACGAGCACAATCCCAAACACGATCAAGGACATTACAGAATGCGTAGGAACCTCTTTGACCAGAAATGACCGTCAAGCACGAATGCTTGGGGGCTCGAAGGAAAATATATATTATGCAAAGTAAAAACAATATTTCCAGACTACGCTGTACGAAGTCCCGTGTTTAAATGTCTCAAAAAATAAAACCGGTTTACGACCTCAAGACAAAGGTCGCTGTTGATACTTATACATAGTCCCCTAATCAAGGACCCAGGTAGTGGCAAAATTGAGCCAAAAAGACTAGCTCAAAACCATGAAAAGGTGA
The DNA here is from genome assembly GCF_020520425.1 of Spinacia oleracea. Classification (NCBI taxonomy): domain Eukaryota; kingdom Viridiplantae; phylum Streptophyta; class Magnoliopsida; order Caryophyllales; family Amaranthaceae; genus Spinacia; species Spinacia oleracea. Next base: position 112,256,726 of record NC_079491.1, on the reverse strand, counting down.
TGACCACGAGACTATGGTCCATCTAAACACATTGTCAACCCACATTCAGGTTGCAACTAAATCCGAGCATCCCTCGGAAGAATTCGCTCCTATAAGAATGAATAAAAAGAAAGTCTCAAAAGAAATCACAAAGAACCAAAGAAATAGGAACTTGCCCATCTTCCGTCGGCAAGATCGCGTCACCAACCGCGCGAGTTCCCAAATCGAAAAAACGAATTCAGGGACGTCCACCCTTAGCGGACAGGGCTCGCCCACCCTCAGCGGGCGGGGTCTGCGTCACAAGCCGCGCAGGTCCTCAGTTTTCGAAAAAATAAAATCTTCAAATTTAAAATAGGCTCGCCATCTTTAGCCGGCGGGGTCTACGTCACAAACCACGTAGGTCCTTATTTTCAAAAAAAGCAATCAAACTTCAAAACAGATTCGTCCACTTCTATCGGACGGGGTGTCCACCCTTGGCGGGCAGGCTCGCCATCTTTTGCCGGCGGGGTCTACGCCACAAACCGCGTAGGTCCTTATTTTCAAATTTCAAAAACAGATTCGTCCACTTCTATCGGACGGGGTGTCCACCCTTAGCGGACAGGCTCGCCATCTTTAGCCGGCGGGGTCTGCGCCATTAAACCGCGCAGGTCCTTAGTCGCTGCAGCGATAACTTTTGCTGGATTTTCCTTCGTTTTACGTCCTATAAAAACAAGGGTGCTGGATTTTCCTTCGTTTTACGTCCTATAAAAACCAGGGTGCTGGATTTTCCTTCGTTTTACGTCCTATAAAAACAAGGGGGTTTTCTCGTTTAACTAGCCTTGAACATGAGAATCTTTAAAAACACTTTTACCTCGTGACTGGGCTTGGCCAGGCCCAATTACACTTTATAGCTTTGATTTCGAAAACATCTGTAGCTACTCCCAATGACAAAGTGAGGGAGTTTCTACGCCTCTTTAGATACTTCCAATGACAAAGTGAGAGAGTATTCTATACTATCCGTTGACTAATCCCAATGACACGTGAGGGATATGTCGACATTTCAAGTGATGACCCTTAAGTCAAATGTTATCACTCGGGGGCTCGTGAGACCCTCGCAAAACAGGTCACATACACCATGGCTTGTGTGACGCACTCCGTCTAATACTTTGACCATCGTCTTACTCCAAGACTCAGTCAAAGTGGGGGCTAACTGTAGACACCTACTTTTGTCCCCATTCCCGAAAGGGAAAGTTTCGATGATGAAAGCATAAATCTCCACTTGACAACGCGTCTCCTATAAAATAAACGAATCTCCATTCCCCTTTTCATTTCACCCGAAGCCTGCTATTTATGGAAACCTGCTAAAAATAGTAACTGCCGTAAAGGGTAGCTTCTAAAAGTGGCAAGTCATAAAAGATAGAAACCTGTCAGAATTAGGTGTTGCACTCCAACATAAATCCTAAATGAGATAGAAAACTGCGAGAATCCTATTCCTAATATGATTCAGAAATAAGAGTTACGTATTAATTAAAATCCTAACGAGCCTAGAGTTCGTAACGGGCCCAGACGCATTCCGTCATGAAATTGATACGCACTAAAAGACTCGATTAAGTCTCAAACACTCCGGATTCTAGGAATCCGAATCTGACAAAGAAACGACCCAAACATCAATTTCAACGCCCAGCCCTGGGCGCTGAAATTGCCTGGATCCTATTTTCAACGCCCAGAGCTGGGCGCCGAAATCTTTGACGCCCAGCCCTGGGCGCTGAAAATACCTGGGACGTGTTTTTTCTTAATTCTTTGTGGATTAGAACTCTGCAATTCTATCTTTCCACGAACTCTTCCCTATAAATACAGCCCCAAATTCGACGTGAAAAGGACACACACACAATTCATATTCTGAGTATTGACTCCAACCCTTAGCCTAAGTCTCTCGATGCGAAATTGTTCACGCGTTCTGTCGCAATCGATCCATAAATCGAACAGAACGTATCCTGTCCCATAATTTGAGATTCGTTAAATAAATAGGAGAAATAGCAAAGTCAAAGTGGTTAGTTTTCTGAGAACCGTGACGCACCTCTCAAGGGTGCGTCGTAATGTGTCCCTTTTCGATGATTTAATTGCTTTCCTCGCCCTTTTTATGAACGGTTAAACTAACTAAATCTGATTGTTCTATCACGCCTAACAAATATAATATTTTTGGGAAATTGAATTATCATGCTAGGTCCCTTAATACTATTTAAATCAGATAATCACAATCGATCTAGTATTATATGTTGCATATTGCTAAAATCAACTCAGATTAGTTTAATAGTTAACGCATGTCCCTTCAATTATTTATGCTGAGCTAGTAAGGATATCCTGCCTCTGGAGTTATTGACGAGCGAAGTACTCCTCTCGGTAGTTACAGTCCCCCGAACCCTCAATCTCTACCTTGCGGGTGTACGTTGAGAGATCCCCACACCAGGGATCATAAGGGAACCTACGGCCGTCGTGGTCAAACATAATTACACTCCCTTTATGTCACGATAACCGGGTTTTGTCAGTTTTTCTCATTGTTGTTAAAAACTGAATGGCGACTCCTATATTACTAGTCAATTGGGTGTAAACTCACAGGAAATCCAATTACACTTGATTGAATAAAAAGAATCGTCACACCCACGAGGGACGAGGTCACGCATTAGCCTCGTGCTTTTTCGACCCCCTCACAGGCCTCATCTCGTCCCGTAAAACCGAAGTTCAAAACCCGAGAACGGCTTGTTTTTAGACGCAAAATAAAGTCTTAACCTCCAAGAAAACACTAAACGCCAAACATCGTACTATTCGTACGAAGGTACGCCACTACAAGACGAATCAAGGACGGAGCCCGCGTCCTTGCTTTGGCGGCATTCACGCCACGTCACCAGCGCTGGGTGCTGCTTCGGCGTGCTACGCTGGCAATGGCTGGCGTTTTGCAGCCATTTTTCCTATAAAAACCCCCTGATTTCCAGCATTAGGAGAGGCAGATTCAATATAAAACGTCGTAATACCAAAATTACGCCTCAAATCCAAATCAAAAAATCCTTCAAAAACACATAAAAACTTCAAGTTCTAAGCAATTGGGAGCTCTAAAAGGAATTCTTGCCTAAACCTAAATAGGTAATTCCGAATCCCACCATATTCAATCATGTTTCTTTGATTTTCCTATTTCAAAAATGATTAGCAAGTTGGCATTTTTACTACTAAAATTGCCACTTGTAACAATCATACATCTTTTCAAAGTCCAAACTTTTCAAAATACAAAATTGCAAACTTTCAAGATTCAAGGATGTTCAAAGTTGTTTACAATCACTTCTTTGAAATAGAATCACTTTTAAGTATGGAGTAATCAAAGATGACACCTTTCTAACTTTTAATGGTTTAGTCTTTTGAGATTCAAGACTCCATTTGTCAATGTACAAGTTCAAGTTTTCAAATTTCAAGTTCCCACAATGTTTAGGGTTGCTCATGACTACTTTGCTAAACTAGGATCCTTTCAAAGTAAGAGCACATCAAAGATCTAACCTTTTCAACATTAAAAGGCCCGATCTTTGAGATTCAAGTCTCTTAAGTTTCAATATTTCAAGTACAAGTTCAATATTTCAAGTTCAAGTTCAAATATTTCAAGTTCAATATCTCAAGATCCAAACTTTCAATGTTCAAGTTCTATATGCAAAATCTAGGACACTTTGGGATGAGCAACTTCTCCCAAGTTGAGATTTTTGGCTTTGAATTCGTGTCGGGCGCACTTATTTTTAAGGAGCCGCTTGGCGTACAAATTTCAATACCGCAATTTCAATTATGCACCTTTCAATATTGCAATTTCAATTATGCACCTTTCGATTCCGCAATTTCAATATCGCACTTTCAATTCCGCAATTTCAATATCGCACTTTCAATTCCGCATTTCAATTCCGCATCTTTACTTGCCTAGTCCTTCTAGGCAATGTGGACCTACTCCCTAGTCCATCTCTAGGGGGTCTTGTATTTACTAATTCCGCACTTATTTACTATTGTGATGTTGCTTTATTTGCTTTATTTGCTTTATTGCTTTCATCACCATACATGATTTATACAACAAAATGCAAGGTTACATCACGCTTAACAAAGATAATTTCTTGGACAAACCGATCTTAGGTTCCCTTAAATTAAATTTAAAGCAAAGTGACCACCATACAAAGTAGAGATTCTATTTGCTCTAAATTCAAACCCACATAGTTTAAACTAGGGTATTTTCGAAAATGCTATGTCACGTACTCGAATTATTTCTAAAGCTCGCGGAATAAGCATCTCGTTCCCGTGCCCGGATCTCACCCATCCGTTTCGAAGATTCAAGTCTTATCCTAATAGAGTCATTTGCGGTCTTTTCAAACAAGACCCTAAATACTGTTTGGTGGCGACTCCTTCGAGGTACAAAAATACGATGGTTTTCTAAAAAACCGCCCCCTTGTAGGGAATTGCAACACATGCAAAAAAAAATACCCCCTACAACTATCACATTCCAAAGTTTCACACCATAGATTATCGTGTTGATCAATATGGACAACCTGCAAATGCAAACCCTTGCCTCTGAGATCCCTTCTGTTCATGTTCACTTGCTCTTCAATGTTTTCAATTCGAACTTCACGGCCAAGACGAGTTAGCTGAGAATCCTAGGTACGCATGGTTTGACTGGAACAACTAGTAAACATGATTACTAGTTAACATTAACCAAATTCCTTCCACATTATATGGATTAATTAACTACAAAAAATATTCTATTAAAAAAAAGCAAGAATTATTAGAATATGGAATTGAAGAGATGTGATTACCTTACAAGTCGTACCAAAAAGGACTTTGTGAGGTAAGATTTCATAATCTTACATCCAGGAGGAACAAAGAGGCAGATAAAAAGAACTAATCAACCAATAATCCAATCAGAGAACATCATACACAAGGTTAGCACTGATGGTTCTCACTAAATATTAGACCTTGGGAAACATTCGCAGCTCGCCGCAAGTCTGAACTCCTTTCTTTTTCAACTTTTGCTCCAACACATGTCCAATACCTAGAAGTGTATTTATAGGGAGTTGTAATGGATACTCATCGACCTCTAAAGTGATAATTTTAGAGACAAAATCAAATGTAAGGGAGAAATGGCTGTAAGAGAGAGACAGAGAAAAGAACTTAATAAGATCTGCGCGCAAGACAGCAAAGAGAAAACCGAGCGAGCTCTCAAACCCGTTAAGATACAATCAAATACAGCCCAAGATTTTCTAAATCATCCATCTGGAGACAGAACTTTTACTGAAATAGTAATTGCTCTAGTAGAAGAAAGAAAAAGACAGCAAAGGAAAACCACATCCAATTTAGAAATCCCTAAACCATAGATTACGTAAAGCCGATCTGAATGAATCTCGCCTGGGCTGCAGCTCAGTTCTTTGGCTTAGATTAATACCTCTAAAACTATTCCTAAAATTAGCTAGAATAAGTTAATTACAACTTTGTGCATGCAGAAATTTAAATCCTTCATGCATCATAATCAAGCAATCTTGACTAAGCAAGATCATGTTGAGCTTTGCACAAGCTCATTTCATGCAGTCATGCAACTTTATTGAGTTTCTTTTACCAAAAATATTTTACATGAAACTCTTAGGAATACCTTCTCCGGAGAAATTTAGCATTGACCATCTGGTTTAGCAGTTTTGGTGGCAAGACGAGCCATAAGCATATTTGCAGCAATCCCTGCACTAGTTGTGCAACCTGTAGTTTCAAAGATCAATCCAAAAGAACTTCAATCTATGCCCTTCCTGCCTATATTCAAATTAAGCCGTAGCAACTATATTCAAAACCCAAACACCATTTTTACAACCTAAGTTCAAGTTGTGTTTCCAACCTTCTAGGAAGGACCAGAAACTAACAACTAGAAAACAAAACATCACAGGTACCTGTACAAAAAATTACAACAAACTAATTACAGGAATTTTATGATGGGCAAGTATTCAACTTAAGAAAAGGGAATTGCAGAACGAAATAGGAGGAGATAACACTATACAAATTCAGAACATGAATACATTCGGGATAACTTCATTGATTTCAAGCACCATCAACTATGAAAACTGATAATAATCAATATCAATGAGTTTAATATAATCGTTCACACAATTCTACCAAAATTTAGAACTAAATTCATCCAAAACAACCAATTGATCGATCCCCAAAATTGATTGATATTGTGAAATCAACAAATAATCCTGTAATTAAATAGTACACGCATCAAAAAAAACCTGAGAGCAAAATCATATGAATTTCCCTAACTAAGAAACCCTAATTAGACATAAAACCACACAAAAAAATTCCAATTTCAATCGATAATAATTTAAACAGCCCAGGTTCTTAAATTTATGAGGAAATTCGAAAAGAAAGATACAAATAACCTTGTTCTTCTCGCCAATTCAGAAACACGATTCGCCAATGTCTCTCATCTCCAATTCAAAGACCCATTCACCAATTTCTCTTATCTCCAAGACCCAATCAACAATTCAGAAACGCAAATCTCCAATGAATGATGATGAGAAGGATGAAGGAGAACGACGAAGAGGAAGAAATCGAACAAAAAGAGGTAGAATTGTAGAAAGTGTTTAAGGAATTAAGGGTTTGGGGGAGCAAAACACACCATGTGAAAACGTGAAAAAAATGTGGTCTATTGAAAATCTTAATACTTTAATTAATACTTTAATTTATTTTACTTTTAACATACTTCTTATTTTACCAAAACTGTTGCCATAACTTATCAACAAAATACAAAACATAAAAACTGTTGCAATAGAATAATTAAAATATACAATCGTCGCCATAATTTTCTATGGAAACACTTTTTCAAACTCAAAGTCTACTAAAATGCATAATTATTTAACTGTTGCAATAGCTATGTTATAGCAACGCAAGTAAAATCGTTGCATAAAAGAGCGTTGCTATAAGACTTTTTTCTAGTAGTGATCTCTTTAATCAGAAAGAGAGCACATTCTGTGAACTTGTGGAATTGCTCGAGAAATTCGAGACCCTTTGAATGTGAGGTGCACCAAATTCAAGAAAGTATGCAAGGGGAAGATAAGCAAGGCTGGATCTTCATCCACTTCCGGAGGGCAACTGGCGCCTTCCAAGAGCAAGATGAAGAAAAATGCTTCTCTTTCAACATCGCAATGCTTCAATTGTAATGAAATTGGTCATTACAAGCAAGATTTCCCTAAACTAAAGGAAGAGAAGAAGGACGGAAACGTTGCTTCTACTTCAGGTATATATGTTATACATTGTAATCTTGCTAATTCTACTTCTTGGGTATTAGATACTGGTTTTGGCTCACACTTATGTTCTGATTCGCAGGGACTAAGGAGAAGTGGAAGGCTTGATAAAGGCGAGATGGATCTACGCGTGGGAAATAGAGCACGGATTGCTGCATTAGCAGTAGGATCTTATTTTATTTCTTTGCTTAGTGGTTTTTTTCTGGAACTAGAAAACTGTTACTATGTTCCTAATATCACCAGAAACATAATTTCTGTTTCAAGTTTGGATTCTAAAGGTTTTAGTTTCAAATTTAAAGACAATAGTTGTTCTTTTGCCTCGAATGGAATGTTTTATGGTTCAGCACAACAAGAAAATGGTCTATATGTGTTAGATACAAGCAAACACATTTATAACATAAATACAAAAAAGGATAAAACTGGTGATTCCGATCTCACATTTATGTGGCATTATCGATTAGGCCATATAAACACAAAGCGCATGGAATTACTTCAACGGAAGGGAATTCAGGAATCATTCGACTTAGAGAAGATTGATCAATGCGAATCTTGTTTACTTGGCAAAATGACAAAGCAACCTTTCTCAAAGGTGGGAAAAAGAGCAAGCGAACTACTAGGGCTAATACATACAGACTTATGTGTGCCTATGAGTACGAAAGCTAGAGGTGAGTTCAGCTATTTCATAACGTTTACGGACGATTTCAGTAGATATGGCTATATTTACTTAATGAAACACAAGTCTGAATCGTTCGAGAAATTCCGACAATTTCAAAATGAAGTAGAGAATCAACATGGCAAGAAAATCAAAGCTCTAAGATCAGATCGAGGAGGTGAATATCTTAACCACGAGTTTGATGACCATCTAAAAGAATGCGGTATTCTTTCTGAATTGACTGCTCTGGGGACACCTCAATGGAATGGAGTGTCGGGGCGGAGAAACGGGGCCTTACTCGATATGGTCAGGTCAATGATGGGTCAAGCCAAACTTCGTTTACAATTTTGGGGACATGAGTTGCAAACTGCAGCACTCACACTGAATCGTGCTCCGTCAAAAGCTGTTGAAAAGACTCCATACGAATTATGGACTAGGAAACTTCCAAAGTTGTCTTTTCTAAAGATTTGGGGTTGCGAAACATGCATATTCAAGCGATTAATTTCGGACAAGCTCGAACCAAAATCTGACAAATATTTCATTGTTGGGTATCCAAAAGAAACAAAGGGGTATTACTTCTACAACAAGTCAGACAACAAGGTATTCGTTGCTCGTGACGGTGTCTTTTTGGAAAGAAATCATATTTCCAAATTGACAAGTGGGAGAATAATAGACCTCGAAGAGATTCGAGACGAACAACGAATCAAGAACTCTTTAGAAGCAGTTCAGGTTGATGAACCTCCAAGGTCTTTAGAAGAGCAAGTTGGAGTAGTTCCTCAAAACTTTGTTGCCCCTCGTAAGTCAAATAGGACTAAGGTTCAGCCGGATAAATGGACAGACGTCCTCTTGACTGGAAACTTAGACGTTCTCATATTAGATAGTGATGAACCTATGACTTACAAGCAAGCTATGACGGGCCCAAGATCAACTAAATGGTTAAAGCCCATGAAATCTGAGATAGACTCCATGTCTGAAAATCAAGTCTGGGATTTGGTAGATTTGCCGGATGGGTCCACACCTATAGGATGCAAATGGGTCTTCAAATTGAAGAAAGACAAAGATGGAATTGTATACATATACAAGGCTAGATTGGTAGCAAAAGGTTACAGGCAAGTTCACGGCGTTGACTACGATGAAACCTTTTCTCCAGTCGCGATGCTTAAGTCTATTCGGATAATCCATGCGATTTTCGCGTTTCATGACTATGAAATATGGCAAATGGATGTCAAAACTGCCTTCTTGAATGGTGTTCTTGAAGAGACTGTGTTTATGGCGCAGCCGGAGGGTTTTGTCGAGCAAAAGAACCAAGGAAAGGTATGCAAGCTTAAGAAATCCATTTATGGATTAAAGCAGGCATCAAGGAGTTGGAATAAACGATTTGATGAAGCAGTCAATAAGTTTGGCTTCATCAAGAATCAGGACGAATCTTGTGTATACAAGAAGGTCAGTGGGAGTAAAATTGCATTCCTAGTCTTGTATGTAGATGACATACTACTTATTGGAAACGACATTGCTATGTTGGATTCTGTAAAGACTTGGCTTGGAAAGTGTTTCTCAATGAAGGACTTAGGAGAGGAACAATACATATTGGGCATCAAGATCTATAGGGATAGATCTAAGAGGATGATTGGACTAAGCCAGAGCACTTACATTAACAAAGTGCTAGCTAGGTTCAATATGATGGAAGCAAAGAGAGGCCATCTACCCGTGTCACATGGCACATATCTAAGCAAGACTCAGTGTCCCAAGACATCTGATGAGCGTAGAAAGATGAGTGGAATTCCATACGCTTCGGCTATTGGATCCATTATGTATGCTATGATTTGTACAAGGCCGGATGTTTCGTTCGCACTCAGTGCAACGAGCAGGTACCAGTCAGAACCAGGTGAGGCACATTGGACTGCTGCCAAGAATATCCTAAAGTACCTGAAAATGACAAAGGATCAGTTTCTGGTTTATGGTGGTACAAATGAGTTGATTGTTAAGGGCTATACGGACGCAAGCTTTCAAACTGACAGAGATGATTTCAGATCACAATCTTGGTTTGTGTTTTGCCTTAATGGCAGAGTAGTAAGCTGGAAAAGTGCTAAGAAAAGCACTATTGCAGATTCTACAACTAAAGACGAGTACATTGCTACCTCAAGAGCAGCAAAGGAAGATGTTTGGATTCTGAAGTTCATCGAAAAACTTGGGGTTATCCCCTTAATTAAAGGACCAGTGGCTTTGTATTACGACAATAGCGGAGCCATTACCCAGGCAAAGCAGCCTAGGAGCCACCAGAAGTCCAAGCACGTACTGCGGTGATTTCATATACTTCGAGAAATCGTTGAAAGGAAAGAAATCGAGATTTGTAAGGTTGGAACTGACGACAACGTCCCGGATTCATTGATTAAACCGTTGCCACAAACGAAGCACAACGCACATGTAGCAACCATGGGAATCAAGCATATTGGAGGATGGCTTTGATTTTCTATGATTTGTTTTATAATATTTGTTAGATCTATGTTTAAAACAATTGGTTTAACCATTTCATATTTATGAAATTTATTATTTCATATTCATTTAATTTTGGTTTAGTATTAAATGATAAGTCCATGTGATTCAAATCATTCAAATGGGATGTCAAGATGGATTCTTCGACAAAGAAACACCCATAAGTGAACTTGAATATTGAAGTCACAAAGGATCCCTAATCCAGGTCATTGAAAGGTGGACGACCAATGACTAATGAAGATTAGATTGCAAGTAGATTTTTAGTTCTGTTTCTTGAACTAGATTGACTTGATGTCAGAATCTTTTACATAGATACTTATTGGATCTTGTATCGGATTCACTATGAGAACACTTTAAGATATTAAAGTCATGTCATAAGTAGTTCTCGTTATTGGTGATTAAAACCATTCCTCAGAACATGAGTGATTATGTCTGCTCGTTTGAGAATTAGTTCGCTTTGATACTAGCTAAACGTCGCACCGTAAAAGGAGGCTATAAAAGCAGTTATTGGGCGTACTATGAATCAAAGTGAGTGTTCATAGATTGCAAGAATGGGTTGTCCTCCTATCTTTGATAGAATATGATGTTGTTGTGTAACAAGGCCTCTCGGAGAGTTAGATACTGTGAAAATGCATGGCCGTGCTCAGAATAGTTAAGGCTTAACCTTCTGTAAAAGTTTAACAGTTGAGCTCCGTCATCCGAGAAACACTTTTGGACCTAATAAGGATGGCTTGGATCTTACCTTATGTTCAGCAAGTAACACTAAGCGACAAAGGAATGTGAATGCACACTTGTCTGAATGACAAGTGGGAGACTGAAGGAAATATGTCCTTCACCCAAGGTGCATTAAGTCTAATACAAAGGTTCAGACTAATTGCGAACAATTAATTCAGTAAGATCAAGTGATCGGAACAACTAGATGGAGCAATGCTTCTGATCTGTGAGTTCTAATCTATATTAGGCTCACAACTTACTCTTGACTGAACCTATAAGGTCACACCAATCGCATGTAACAGATCACCGGATTAAATGAATCGGAAAATCATTTAATAGGTTTTCGGGAATTAGTTTGCAAAACGTATTATACGATACGACCTTGTATCGGAATCGTATATCGTATCGCGAATATTCGTAAGCTGGGCGAAACGAATAATCGTAACGTACGATGGAGATTTGTCGTATAAGATACGATAAATAATAGCCGTAAGGCGTTAGTCGCGAATACGAGCCGCAACAGAGCTGCCGGCCCGTCGAGCCAAGCGCGCAAGGCCCAACGAGCCAGCGAGCTCGCGAGCAAGCAAGCAAGCCATCCTGGTGTGAGGGGGTCGAAAAACCACGAGGCTAATGCATGACCTCGTCCCTCGTGGGTGTGACATCGTCAGATCAAGTGTAGTTGGATTTCCTGTGAGTTTATACCCAATCGACTAGTAATATAGGAGTCGCCATTCAGTTTTTAACGACAATGAGAAAAACTGACAAAACCCGGTTATCGTGACATAAAGGGAGTGCAATTATGTTCGACCACGACGGCCATAGGTTCCCTTGTGATCCCTGGTGTGGGGATCGCTCAACGTACACCCGCAGGGCAGAGATTGAGAGTTCGGGGGACTGTAGCTACCGAGAGGAGTGCTCATCGATAATACTCCAGAGGCAGGTTATCCTTACTAGCTCAGCATAAATAATTGAAGGGACATGTGTTAAACTATTAAAATATTCTGAATTGATTTTTGCAATATGTAACACATAACACTAAATCGATCGTGATTATCTTATTTAGATTGATTTAAGGAACCTAGCATGATAATTCAATTGTCCAAGGTATTATCTTATTAGGCGTGATAGATCAATCAAGTAAATAGTTTGACAATTTTATAAAAGGGTGATGAAAGCGATTAAATCATATGAGGGACACATTACAACGCACCCTTGAGAGGTGCGTTGTGGTTCTCAGAAAACTAACCACTTGGCTTTGCTATTTCTCCTTTTATTTAACGAATCTCGGGTTTCTAAGCAATGTTCCAGTATTTAGGCTTAATTCATCAAGATACAAGGGGCAGGATGCGTTCTGTTGGACTTTTGGGTCGATTGCGACAGAACCCTGGATCAATTTCGCAGCGTGAGGCTTAGGCTTAAGGCTAGAGTCAATACTCAGGTTATGCAATTGTGTGTTCTTTTTCACGTCGGTTTTGAGGCTTTATTTATAGGAAAAGGGTGTGTGGAAAGATAGATTTTAAGATACGGATCTAAAAATAATCCGGAAATAAAACGGCCCCAGGCATTTTCAGCGCCCAGGGCTGGACGCCGAAGATTTCGGCGCCCAGATCCAGGCGTTGAAAATGGGATCCGGGCCGAGTTCTTTGTCAGATTTGGACTCTTAGAACACGGAGCTTTTGAGATTTATCCGAGTCTTTTAGTGCGTATTAACTTATGACGGAATGCGTCTGGGCCCGTTACGAACTCTAGGTTCGTTAGGAGTTTAATTAATACGTAACTCTTATTTTCGAATTATACCAGGAATACAAATTCTATCTCTTTTAGGATTTATGTTGGAGTGCAACACCTAATTCTGACAGATTTCTATCTTTTATGACTTTGCCACTTTTAACAACTACCTTTTACGGCAGTTACTATTCTTAGCAGGTTTCTATAAATAGCAGTTTTGGCTGAAATGAAAGGGTGATTGAGATTCGTTTATTTTATAGGAGATGCGTTGCCAAGTGGAGATTTATGTTCTCATCATCGAAACTTCCCTTTCGGGAATGGGGACAAAAGTAGGTGTCTACAGTTAGCCCCCACTTTGACTGAGTCTTGAGATGAGACGATGGTCAAAGTACTAGACGGAGTGCGTCATAAAGGGAATGGTGTATGTGACCTGTTTTGTGAGGGTCACGAGCCCCCGAGTGATAACATTTGACATAAGGGTCATCACTTGAAGTGCTAACACATTCCTCACGTGTCATTAGAATTTGTTAACTGATAGTATAGAAACTCCCTCACTTTGTCATTCGAAGTATCTAAGATGTTTTCGAAATCAAAGCTATAAAGTGTAACTAGGCCTGGCCAAGCCCAATTATGAGGTAAAACATTTTAAATATTCTCATTTTCATGGATAGCTAAACGAGAAAACCCCCTTGTTTTTATACGACGTAAAACGAAGGAAAATCCAGCACATCGTTCTTTTTTGGAAAAACGGAAAACCAATCCTTTGATTTTTGGAATAGGGAAACCATCCTATGATTTTTGGAAAAGGGAAACCATCCTTTGATTTTTGGAAAAGGATAAACCGGGAAAAGTTATCGCTGTAGTGACTAAGGACCTGCGCGGTTAGTGACACAGACCCCGCCCGCTGAAGGTGGGCGAGCCTGTCCCTTGAGGGTGGACGCCCCGTCCGATAGAAGTGGACGAATCTGTTTTGATGCTTCTTTTTTTGAAAATAAGGACCTACGCGGTTTGTGACGTAGACCCCGCTGGCTGAAGATGGCGAGCCTGTTTTTGTTTTTGAAGATTTTATTTTCGAAAACTGAGGACCTGCGTGGTTAGTGACGCAAACGCCGTCCGCTGAAGGTGAGCGAACCTGAATTCGTCTTTTCGATTTGGGATTCGCGTGCCGCGATCTTGCCCGATTGAGGTGGGCAAGCCCCTATTTCGTTTGTTCTTGTGATTTCTTTTGAGAATTTATTTTTATTCATTCTTGTAAGAGCGAATTCTTTCGAGGGATGCTCGGATTTAGTTGCAACCTGAATGTGGGTTGACAACGTGCTTAGACGGACCATTGTCTCGTGGTCATCATCTTTCATGGTTTTGAGCTAGTCTTTACGGCTCAATTTTTCCACTACCTGGGTCCTTGATTAGGGGACTATGTATAAGTATCAATAGCGACCTATGTCTTGAGGTCGTAATCCGGTCTTATCTTTTGAGATTATCCAAACACACGGATTTCGTACAGCGTAGTCTGGGAATATTGCTTTAACTTTGCATACTCTCTTTTGAAATACATATTTTCTTTCGAGCCCCCAAGAATTTGTGCTTGGTGGTCGTTTCTTGTTAAAGAGGTTCCTTGGGGATACGCATTTTGTAATGTTCTTGATCGTGTTTGGGATCGTGCTCGTAAGTGCGAGTGATCTTTGTAGTGGTATGCTACTTTGAGGAAGTCGTGGAGTGCGACTTCATTTTCCGGGTGACAAAGTTTCGCTTCATTTTTCAATAATTAATACATCAAGCTCACTTCGGCCCGGATTTGATTTTTTTGACAAATAAACGCTTTTTAATTTTAGAAACCAACGAATTGATTTTTAATGTTGATTTAATTTTTTTTGTTTCGAAGAATGACCTTGATTTTTTATTTTTTTTATATTGCCTTGAAAAATGTACACATATTTTTTGAGATGAGTCTAAGTTTCGACAAGCTTTAACATTTGTTTTCATTATTCGGGCTCTAAAGGTGCTTTGGGCTCGATCTTGATTACAACAGGGCCTCGTGTCCATTAACACGGTTTTAAGTCCTTTCCCACTCCGCGCTTTGAAGGATCCGGGCCTTGGGCTACATTTCGGGCGCCCCAGGCCAGGCGTTGGAAGTTCTATTTTGGCAGTTCCCGAATTTTTTTAGCGCGTTTCCGAATGTGATTGGGATGTCATTCGATGCTTTCTTGTATATATAGGGGTTAAGTACGTCTTTCTTTTTCACCACTCTCAATCTTCCTCTTTTTTTTTTTTTTTTTGCAATTGCTTAGCTTTTATTCTTTCCTGCTCTTTCCATGTCGATTCCTCCCTTCTCCCTACAACGAGTTGTTAGGCGCTGGTTAAGAGCCCTTAATCCCACAGAAAAGGCTTTGTTGAAAGGATACCACTTAGAGGCACTCTTAGGCTTACAACAAATTAATATTGATTATAATATTCTGTATGCGGCCCTGGACTTTTGGGATTCTGATCACCATGTTTTTGTCTTTCGGGGCAATGAAGTATGCCCTTTGCCAGATGAATTTGCCGCGATCCTTGGTTATCCTACCAATGTTACTCCCGCTACCCCTGGCACTGTTGAAGAGGGTAAAACAACTATAGGGGCTTTCCTAGGACTAGATGATAACATGCTCGCTGAGATCGTTGTGGGTGATAAGGTTAATTTGGCAAAGCTGGTAAAACATCACTTTAGACCTAGTAAAAATATGACCGAACAGAAATTGAATATTCGAGCACTTGTATTCTGCCTGTTGAACCACTATTTACTGTCGAATAACAATGGCGAGTTCGGTGACATGAGGTTGATCCCCTTGATCGGTCAGATGGAGAGTTGCTATTCTATTATGCCGTTGGTTGTTGCCGAGACCTTACTGAGTGCGGATGAGTTAAAGAAAGATGCCAAGTCTGAAATTCTTAAGGGGAGCCCCCTATTGCTGCAGGTAATCGATCGTTTATTCGCGCGAAGTAATACACATACTTTTTTTTCTTTCTTTTCTTTTTCGTTTGCCTCAACAGCCCCGTGCCTGGAGCTGATTTTCAGCGCCCAGAGCTGGGCGTCGGAATTTCTGGCGCCTGGTCCTAGGCGTTGAAAGTGCGCCCCAGGCAGGACTTTCGTTTATTATTATTTTTCTGATCGTACCCGTTTTTTGCAGATTTGGCTAATGGAACGACTTAGGCTTTTAGAAGCTCCTGTGGATCCTAAATGTTATCGCCCTATAGCCTTGGGTAACCGAAAGTATTTGCACCAAGGCCAGGACGAGGCCGAGTGGGCCTCCTATTTTACTCATGGCATATGCTCTATTAAGTGGGTGGTACCGTGGTGGGGTTTGACTAATATGACGGGGGGTTCCGAGGCATTAGTTTATGTTTCTTTGTTGGGATATTTCGGCCCGTTTACATCTTTCCTTACCGAGTCATGCGACAGTACGGCTTAAGGCAGACTATCCCGTTTTCTGATACGGTACCACCTAAAGTAGCGGTCTTTTCCGAAGCACGGGTTCAAGCGTGGGCTAAGTATTATGGTGGCCTCCCGCGTTGGACCGTGGCTAGAGATGGCTTTGTGGGTCTTTCCAAAAACTACAAGTTGTGGTTGAGTTCCGATGATAAGGCTGTGAGAACTAAGGCTCGAAATGAAGAGCCGGCTTAGCTTTTGATACCTCGAGGTAGGGCTAAGTACGAGAGCCGTGATACTGCTAATCCTCGCGACCATGGTATTAAGATTGTAAAAGCTCGTCCTGATCGAAAGCGAAAGGAAGTTCCTCCCCGTTCTAGTTCTAGGCCTAAAAAGGTGCCTAACACGAAGGGGCCTGCCGTTCACAAAAGAAATGCAAGCTCTCGCGGAGATCATCGCCGGAATAATGTATGGGTTAGGAAAGCTCAGCCCCTAGTAGAACCAGTGGCTAATCCAATTGATGTTGATAATCCTTCCCCTACCATTGTTTGTGCCCTTGAGGTTGAGCAGGCTGTAGCTGTTCAGACTGAAAATGTTTCTGAGGCCTTGACATCCTTGGAAGTTAGTGTAAAGGAGCCTGTTCTTATGGAGATTGATATAGGGGAAGCGCAGAAGCCTGTGGAGGTGGACCCTGGGAACATTGCCCTCTACAAAACTTTATTTGATGATCCAGAAGAACTCGAGTAGTGTAGTTCTTGTTAGGGTGTAGGTGCCCTTTATTTATTTCAGTTGTGTTTGTTTTTCATTCCTTAGCACTTTTTGTTTTCCTTCTTATTTATTTTTAAATATTAATAAAGGCGTAATTTTATTTTTCTTGTTTTCCTTTTGTTTCTCTTTTTTATTTGCTCATTTCCAACACTTATACACGTTATATTTTTTATTTGATTGGACCGAATCCATAAACAGGATTGCCTACGTATCCTTGTTAAATAACTTTAACTTAGAATCAGGTCGCGCGTAGTTCTAGCTAGAATAAATTCTAGGATGCCGAATTCGATAAGTATGTTCTGAGATGGAAACATATTATTTGAAACGGTAACATAAGTGAAGTTTATTATTATTTTAATCTGCTGCTTTGCCGTAAGCCATGTATTTTGCACATAAATCTTTTCATGTTTTTTTTTTTTGGTACGTATATCTGAATATATGCTATACCCCCCCAAGTGTTCGTTATTTTTCCGTGTATGTGCGAATAAAATGACCAGCACTTCTGGGCAAAATTTGGCAAGCAGAGAGATTCAGCGCCCAGGCTGGGGCGTTAAAGATTTCGGCGCCCAGCTCTGGGCGCTGAAAATGATTTCTAGGCAGGTTTCTCGGCGCATTGCTTCACATGTTCTTGCATTTATTTCTTTTTCTTTATTTCATTTTACTTTTTATTCGTCATAAATCAATTTTGACGCAACTTCGGAAGCCTTTTGGACTGTTAGCGTTAGACGCATTTTCGTCCAGATTAATTTTTTCTATTCGTGACTCGAAGCGGCTTTGAAAATGGAGTTAGGGTGCGGAAGATATGAAGATCTTTGCGTAGGATTTTTGGGTGGGTTGAGGTGCGTGTTGCTAATGATGTGGATAATGGGGTTATGTTTTTTTTTTGAGCAACATTCGCATTGTTTGGATTTGATTTCTTTTTGGTTTCTTTGGGTCTCACGGGCTTGACCCTTATGTCTTGGAAATATGAAGGGGATGGTATGGTTTATTTTGTGGATTTCGGGAATTGGTTTTGATGTCACGATTCAAGACCGAGTGGGCCTTGCTATTGGGCCTAAAGTGGGCCGCTTTATTTTTTGTATTTTCAAGTATGATTAGTGCTTATTTAGTGTTAGAATAATATTTTAGGAGAAATTTTACACCTTTATTAGTTTGGAAAGTAAGGAAAACACACTGAAATAAATTAATCAATATTCTAAGGGTTCCTAGGACAATATCTAGGGCTTTATTCTTTCTATCATCTAAAGAACTACTAGGCGTTTTGCTAAAGTGCTCTCTACGGCTCAAACCTTGGGTTTGGTCTCGTAGAACCTTGGTCCTTCGCCTGTACTCATCTTGAACTCTATTCCCTTCGCGTTGACCCGCTGACATGTCTTCACCCATCCGTTCTCGGCCTCTTCTAGTGTTGATGTAGGAGCGATTAACCGAGTTGGATAGAATCTTTCATCTTGTAGGGCTAGGGTAGTTATCACGGTCTTGTCCTCCACAGGCCTCGATTCGTTAAACAATGTCCATAGAGCTTGGTTGTCCAATATTTCAGCTGTTTCAGTCTTGGTGAGGTGGGGTGCCTCATCCAAAGTATGACAATCATGGAAAATTTTAAATCCGGGTTTTAGCAGGTCATCCTGAACGAAGGGTTCAGGGAAGTCACATCATGGGTGTTCTTCTCCTTCCCGAACAAACATACCGTTAAGGGTTCTTTGATATAGGGGAATAAGGGTGATCTGTTTTGTCTTAGGTGGCTTAAGGCGTAGCCTAGACAAGTGGTCAGCAATATCTTCCTCCGTTGGTTCATAGCCTAGGCCAAAGGGAGTAGATTTGTTGGGTGGGGGATGGAACATGTAGTTGTTCTTCCTTATGCCCAATGGAGTTCCCGGGAAATAGCCTTGAGCTAGCAATATGTTAGGGATGACGCGGGATGCACGCCGATCTAGAAATGTTAAATTATAGTCCTCAATGACTTGGATGAATTCATCCACTTGAAAACCGTAAAGATCTTCTGCAGTTTCGGCCGTTCCAACCATAGTACAACTGACGTCGAGAGGAGGGGCGCGTATTTCCAGAATTACCCCGTTATGGTTAAGTTTAACCATTTGGTGCAAGGTAGAAGCCACACCTCCCAAGTCATGGAGCCATGGGCGTCCTAAGAGGAGGTTGAAAGTTGGGTTGATGTCGATTATTTGAAACTCCGTGGAACGTGCCACGGGCCCGGTTTGTATTGTGAGGTTGATTTTTCCCAACACAGGCCTTCGAGAGTTATCATAAGCTCGTACCCCTTGCGTGGAGGTTTGGAAGTCATCGCTTCCTATCCCCAAGCAATGGGCGGTTCACAATGGGCAAACATTGACCGTTGAACCGTTATCTACGAGTGCTAGGGGGATGTTATGTCCTTTGCATCCAACCACTAGATAGAGGGCCTTGTTGTGGGCGTCTCCTTCTTTAGATAAGTCGTTGTCAGTAAAAACTATTGCTTTTTCCTCAACATCTCTTGTGACGTGGTTAACCAACGAGTCAGGTGTGATATCCGTAGGGACTGAGATGAGGTCAAGTGAGCGAATAAGTTTTTCACGATGTTCCTTTGAAGTGCACATGAGATTCCAGATGGTAATCTCGACTTTAGTTCTTTTTAGTTGCTTCAAGAGAGGATTTTCGATGACTTCTGCGACGGTGGTATGCCGTACGTTTTCAAGAGTCTGTCTGACTGGGATGTCGTCCCTGGGAGGTGGGCTAATATCTTGTTGGTATACCCTTCCGGACCGAGTGAGATTGTCAACTTCGGGCTCTTGAGGGGTGGTGTCAATGGGAGCATGCCCGGGCCAAGTTTCAGTAAAGAGATCCTGGCCCGATACTTGAGACAGGTAGACATCTTCCGTATCATCATCCCACACACCGCACACTTCTCTCTCGATTTGGTCCATAGGGGCCATGGCAAGTGGTGTACCTTGAGGCGTAATATACACCGTAGGGTCAAAGTTTTTATTTTCTTGTTGATCGAGAGAAAATGTGACAAGAACCGAGTGGGCTCTTGTTGTTGTTGGGTTTGCCAACGTTAGGGAGAGGTATTACTTCATCCTCTATCATATCCTGGATCGTGTTTTTCAGATTCCGGCAGTTTCCAGTATCGTGCCCATTTCCCTGATGGAATTTGCAATAGGTGCCCTCGACCCAATATTTATTTTTGAATGAAGGGTCGGGTGTGGGGCCTATGGGTCTTAGCTTTCCCTGATTGGTTAGTCTTTGGAAGGCTTGTACCAGAGTCGACCCGAGTGGGGCAAACTTTCGATCTCGAGTCCACCTTCCAGGGCTCCTTCGGGTTGGGGTTTCTTCTACGGCATGGACCTCTTGGGCTTGAGGCGTGTGGCCCCTGTTGTAGGTGTTACTTTTGTATGCAGGCTTGCTTTGTACTGTTTTTACGAGGTCATCCTCGATCTTTATTCCTACATCATAAACCCTTTTGAAGGTATCAAGGCCCAAGTATCTAAGGTGTTGTTTACAAGCTGGGTCTAGGTTGTCAATGAATTTTTGGACCAATTCAGTTTCAGGAGGCCAATTAATTAGTTGGGCCGCTTGGTCTCTCCATCTAGCAAAATAGGTCGTGAAACCTTCATTTTTCTTTTGGAAGAGGACTTCCAACTCGGGCATGGTGACTTGAAAATCCATGTTTGACGAGTATTGCTTGACGAAGACATTGACAAAGTCCTCCCAAGTGGGGAAGAGCTTAGGGTCCTGGTGGTAGTAGCATTTGAGTGGCACAGGTTCCAAGGACAAAGGAAAGGCAGGCAAATACATGGACTTGTCCACACCTTTCAAGTTCATGGCATTCATGAAGCTCAAGAGATGATCACGGGGATTGTCCGTGGCTTTGAACTTTGGTAAGTCAGATGAACAGAACTTTTCCGGTAGTTTGCCGGGAAAAGGTTTAGGATCGAGGGAGAAATACTTGCTCCCCATGGTTTGCTGCAGAACCATTTTTTCGATCTTCTTCTCATTATCGAGGTCATTTTTGGCTTGCGCAACTCCTAAGGATTCGTTTTCCATTTTCAATTGATTCATAAGTTGGTTCATTTGGACCATTTGGTCTCGTAATTCTTCCATGGATGGGTGCGAATCGAGGTTAGAGAAGCGGAGATCCTTGAAAGGGGGAATGACGGATGGAGCTTGGAGTTACTAAACCTTGTGTTGGTGATGTAGCTTCGAGACGCACTAACCTTTGATTTTCAGATCGACGCCAAGTGGCAGAACCAGCCCTATGCATAAGACAAGCTAAAGTTTAGGCCCAAAGTTAAGCATTACTTAGTCTAGACTTCTGACTCTTTCTACTGGTTTTCTATTCTCACTTTTGTTGGTACACTTTTGGCTCTTTTTTTGGTCATTCTTTGGATTTTCGAAACATTTGCCCATGTGACATTCAAGGTTATTTTAATTAGCATGCTCGGTTTTGGTGCCGAACATTGTCGTCACAGGAGGCCTAATGACGACACAAGGAGTTATTTATTTTGTAAGTCGTTCTTAGAATCGAGTGCCTTTTTTCATACGTCCTCGTAGCAAATTTGTTATGAATTTTTTTTATTGCTACGTATATTTTATGCGCGGGTACCGAGGCTGTTGTGCCTGACCAAAAGGCCAGGCAGCAACTTCAGCCCCCAGCTCTGGGCGTTGAAAATGATTGGCGCCCAGCCAGGGGCGCTGAAAATGCGTCCCTGACTGGTACTCGTATTCTGTTCGCGTATACTTTTCGTATGTACGACTTAATTTTGCGTGCTTGCCTAATAACGTCCTTTACGCGTTGTGCAGCGTTGTGGAATCCGTTACAGGCCGTCCTGGGCGTCGCTTATTTTTGTGGCGATCGCCCGGGGTTGCGGAACACGTATGTTGGTATAACTCTTTGGCTAATTGGTGTTTATGAATGTTTGGGCAATTTTTAGGGTCCTTGGTTTTCTAGCATTATTTGTCACACACAATCACATAATTCACTACACGTAACTAACATTACAACATGAAGCAAAATAATATGTCACGTAGTTTATGATAGGCTTCTATGGGTAATATTTGCGCCGGCTTGGTACCACTACTATCGTCGATCCAACACATGCCCCGGTCGAGGTAGTGCATTCACGAGCGAATTTCGTCCCACGAGGCCAATCACGATGTAAGCCAAGGGGGCATGCACCAATGAGAAGGACCTAATGGGCGAGAGATTGGGTTTGGGACAGGTGTACTACTAGCGAAAGTGCCGAGTGGAAAACATTCGAAGCGTTTGCACCCCCCGAGTGGCGATGGGTATCCTTATTCCCAACTCCCGAGATGAAATATGCCAAGGGGCCAAGATTCGTTATGCGGTTCTGTTCGTTCACATTAATATGCTGATTTTCAGGTCGTCCCAACTTGATAATGAAATAAACGCGGGGTAGGATCGTTTCACCCTTCGGCTATTTTGATTACCTAAGAGCACGAGTATCTCATTAACATCCCCAGTGGAGTCGCCACTGTGAGGGGGTCGAAAAAGCACGAGGCTAATGCATGACCTCGTCCCTCGTGGGCGTGACATCGTCAGATCAAGTGTAGTTGGATTTCCTGTGAGTTTACACCCAATCGACTAGTATTATAAGAGTCGCCATTCAGTTTTTAACGACAATGAGAAAAACTGACAAAACCCGTTATCGTGACATAAAGGGAGTGCAATTATGTTTGACCACGACTGCTATAGGTTCTCTTGTGATCCCTGGTGTGGGGATCGCTCAACATACACCCGCAGGGCAGAGATTGAGAGTTCGGGGGACTGTAGCTACCGAGAGGAGTGCTCATCGATAATACTCCAGAGACAGGTTATCCTTACTAGCTCAGCATAAATAATTGAAGGGACATGTGTTAAACTATTAAACTATTCTGAATTGATTTTAGCAATATGTAACACATAACACTAAATCGATCGTGATTATCTTATTTAGATTGATTTAAGGTACCTAGCATGATAATTCAATTGTCCAAGGTATTATCTTATTAGGCGTGATAGATCAATCAAGTTAATAGTTTGACAATTTTATAAAAGGGTGATGAAAGCGATTAAATCATATGAGGGACACATTACAACGCACCCTTGAGAGGTGCGTTGTGGTTCTCAGAAAACTAACCACTTGACTTTGCTATTTCTACTTTTGTGTAACGAATCTCGAGTTTCTAAGCAATGTTCCAGTATTTAGACTTAATTCATCAAGCTACAAGGGGCAGGATGCGTTCTGTTGGACTTTTAGGTCGATTGCGACAGAACGCTGGATCAATTTCGCAGCGTGAGGCTTAGGCTTAAGGCTAGAGTCAATACTCAGGTTATGCAATTGTGTGTTCTTTTTCACGTCGGTTTTGAGGCTGTATTTATAGGAAAAGGGTTTGTGGAAAGATAGATTTTAAGATACGGATCCAAAAAGAATCCGGAAATAAAACGGCCCCAGGCATTTTCAGCGCCCAGGGCTGGGCGCCGAAGATTTCGGCGCCCAGATCCAAGCGTTGAAAATGGGATCTGGGCTGAGTTTCTTATCAGATTTGGACTCTTAGAACATGGAGCTTTTGAGATTTATCCGAGTCTTTTAGTCCGTATTAACTTATGATGGAATGCGTCTGGGCCCGTTACGAACTCTAGGTTTGTTAGGAATTTAATTAATACGTAACCTTTATTTTCGAATTATACCAGGAAGCAAATTCTATCTCTTTTAGGATTTATATTGGAGTGCAACACCTAATTCTGACAGATTTCTATCTTTTATGACTTTGCCACTTTTAACAACTACCTTTTACGGCAGTTACTATTCTTAGCAGGTTTCTATAAATAGCAGTTTTGGCTGAAATGAAAGGGTGATTGAGATTCGTTTATTTTATAGGAGGTGCGTTGCCAAGTGGAGAATTATGTTCTCATCATCGAACCTTCCCTTTCGGGAATGGGGACAAAAGTAGGTGTCTACACCTGGGGTGTGGCACAAGCGCGCAACACCGCACAGCATCGCAGCAGCGAGCACGCAAGGCCCACGGCCCAGGTGCTTGGCTGCGCGCACTATGGGCTTCGGCCTTCAACGTGTGGCTGGGTGCGGGTGTGTGGCCGTGTGCAAGTGTGGTCGATCAAGGCCCTTGGTCTTGGCCGATTACACTAATATAATAATTAGGTTATTATATTTTTGCACACACTCCAACATTCAGTTTTCCATCTAACCTAAACCTAATTCCCAAATTACGTTCTTCAGTTTTTCTCTCTGTGAAAAACTGTTCATCCCGAAAAGGAAAAATCTTGTGCGTTGTCTAAGCTACAATAATCAAGACGCATCTGAACGTGTCGGTGAACCAAGTAGAGGAACGACAAGTGGAGTTCTTTGTTTGTGTTCGTTGATACAATACTCGGGAAAACACGCTTCGAATGTAAGTTTGCTTAAACTGTGCTTTATACATGTTTCATGGCTTTGACGATGTTCCGCACATGTTATGTATGTTTAACTGTATTCCCCTACATCTATATGTATTAGTCATTCAGTAACACCAATAAACTTGGAGAATAAAAAGAAAGGTAATTTATTTTTAATTTTTTGAATCATACTCTTGCGTATGGACGACATTTCTCCGGACAGTTGCAGTGACGAAAACTTGCAATTCTTATATTCAGGCGTTAAGAGCAACAATAGTAGATAAACAAAATAACAAGTCATGGGAACTATGTGGATTTTAGGCTAATAGGAACGGATCTCCATGGCATCCACGACATCAAACAAACTACGCATAATCCCTCTAGAATTCCAGGCCACAATAGTTAATGGATCAGTGGTTGGATGCGCATCTGCAAACTTCGGATACACCTTCTTAGTGATTGGGCTCACCTTATCCATAAACGCCCATTCTAGAAAACTGAATAGATTCTCTTTCCTTGCCTTCAGGTTTACCTTTGCAAGGAAAGAAATCCGACCTTCCACATCTTTTTCCTGGACATAATGGGCCCTTATCTCCACCTGAGGGGAGTTGCCTACTGACGTCGCCACCATGAGTCCGTTGGAAGATCTGGCAAACGTTGCGTTTAGGGGTTTTGCTGATAACGGCCAGATTCTCAGCGATTGGGGGAAAATTGTTACAGGATCCATCACAAATTCCAGCTCGGGTGGGACAAGATGGTAATCGTCGTTTAATGGTGCCTTATTCATCCACCACCGAACGAACGTCTCCAACACTTTGCTGAGGGAAGCCAGAACCTCCAAATCAGGTAGATGAGCAGCTACATGGGGTTTATGATCACTAGGACCCATTACCATCTCTTGATAAGCTGGTCGAACCAAATGAGTTGCGAGGATGAAGGACCGGATCTGCTTCCTTGAAACATCCATGTACCCACCGAAAGGCATTTTTACGTAATAAGCCTGCAGGTTGTAATAGAATTTCGGGTAGGTGGGAATAGGCGGATTCCTGCAGACATAGCTTCGGGTAGATGGATAGGCGGATCCTGGATGATCAACAAGGGCGAATACGGGTGATGGTAGCTCCAAGGGGAAAGGTTGAAAAGGCAGACTGAACTTAGGGTTTGGCTTGAAGCACTGGTTCATCAGTTTGAGGACTTCCTGGGGGGGCTGCAGCTCCAGGAAAACGGAATCTTCATCTGAATCAGGGTACATTAGCCATTTAGGTGGCGATCTGGGCAATCTTTTTAACAAGAGGGGCTGACCCTCAAGTGGTTCGTCTTCTTGTCGAGAGTCAAGGAGAACCGGACTAATACAGAGTTCGTCTTCGAGAACCGGACTAATACAGAGTTCGTCTTCTAGCACTTAGCCTGGCGACGAGGGGAGGGGCAGCTCAAGTACTCCGTCTTCTTCATTTGAATCAAGGCGGATCGGACTATCAAAGGTTTCTTCTCTTCCTCCTCCTCCTTCTAATTCTGATTCAACTTCTTCTAATTCCCACTCAAGTTCTTCTAGGCAAGTATTAGGTTCAGTACAAGGCGGCATGTTTAACAGGGAGGGATGAGTTAGTGAGTTGTGAGTGGTGACAAGGTTAAAGGCGGGCGGCGGGAAGGTGGAAGGTTGGTGGTGGGAGTGGTAAGAGTGATGGGGAAACTGGGAACCGAAAGGAACCAATAAGACCATAAGGCATAAGCCAATGACACCCTATGCAGACAATTAAAAAACCCTTAATACCAAATTTATGTAGAACACACTTGATATATTAAAACCACATCACATATAAATAATAGTATACGATTTCTTATTAAAACATACTACAAGTAATTAACGTCCGTGAATATCACGTGCGACCGAAAGGTGAACAATAAACCAATAAGGCCATGAGGCATAAGCCAATGAGACCCTATGTTGACTATTAAAAAACCCTTAATACCAAATTTATGTAGAACACAGTTGATATATTAAAACCACATCACATATAAACAACTATACGAATTCTTATTAAAACGTACAACATGTAATTAACACCCGTGAATATTACGTGAGACCGAAAGGTGAACAATAAACCAGTAAGAGCATGATTGTAGACCTGGAAAAATTGACCCGGACTCGAAAAACCGACCCGATTGACCCGATCTGTAACCCGAAATTGATCCGAAGCAACGACCCAAAATTAACCCGAAACCCGAATAGACCCGACTCGAAATCGAAACCGACTCATAAGAGATTTCACTTGAAATGACCCGATACCCGAACGACCCGAACAGAAGTACCCGAACCGATCTTCACCAGAAACCGAATTAACCTGTTCCGAAAATAACTGTAAATTTTAAATCAACCCGAACCGATCCGAACCGATCCGAACCGAAAAACAACTACAATTTCCCAAACCATAAAACACAAAAGAGTATAAATTAATAAAACAAAAATAAAAAAATAAAAATAATAATAATAATAATAATAATAATTATAATATATATATATATATATATATATATATATATATATATATATATATATATATATATATAAGCTCTATTTATAATATATATACATATGTATATATATACATATGTATATATATATATATATATATAGAGCTTATTATTATTATTATTATTATATTATTATTATTATTACTATTATTATTATAATTATTATTTTTTTATTTTTGTTTTATTAATTTATACTCTTTTGTGTTATAGGAAAAAGGTTTCAATATTATGATAGTGTCAATGTATAAAAACACAGAATAATGATATGTTAGTTTAGTAATTCTTATCTTCTTATTGGCTCATATAAATAAAGATCATTCAACAAATGATACGAAATAATGGAAATAAAACCAACATTAGCACATGGTAAAATAGATTTAAAAATCATATCTTTAAAAATTCAAGACTTCCATTTTAACTTATCGTGTAAAAATTGATAACTAACTAGGCAAATGGCCAAAGTCATAGGCAATGGTCTATTCTAACTAGCTTATATCAAAATATTATGTCCAAAATCTACACTGGAGTAATTAGGGAGTATTATATTTGTACATGTCTCAAGTCTCGTTTTCTCGACCGTAAATTAATAGTACAACTAGGATTAGAATCGCTTATTTTATCACTTGTAAAAATTTGTAAATGTAACCTTTAAATTACGGAGTATTGTTTACTATAACTATCATACCATAAACCATTAAACTTCGAACCGTATACGCTTAAGTCTAAACCCTTAATTTTTTTGTAATAATAATAACATCATAAACAATAATAATAATGTAAGACCGCCAAAACTAAAGAGAAATAACCTGATCAAAACTCGAAACCTAAAAAATCTGATCCAACCCGAAAAACTCGATCTAACCCGAAAAACCCGATATAACCCGAATAACCCGAAAACCTGATCCGACATGAACCGATCTGATACGACCCGATCCGATATTGACCCGAAAGTTTGACCCGAACCAGACCCGACCAAATTATTACCCGAAACCCCAAATTTCCCCGACCATACCTGAAACCTGATCCGATATGAACCGATCTGATACGACCCGATCCGATATTGACCAGAAATTTTATCCTGAACCAGACCCGACCCAATTATTAAAAACCGAAGTAACCCGAAACCCGAAATTGACTTGACCCATACCGACACCGACCCGGGGAAAGTTACCCAAAATGACCTGACCCGAATCCGATCCATACGACCCGTTTGCCAGGTCTAACTGTCCATGCGGCATAAGCCAATGAGACCCTATGTTGACAATAAAGAAACCCTTAATACCAAATTTATGTAGAACACACTTGATATATTAAAACCACATCACATATAAACACACACTATACAAATTCTTATTAAAACATACTACATGTAATTAACATATTGTAAATTACTCCGTCCGTCTCTTTTTGTTCTTTACGTTTTCCTTTTTGGGTTTCCCAAAATGTTCTTTACATTTCCTTTTATATTATCACATAAATGCTTTAATATTCTATCAAAATTTGTGTCCAATTATTATTTTAACCAATAATTTCATTGAGTAATTTAATCTCTCCCAGTTTTCCATTTGGGACAATAATTTTTCTCATTTCCCCAATATCGGGATTTTGATAAAAGTGAAAACATTATAAATAAACGTAATTTATCTTATATAGAAGAATCTCAATGCATATTACTTAATCGTTAAAACGCGTGCAAAATACAAAACGTAAAGAACAAAAAGAGACGGAGGGAGTATAGCCAAATACTATGCTTTATAATTAAAGTAACTACTGTTCCTTACATGAATGAACATTTATTGTGGCCTAATGGTCGTGTTAGGTTATGATACATATAAACGAATATAAATCATACGGAAATAACCATAAATGCCAGGATTCCAAATTAATTGCCACATAACATTAGCATAATTCAGATGCATACACTTTGTAGCGTGCCCTCCCTAGCTACACCCGAGCCGAACAAGAACAGGTCTTTAGGACTCCAAGTGTCGTCCCTCCGTAGAAAGTCCACAGCACGTCTGGATCCGCCTTATGATTGACCAACTAGAATCGCCCTCAAGGTACTAGTAATATTCGGCTATTATAGGGCAAATATATGACTGAATTTTTTCTCTCAAAAACTCACTTTGAATACTTGAAACTTGCGTAAAAATTGTGAACTAGGATCACATATTTATAGGGGTATGGAAAACAAATTGGAATCCTACTAGGAAACTAATTAGCTTAATTAGAATTTTATTAAAACTCTTATTAACTAATTTATCTTATTAGGATTAGGAAATCAATCATTAATCGAATCCTACTTGACTTAGGATTTGGATCGGACACAAACACACACACACGAGCATGGCCCTTGCGGGCGCTCAGCCCATGCAAGCCTTGCGGCCCACGCGAGCCTCGCAGCCCACGCGAGCAGCCATGCTCGCAGCCCATTGCACGCGGAGCCATGCTGGCAGCCTTGGCCTGGCCTTGCGCTGGGCCTGGCGTGGCCTTGGTTGTCTTGTGTGGCGCGCTGGCTTGCTGGACGCGGGCCTGGCTTCGTGCTGGGCCTTCGTCTAGCAAGTCTCGTCCGATGCTAATTCGTACGACGCGCTTCCGATTAATATCCCGATTCCGGAATTCATTCCGATACGAATAATATTTAACATTTCCGATTCCGGAATTAATTTCCGTTTCGAACAAATATTTAATATTTCCGTTTCTGGAATAATTTTCCGATTCCAATAATATTTCCGATTCGGACAATATTTCCGTTTCCGGCAATATTCCAGATTCCGGCAATATTTCCATTTCCGATAATATTTTCCGATACGTACCATGTTTCCGTTTCCGACAACATCTATGACTTGGAAAATATTTATATTTCCGATACCATCCATATTTCCGTTTCCGGCAATATCATCGTTTCCAGAGTATTCATTATTTGCCTTTGACGATCTCAGCTCCCACTGAAACCAAGATCCGTCGATTCCGAATATCCATAGATGGAGTATTTAGTTCCATTAAATACTTGATCCGTTTACGTACTATTTGTGTGACCCTACGGGTTCAGTCAAGAGTTAGTTGTGGATTAATATCATTAATCCACTTGAACTGAAGCGGCCTCTAGCTAGGCATACAGTTCACTTGATCTCACTGAATTATTAACTTGTTAATTAATACTAAACCGCATTTATTAGACTTACCATTAAATGCATACTTGGACCAAGGGCATTATTTCCTTCAGTCTCCCACTTGTCCTTAGGGACAAGTGTGTATTTCCTAATTCCTTTGTCACTCGATGCTTGCTCTTGAACATAAGGTAAGAGTTGTCATCCTTATTATGTCCAGAGGTGTTTCTCTGTTTCAGAGTTCAACTGATCAAATAAAATGATAATCATAGCCTATGATTCATCCGAGCACGACCATGCATTTTACAGTTTCTAGCTCTCCGAGTGGCCTTGTACAACTTTTAAGCATCTCATCCCGATTTATGGGAGCACAATCCCAATCTTGCGATCTTGAGATTAGACTTCGTTTGATAGGTGATTACCTGAGCGTTGCCTTTATAGCCTCCTTTTACGGTGCGACGGTTGACAACGTCAAAGTAAGCAGTTCTCAAACAAGTAATCTCAAACCACTCAGGTATTGAGGATTTAGTGTCTAATAATTTTAATGAAATTTACTTATGACAGATATTCTTCTCTTACAGTAAAGTTTCATAGGTCTGTCCGATACTAGTCTTCCCAAATTAAGTATCTATGCAAATTATTACGACATTGCCATGTCCACATAGTTCAAGAAACAGAACGACTAGTCATCTTGCATTCTAGTCGTCTAACGTTTTCTATGCGTCCATCTTTATAGAAAACTCCGAACAGGGACCATTTTCAACTTTTGACATTCAAGTTCACTTGATTGACATTTCCTAGTCACAAGACTGGTCCTGACAGTTTATCTTGAATATATCGTCAAATTGAAGGGACTCATCATTTAATAAACCACAAATTAAATGGAAAATGAATTCAATTTAATTATGTGAATGGTTAACCAATGATGTTTTACAAAGTATTAAACTCTAAAACTTTAAAATATTAAACTAGGACATCAAAGACAATCTCCAATTTGCTTGATTCCCATTGCCGCAGTGTGCGAGTTGTGCTTCGCTTGTGGCAGAGGTTTAGTCAATGGATCTGAGATGTTGTCATCAGTTCCAATCTTGCTTATCTCGACTTCTTTTCTTTCAACGAACTCTCGTAGAAGGTGAAATCTACGAAGTACATGCTTGACTCTTTGGTGGTGTCTAGGCTCCTTTGCCTGTGCAATAGCTCCATTATTATCACAATACAGAGCTATTGGTCCAATAATGGAGGGGACTACACCAAGTTCACCTATGAACTTCCTTATCCATATAGCTTCCTTTGCTGCTTCATGTGCAGCAATGTACTCCGCTTCACTTGTAGAATCCGCAATGGTGCTTTGCTTAGCACTTTTCCAGCTTACTGCACCTCCGTTGAGGCAGAAGACAAACCCAGATTGTGATCTGAAATCATCTTTGTTGGTTTGGAAACTTGCGTCCGTATAGCCTTTAACAATTAATTCATCATCTCCACCATAGACCAGGAAATCATCTTTGTGCCTTTTCAGGTACTTCAGAATGTTCTTGGCAGCAGTCCAATGTGCCTCTCCTGGGTCCGACTGGTATCTGCTCGTAGCACTGAGTGCATATGCAACATCCGGGCGTGTACATATCATAGCATACATTATTGAACCAATCAATGATGCATATGGAATCCCATTCATTCGTCTACGCTCATCAAGTGTTTTTGGGCACTGAGTCTTGCTTAGATTCATTCCATGAGATATGGGTAGGTAGCCTCGCTTTGAGTCTGCCATTTTGAACCCTTCGAGCACTTTATTGATATAAGTGCTCTGACTAAGTCCAATCATCCTTTTAGATCTATCTCTGTAAATCTTGATGCCAGTATGTACCGTGCTTCTCCTAGATCCTTCATCGAAAAACATTTCCCAAGCCAAATCTTGACAGAGTTCAACATAGGAATGTCATTTTCGATAAGTAATATGTCGTCGACATATAATACTAGAAAAGAAATTTCGCTCCAACTGACCTTCTTGTATACACAAGATTCGTCTGCGTTCTTGATGAAACCAAAGTCATTGACTGCTTCATCAAAACGTATATTCTAGCTCCTTGATGCCTGCTTCAATCCGTAGATTGATTTCTTAAGCTTGCATACCTTTTTAGCATTCTTTGGATCCTCAAAACCCTCAGGCTGTGTCATAAACACAGTATCAGTTAAAACGCCGTTTAAGAAAGCGGTTTTGACATCCATCTTCCATATTTCGTAATCGTAATATGCAGCGATTGCTAACATTATCCGAATAGACTTTAGCATTGCAACTGGTGAAAAGGTTTCATCGTAATCCACATTGTGGACTTGCCTGTAACCTTTTGCAACCAATCTAGCTTTGAAAACTTCAAGTTTCCTATCCTTGTCCTTTTTCAGTTTGAAAACCCATTTGCTTCCTATGGCTTGGTAGCCATCGGGCAAATCGACCAAATCCCATATTTGGTTTTCAGACATGGAGTCTAATTCAAATTGCATGGCTTCTTGCCATTGCTTAGAGCTAGGGCTTGTCATAGCTTGTTTGTAAGTCGCAGGTTCATCACTTTCAAGTAATAGAACGTCATAGCTCTCGTTCGTCAAAATACCTAAGCACCTTTCCGGTTGAGATCTATATCTCTGCGATCTACGCGGGGTTACATTTCTAGATGGACCTTGATTCTCACCAGATTCTTCTAAAGAACTCTGAGTTTCAACCTGAATGTCATCTTGAGCATTCTCTAGAGTTTGTTGTTCGACTTGAATTTCTTCGAGGTCTACTTTTCTCCCACTTGTCATTTTGGCAATGTGATCCTTTTCCAAAAAGATACCATCTCGAGCAACAAACACCTTGTTCTCAGATGTATTGTAGAAGTATTACCCCTTTGTTTCCTTTGGATAGCCCACAAGGATACATTTGTCAGATTTTGGACGAAGTTTGTCTGAAATTAATCGTTTGACGTATACTTCACATCCCCAAATCTTATGAAAATACACATTTGGAGGCTTTCCAAACCATAACTCATATGGAGTCTTTTCAACCGCTTTAGACGAAGCTCTATTTATAGTGAGTGCATCTGTATTTAGTGCATGTCCCCAAAATTCTATTGGAAGTTCGGCCTGACCCATCATTGATCTAACCATGTCTAGCAAGGTTCTATTCCTCCGTTCCGACACACCGTTCCATTGTGATGTTCCAGGAGGAGTCAATTCTGCTAGAATTCCACATTCTTTCAGATGGTCATCAAATTCATAGCTCAGATATTCACCGCCTCTATCAGACCGCAGTGCCTTAATCTTCTTGCCTAATTGATTCTCTACTTCACTCTGAAATTCCTTTAATTTGTCAAAGGATTCAGACTAATGCGTCATTAGGTAGACATAACCATATCTACTGAAGTCATCAGTGAAAGTGATAAAGTAGCTGAAACCACCTCTAGCATTTGTACTCATTGGTCCACATACATCTGTATGGATCAAACCCAATAGTTCAGTTGCTCTTTCTCCAACTTTAGAGAAAGGTTGCTTTGTCATTTCGCCAAGTAAACATGATTCGCACTTACCATAATCCTCTAAGTCAAATGGTTCTAGAATTCCTTCCTTTTGAAGTCTTTCTATTGATATGTCGCTCTTAACCTAGGATTTTATGTTAGTTTTTATACTTTTTTATAGTTTTTATATCTTTTTGTATGAATTTTATAAGTTTCGTTCCATCTTATGCTTTATAGGTGATTATGATGAAAAGTGATGGAAAACAAGTAGAATCAAGCAAAAACAGGGCTTGTGCGATCGAGTGATGGTTTGTGCGCCCGAACAGAGGAGTGCAAATGGGCATAAGGAATATCCAGTTCTGTGAGGTCGAACGTGCTCTGTTGTTCGGTCGCACAGAATGAGTTTTTGAAGGCAGAATGTCTCAAATTTGGAAAGCGACCACACAAGTATTCTACTCGACAACACAACATTTGTGCGATCGAACGTGCTCCGTTGTTCGGTCGCACATGATTGATTTTTGGAGGCAGAATGTCTCCAATTTGGGATGCGACCGCACAGGGTTCTCTACTCGACCGCACAAGAATTGTGCGCCCACACAAGTCCTTTCGTTCGAGCGAATCATACTATAGAGGAGATATGAGCCAAAGAAACCCCATTCGACCGAACAGGGTTCCTCGTTCGGTCACACATGACAAAGGAAGTGTTCTTCGCTGCCTTCGCTCGCACAGGTCCCAGTGTTTGCTCGAACGGTTCTTTTACGTTCGGTCGCACAAAGGGTCTGTGCGACCGAATGGCTGCGGGGGCTGCTCTTATTCGAATTTTGGCTTCTATTTGGGGAAACTTATAAATGGATTTTTCGTTTATTTTGTTAAGTGTAGAATTTTAGTTGACAATTTTAGATTCTCAAAGTTAGTTTTTCAGCATTTCTAGAGAGAGAAACTCTCCTCCATTGAAGCATCAATTTGTAATTCTCAA
Source organism: Spinacia oleracea (assembly GCF_020520425.1). Lineage (NCBI taxonomy): Eukaryota > Viridiplantae > Streptophyta > Magnoliopsida > Caryophyllales > Amaranthaceae > Spinacia > Spinacia oleracea. Next base: position 112,222,222 of record NC_079491.1, on the reverse strand, counting down.
AACTCTTCTTCCAATTTTATGCAATTCAATTCAATTTCTTAATTCTTGCCTTTGTTGTGATTGTTGATTGTTCTTTAATTCCTTTAATTCTTGAATTCTTCTTGATTTTACTTTAGTTACTTTGATCCTTAATTCTCTTGTTGATTGTTCAATTGATTGTTTTAGTCTTTCATTCTCTCTTCCTAATCCTTCAATTTCATGCTTGCTAGTTTAGAATTAATGGATTTCTTGATTTCTAGAATGGCTAGTGAGTAGATTTAGGTTAGGGAAAGGGGAGAATCTAGGGGCTTAATTATGGGAACTTGATGATTTGATTGATGATTTATTGATGAGATTAAATTGATTTAGTGCTAGGATTTTCCATGATCAATTGAGTAGTAGTTGCAAATGCTAGTTGATTGAATTAGATTGGAATGTATGATTTAGGTTTGGCAAAACATTAATTGTGAGCCTAATTCATGCAAGTGAATGATAGTTCCTATTATATGCAAGCTAATCTACCTTAGGACTATGCAAAAGCTCTTCTATAGGCTAGGTTGCTTCGCGTGTTCTATCCGAGAGGTGGCGAGCACGTCATTTGGTTTCATTCCCCTATGTGCTATGTCTTTGCATCATTCATGATTACTAGATGGTAGTTCATTTCCCCCGATTTCCCTAGACTATCCCCAACTCCCTAACGTTTCCCTTTCTTGATTCAATCTAGTTTAATTGTTAGTTTAGCTTCATAGTGATAACTCAAATCAAATCTCTTGTTCGAATTAGCTTGACATTTAAACTCGAGAACCATCGTTTCTTTGGGACTATCCCTTTACTTGCCACTATAGTTCATATAGTTGATTAGTCTAGCGGTTCTATAAATTTTGTTTGATTGAGGCGTTGATCTTTCAACGACGGAAAAACGCCCTATCATCTATGCGTTTTATGTTTATATGGCCTAATCGACAATGCCACATATAGGTGATATCTGAATCATTCTTTTTGGCCTTTTTGGTATTTATGTTATAAACTTGTTTGTCGTGATCTAATAAATAAAGTCCATTGACTAACCTAGCAGATCCATAAAACACCTCTTTAAAATAAAACGAACAATTGTCTTTTATTAAAAAACTAAATCCCTTAGCATCTAGGCAAGAAACAGAAATGATGTTTTTAGTTAAACTTGGAACATGGAACATTCTTCCAGTTCCAAAACTAGCCCATAGGGCAACGACAAATAATAAGTTCCTACAGCTAATGCAGCAATCCGTGCTCCATTTCCCACTCTTAGGTCCACTTCACCCTTGCTTAACTTTCTACTTCTTCTTAAAGATGGAACGACTGTTCCGTTCTTCCGATCTTCCTTAAGATTCAAGCAATCTCTCTTCCAATGCCCCTTCTTCTTACAGTAGAAGCACTCGGATTCAGAAGTGGGTTGACTGACCTTCCTCTTTTCAGACTTGGCGCCAGTTTGCTTAGTCAGGCTGGCCTTCTTTCCACCTTTCTTAGCATTCCTCTTCTTTCCAGATTTCTTGAACTTACCCCCACGCACCATAAGTACATCTTGCTTATGACTTTTGAGCGTTTTTCAGCGATCTTCAGTATACCGTGAAACTCAGTGAGAGTTTTGTCCAGACTATTCATACTGTAGTTCAGTTTGAACTGATCATACCCGCTATGAAGAGAATGGAGAATGCTGTCTACTACAGCCATTCCCTGAGAGAATTGCTGATCCAGCCGACTCATATTCTCAATGAGTCCAATTATATTGAGAACATGTGGACTTACGGGCTCGCCTTTCTTAAGCTTGGTCTCAAGAATTTGCCTATGAGTCTCGAATCTTTCGACTCGAGCCAGATCTTGGAACATGTTCTTTAACTCACTGATGATCGTCAAAGCATCTTAGTTGATGAACGTTTTCTGTAGATCTGCACTCATGGTTGCAAGCATTAGACATTTCACATCCTTGTTGGCATCAATCCAACGATTGAGGGTTGCCTGAGTGACCCCGTCGCCCCGGCTTCGGGCATCGCCTCTTCCAGGACATACTCCTTTTCTTCTTGCATAAGACCTATTTTCAAGTTCCTTTGCCAGTCAAGGAAGTTTTTCCCGTTCAACTTCTCCTTTTCGAGAATTGACCGGATGTTGAATGAATTGTTGTTTGCCATAGTTAAAACTACAATTGAAAAAAAAATAACCAAGTAAATAACCTATTCACAGTTTCTCTTAGTAAACTCAAATTTTATCATGCATGCATAATTTAATGTTCATTAAGCATTTTATTCAATTTATGTATTCCGGCAGGTGTGAATGAAATGATTCCAAGACCCTAAACCCATTGAAGAATAAAGCACATTATGTATTTAGACTCAATTCTAAAATCTTTTAGGTAAGCAAAAGCCTTTTGCTAATATTCTAGAAACTACTCTTGGTTAATAGGTACGTCTAAGAACTTATTAGGTAAACCTATCAATTTTGCCACGACATAAAAGGACTCCTTACTTATATCGTTGAGTTTCACCAAAACTAACATGTACTCACAATTATTTTGTGTACCTTACCCCTTTAGGATCAATAAGTAACACCTCGCTGAGCGTAGAACTATTACTAGATTGATGTAAAGGTTATCCAAGTAAGTGTTATTTTGGCATGGCACCTTTTAACTCAAATTTTTAAAGTTTGGAACTTAAGTCTCTTACTATGTTGGTTAGATTTTAAGTGAACTAAAATCCTTAATCATGCAACATAATCAAGCCACAATCTCATGCATAATTTAAGACATATTTAAAGCAATAAATAACTAAAACATGCATAAGATATTAATGTGATCTAGTATGGCCCGACTTCATCTTGAAGCTTCAACTTCAAAGTCCGTCTTGAAAATGGATTGGAAACTCCGTCTTGAATTTCACCATGGGAGGCGCCATTTTCTTCAAATAGGATAAGCTATAATTCAACTAATTACAACTATTTGATGGTACGCAGACCATATTTAAAAGCAATAAAATTTGGTACTTTAGACCAATATTACATTCAAATTAATGGTACACTAACCATATTTTCTATCCTATTTGTGCCATACTAGTCACTTTCATTAACCTGCAAAACAGTACATATACAATATATACCATTCACCCATTCATTATCATGAATGACCCACATAGCTGGTTAGTAAAACACATGTTATGCATCACATAAATATTTGCAGCAATTAATCAAGGGCACCAATAATCTACCAATTATTCAGTCCTTATTAATTCTAATCAAGTTGTTTTAACCTTAAAGGATTGTAGACCTAATTAAGAGTTTATGACTAAAGGCTCCTATTTAAACCAATAACTTTATATGCTTTACTAATTTTAAACATAAAAATGTATTTCTAGTCTAACCGGAAACATACAAGTTTAATTAAAATTTAAAGCTCATATAAAATTATAATTGAATCCCCTTTTAATTTATTTTCAGTTGAATTAAACAATTAAATTTAAATTAATTCAAGGTTTTAATTTTAGTAAAATAATTAGTACAAATTAAAATTTATAATAATTATAATAATCAAAATTAAATTCCGAGAAAACAATTTAAAATATTAATTTTAAAGTTAATTAAAATCATTTTCGAACTGAAAATCTAAAATTAAAATCAAAACGTATCAATCGTAACAAGACGAGGCACTTGGGCTTGCGCCCAAGCCCTGTCGAGTGCACGAGGCAGCAGCGCCCCTCGACTGATCGCTCGGCATGCATGACTAGCAGCTGCCACGCGCAAACGCAGCAAGCCAAGCCACGCTTGCGCGCAGCCTGCTCGCCCGCTTCGCATCGCAGCAGCTGCCTGGCGAGGCATCGCTCCCTGCACGCGAGCCATCGCTCGTTGCGCGAGCCAGCGCTCGCTGGCGAGGCAGTACGCGATGTGGCGCAACACGCTCGCTGCCCACACGCGACTGCTCGCTCATGCCTTTCCTTGTCGCCCATCGCCCATCGCACAGCACAAATGCCTCGCGGGCGCGCCATGCTATGTTGCTCACTGCATTCGTACCGCACGGGCGACGAGCTCCCTTGCTCGTCGTCGCGTGCCCGCACTTTACAACACCCCTTAAGGATAACACGTAGCGTCCATTGCTTTGTGCGTGCAACTTTTATGAGCGAATTGCATAAAAATTAAAACTTTAATTTCAAAATTAATGACAAATTAATAAATCATATTAATTTCATAATTTTAGGGCGAAAATTCAAAAATTATTAATCAATTAATTTCCGATTGTCCTGGATTCAAATCTAGGTCATAAAAATTTAAAATTTATCATAAATTAACAATTTTTATGGTGGTTTTTAATCATGGATAACTAATTAAATCGTCAATTAATTATGAAAATCAAATCAAATTCTAAATTATTTGAATTTCAACAAATTAATTACAATTACAAATTAGGTTGTATAATTAACAAGCTTAGGCATTCAAATTTGTTAAACATATACAGTAGGTCAATCAAAAATTCAAGATTTAACAACAAGAATCGCAAATATTCAATTTAACATCTTAAAATTACAAAGTTTTGCGTTCGAAAAACTAAAACCTCCGAAAAGTCATAGTTAGGCTTCAAATTTGGGGATTCTGGATTCGGCCAAAAAACAATATTTTTGTCAAAATTTTAGAATGCCTTTTACATGCGGAATTGACACAAAAATCACTCAATTTCGTTGAGTAACGAAAAAACTGCCGAAAAACTACGTACATATAATTAAATAAACGCAATTTGCAATTAATTAACAATTACGAAAATTAATCACCCCTTTTAATTCTTTGCAAATTTGTAAAATTTAACCAAGTTAAGCAATTATTATGGAATTAATTAGAGGCTCGTGATACCACTGTTTGGTTATGATACATATAAACGAATATAAATCAGGCGGAAATAACCATAAATGCCAGGATTCCAAATTAATTGCCACATAACAATTAGCATAATTCATATACATACACTTTGTAGAGTGCCCTCTCTAGCTGCGCCCCAACCGAACAAGAACAAGTCTTTAGGACTCCAAGTGTCGTCCCTCCGTAGAAAGTCCACAGCACGTCCAGATCCGCCTTAAGATTGACCAACTAGAATCGCCCTCAAGGTACTAGTAATATTCGGCTATTATAGGGCAAATATATGACTGAATTTTTGCTCTCAAAAACTCACTTTGAATACTTGAAACTTGCGTACAAATTGTGAACTAGAATCACATATTTATAGGGGTATAAAAAACAAATTGGAATCCTACTAGGAAACTAATTAGCTTAATTAGAATTTTATTAAAACTCCTATTAACTAATTTATCTTATTAGGATTAGGAAATCAATCAATAATCGAATCCTACTTGACTTAGGATTTGGATCGGACACAAACACACACACACGAGCATGGCCCTTGCGGGCGCTCAGCCCATGCAAGCCTTGCGGCCCACGCGAGCAGCCATGCTCGCTGCCCATTGCGCGCACAGCCATGCTGGCAGCCTTGGCCTGCTGGGCTTGGCCTTGCGCTGGGCCTGGCGTGGCCTCGGTTGTCTTGTGTGGCGCGCTGGCTTGCTGGACGCGGGCCTGGCGTCGTGCTGGGCCTTCGTCTAGCAAGTCTCGTCCGATGTTAATTCGTACAACGCGCTTCCGATTAATTTCCCGATTCCGGAATTCATTTCCGATACGAACAATATTTAACATTTCCGATTCCGGAATTAATTTCCGTTTCGAACAAATATTTAATATTTCCGTTTCCGGAATTATTTTCCGATTCCAATAATATTTCCAATTCCAACAATATTTCCGTTTCCGGCAATATTTCAGATTCCGGCAATATTTCCATTTCCGATAATATTTTCCGATACGTACCATGTTTCCGTTTCCGAAAACATCTACGACTTGGATAATATTTATATTTCTGATACGATCCATATTTCCGTTTCCGTCAATATCATCGTTTCCGGAGTATTCATTATTTGCCTTTGACGATCTCAGCTCCCACTGAAACCAAGATCCGTCGATTCCGAATATCCATAGATGGAGTATTTAATGCCATTAAATACTTGATCCGTTTACGTACTATTTGTGTGACCCTAGGGATTCAGTCAAGAGTAAGCTGTGGATTAATATCATTAATCCATTTGAACTGAAGCGGCCTCTAGCTAGGCATACAGTTCACTTAATCTCACTGAATTATTAACTTTTTAATTAATACTGAACCGCATTTATTAGACTTACCATTAAATGCATACTTGGACCAAGCGCATTATTTTCTTCAGGTCGATGATATGCCAAACTACAATACCAATAACTTAAACACAACACAACTTAGGCTCGTAAGTCGTTTGTTGTTCAATTCCAGAGTAAATGGGAAGAACCTTTTACTTTGATGATACGAGCAAAAACATGTTTAAATGCATCAAAATATCTAATACTAAAAGACAATGACATCAGAAGAACGACGTGCGCATGTGCAACTACAAATCATAATGAACGGATACCCTAATAGTATAAATAATAAAAACTTGATTAAATAGCACAAGGACGAATGGTGGTGGAGTACAGGTAAAACCGGTGCGCCCAGTTTGATTTACGCCTGCTCAATGACAATTGTTCAAGATGGCCACGACGTTTCCCTTTGAGAACATATCTGTATATGAAATTTTCCCTTTTTGACAGAAATATTAGTGATTTGTCACCTATGGTAAAAATGTTTGTCCACTCTAGATGATCACAAGTCTGGAAAACGTTTACATTTATGAGTTCACGCCAAGAATATTGATCAGCTTGTTCTTCAACACTAGAGGTAAGCAGCCAAATAGAAAGAAAGTCATTACGGTAACTTGCAAGGCATATAGATTCGTAAAAAGAATTCCCCAAGTTACGGTCCCATCCAAAAATTCGGAACGGCCAATAACTATTGAACGTTTCCCGAACTTCTACAGGAAATCCAATGGTCACATTGGTTCCATTCTCAACATCGTAACGGATTATGTAAGGAAAATAAGAGGAAGAATTTTCAGCCAAATAATCCCCACCATCCGATATTAAGTAGACCCCATCTCGGCAAGGCAACATTTCCTCCAATAGCACACTTCTTCCTCTTGTGACAAAATTACTTCTTTTTAGAATGAACTTACCCTCTTTTAAAATATGCACATCATATCCAGTACCCCAACCATCAGAAACAGACTCATCACCATCATGATGGGTGAACAAAAGAAGCGTATAATCATATGGATGGTCGTTAAGTTCCATTCCAAAGGAATAGCCACATACTAAACTAGCTTGAGCACTTTCGTAATAAAAGAGTTCATGGGCTACCTTTTGCTCACCATGCCACTCAATGTACGTGAATGTTTTCATAGCCGGGTCGCACATAAACATCTTAGGCAATCCATCATCAATGTCTGTAATGCCTACCACCACACCATTTCTAGATGAAAGGAGGCGAACACAATGTGAATCCAGCCACATCATCGATTCACTTGGAATGGCAGAGTATGGGAGTCCTTCAGGAAGGAAACAGAACCATAAGTTTGTTTCCATTCCTCTAGCCCATGCAGCCTCTTGTATGATTAACGACTCCGATTCATTGTTGAGAGATTTTTTACATTGTTTTTCTTGGAAATAATTTTCAAATAAGAAACTGTGAAGGTCTTTGGAAGCAGTTGATAATCTTAGCAATGGTTTTACGAATAACCTTGCAAAAATCTCGTAAATCTCCTCTTGTATTGACATGTCTAATAGATAGTTAATTTGAAATTTAGAGGCAGTATTCTATAATTGAAATAAAATGAAATGGAATAGCTGAGCGATTGATATAAATTCCAATCAACCGCCAACCGTCATTCATAAATATACACTGTTCATAACTTTATATGAAGCGTTTTCGACTTAATTAACATGTATATGGATCTATTTTAAGTAGTATGAAAGTGGGATAGCTAATATAAAGCGAGATAGTGGTACGATACTAAAATAGTAAAACATGGTACTGAATTAATTAGCAATAGGGATGGCAACCACATCCGAATCCGAGGAAAAAAAGTTTGAATCTAAATCCGATTAAAAACATCTGAATCTGAATGGATATGGATCAGATATGGACTCTACAAAGACTCCGACCCGAATCCAACCCAAGTCCGAATCCGAGTCCAAATCCGACCTGAAATTATTTCAAAGTGTATTATTTTTCGTACATGACTTTTATAAAAAGGAAGTTCTCAATTTAATCTAATATATTTGATTAAAGGGCTTATATTTGTAATTTAATAATTTATTAGAAACTCATTAGATTTTGGTAAATGCGAAATAGGATTTCTAATTTATTTAAAAATTAAAAAAAATACAAGTTCTATGTAAGTAAAGTTAACGCGTGATTCAGATTTAGATATGGATTCGGATTTGGATATGGATGCAATTTTGGAGTCCGAATTTTAAATGGATACGGATATGGATACGGATATGGATATGGATATCGATATGGATGCAATTTTAGAGTCCAAATTTTAAATGGATTTGGATATTGATGCAATTTTGGAGTCCGAATTTTAAATGGATCGGATATGGAGTTACTACATCCGACCCGAGTCCGATCCATTTCCATTCCTAATTAGAAAGGGTATGGTATGGTATGGAAATTAATTAGAGAAATATATATTTTTTTAACTATAATAATATAAATTAGTAGTGGTTTGATGGTAAATTGATTAATCTAAACACGATAAGCGGTATCGTGTTAAGTAACTTCTAAATGTTGCACCTCTTCAAAATTAACCTATATATAGGACCGTATACATTATTTCCTATTTTAGTGTGTTTCCAGATAGCATAAGTTATACGAAGTATAAATTTTAGTTAAGACACATTCAGAAGTATGAACAATGATGTAGTAACCCAAATTGACTAAATTTCGAAAATATCGATGCCCAATGTAAAATTAAAATAAAACAGCCTTGAAAGAAAATAGTTACTTCTTTTGTGACCCATCCCGTATATTTGAGCCAACTACTTCATAAAGGTTTTTACATGTAGTAAATTAGCCCGCCCTAACAACATTTCAAAGACACATATATCTCCAAATTTCACCGCATTTTCTACGGCGAAGTTCTGAAACCCTTTCACCTCCTAGTGTGGGCCACACTTTCCTCCTCCGTTGAAACGTATAACAACATACCATTATTTACCTTTCTCTGAAAGGGTAACATTGTTTTCCTTGTCGGAGTTGTATTTTTTGATACAGTAAGTATGGTCGAGATACTGTAATCCAATAACAAATACTTAGTAAATAGTAGACAGCCATTTAGTATTTCAAGACCACGACATAAAAAAATACTTAGCATAAATAAAACCATATATGGCGTCCATTACCGCAATATCATTTACAAGATGTGTATGCTCAATAGTTATACTAAACATATCTCGTCTTGATTCTTGCATGAAGCATTTTCCCCTTTCTTCTTGATTTGTAATCCACTTCATCTTACCGTAAGGATCCTTTACACCTACGTTGAAGCTCCCTCTACTGTATTCAAATTCAATGGTATCCCCATTTTTAATGTCATTAGCATTGAGAAATTCTTGTCACCCTTCCTTGAAGAGTGCACGTTGTTGCGCATCTTTCTTATAGTGAACCACACATACTTCCCAGTCACGGCTCGTCGCCGATCTTCTAAGCTTAACAGAATCCTTAAGTTCTCCCACAATTTTATGTGCATTAGCCGGAACCCACTGTTTCCGACACAATAAGTGAAAAACAAGATAAGTAATCATCATATAATAACATATTAATTATTGATCTTACCATTTTTAATTATATTACCAGTAAAAATCTATCATATTTATTGGAGATGATGGTAAAACAATTCTCCATTGTAATTTCTGCAAATCAGAAAGGAAAATAATGTGAATCCGACAATATAATATTACCATAGCAGATGATGGTAGAAGACAATATTTAGTTGCGCAATCTTATGTGTCGGTGTTTAATTGGTACATATAGGTGTCACGTAGGTTATGTGTCATCAGACTAATTTTACTATCAATGTAATATTTTTAAGGGTTTGGGGTTTAGGGTTACGTAAAATACTCATGCATACTAACAACGTCGTATCCGTACTACCTCTTGTCTTCTTTTTATTATTGTACTAGATTTTAGCCCATGCGATGCACGAATTCCATTGAATTGTTAAGTTCAAATAAATCTCCTATATATACTAACTGCTATATTTATAAATTAGATAAGATTATCTTTTATTTTGGATTGAATTTCATTTTAGATTTTTTTTATTTTATTTATCAGAGTGTTTGATTTTGGATGAAATTATATATGTGTAATATTAACAATTAATTAATAAAAATATCTATGTGGCGCCTAATCATTCATCTACACGTGGCACTCGATTTTTTTAATTCAAAAATAATTTCAAAATATTATTTTTCATTGGCCGAAAGCATTAGATTTCCTAGTGTCGCTATAATATATTTTTTTAGTGTTTGATTTTAGAATGAATTTTATTTTAGATTAGTGTTTTATTTTGGGCGAATTTTATTTTAGATTAGTGTTTGATTTTGGATGAATTTTAGCTTAGATTTATTTTTTAATTGTTCGAGTTTTTGATTTTGGATGGAGTTGTATATATTACTAATTAATTAATCAAAATATCTACGTACGTGGCACCTAATTAATTATATACGTGGCACTTGATTTTTTTAATTCAAAAATAAATTAGAAATCTTATTTTTCATTGTCGAAACCAATAGTAATCCTAGGTGGCGCTCTAATATTTCAGCAAATATGCCTCATTTACATATATATATATAAGATTTTTAAAACAACTTATTCACATGACCTTCTCATGTCATAATTAACAATCGCATACTAAGTATATTAGATTTAGATTAAATAATTTATCGTAAACTTTGAAATTGGTTTAGGGTAATTATTGAATTGGAGTATTTGGTTGAACTCTTAACTTGGAGATTTTTTCAATAACCTATAACCAACATTACATAATCCGCCGTATTTCCACTACAAACTTCAAATAACTGACTCCACCGCCGCACATAGCTCCGCCGCCTCACCACATTAGTTTTCATCGGCCGGAAAATGGCTGATTCGAAGATGAAGTACGACCTTCCTTATATCCCAGACGATCTGATTTCCGATCATGTCCTTCCCCGACTTTCGGTAAGGTCCCTAATTCGATTCAAATCCGTTTGCAAAATTTGGTTACATGTAATTTCTAGCCCATCCTTTCTGAAATCCCATCTACTTGAGTCATTATCATATCGTATTTGTTTTTTTTAAGGGGTCATACGAGGAGAAATAATAGTTCGTCTCGGAGGACCGCCAATGAATGCTTTCGATTGAAAATTGACGAAGATAATAACATTGGTAATATTTTAGTTCAATTGGATGTTCAAAGGAAATTACAACTGGATCTTGAAATATTCCATTCTCGTTGTTTCGTAGGATCTTGTAATGGGTTGTTATTCTTATATGTTGATTGTGGTGTTTGGCTTAAAAAGAAATTTATCCTGTGAAACCCAACTACCAAAAGTTGTCGCGTTATTGAAACGCCGTGCGTTGATCACCTAACTAAATGTGGTTTTGGTTATGCATCTAATATTGATGATTATAAGATATTTTCTTCATTTCAATCTCTACAAAGAGATGAAGATACAACCCAACTTCAAGCTTTGGTATTTAAGGTTAGTAGTGGTAAATGGAATCAGGTACTTGAATTCCCATTTGATGTTGGATATTGTAACACGGGTTATGTTAAGGTTGTTTGTAGTGTTGATCATCTGTATTGGATTGTGGAAGCTTATCACATTATGAGTTTTGTTTGATGGATAATAAATTCAAAGAGGTGAAATTCCCGGCCGTTGAAAATATTAGGTTCAAGCTTTATGTTAGTGATGGGTGTTTGACTTTGTTTTCTTATCGTGTTGAACATGATGAGAGCAATTGCGATGACGACATATGGAGATTGGTGCAACCTCAATCTGGTAATTGCGATTCTTGGGTGAAGTGGTGCACGATCAATACACCTTCCCAAGTATTCTATCATTTTCACCAACCGGCAAATGTTTGGTACATCCTCGTTTTGGGGAGATAAAGGTGGTTGACCATGTTTTAGGTGATGTTGAACATGTCAAAGGTATCCCTTTTCACAATTTCTTGACATGTGGAAAGCCTTGTTTCACCCTTTTATCCCCTAAATGTTTAGAGCATGCATGAATGATTATGTGTAATCATATTTTGTAATATTGGCAAGATTTTTAGCCAATTTATGTTTAGAACTAAGTTTGTGAAATGGATTTGTGATCTAACGTTATACTCTTATGTTCAATTATATTTGGAATGCCTTATTATCGTTTATTTGGAATGCCTTACGATGGAGAGACTATGTTTTACCAAGTTCCTATTTATGATGATTGTGCTGGGTATATATTTTAGGAGTCATGTATCATTATGTATAACATACTAATCGTTAAAAAAATAAGATTAATGATTTTTCACTAATATGAAATGTCAACTTGTTATACTCCTGCCATTCCTAATTACTCGTTACTACTTGTTATACATCATGAGTTAATGGTTTAGGGTATGGTGTCTGGGGTGTGGGGTCTGGGGTAAAGGACAATTTTCGTCAGACTGTTTTTTTTAAACATGTGTAATAGGTTAAATAAGTTAAATATTTTAGTTTCCATTTCACATAAGAATGTCATGTCCTCAATGTGACACGGCTGAAATTTCGCATGTTGTGAAGACCTTTATCATTTTTCGTTCTCCTTAAACCATCTAAAACTACGCATATATTATTAATGAATTTCACGGAAAACGTATACACCAATCCCCTTCCAAAATGAAAGTACATCAAAATATGATACGTAAACACCATTCCTCTTCCAAAATGTAAGTCCATATTTCATATTTTAAAAAACGTAAGCATCGGTCATCTTCCATAATAAAAGTACATATTTCATAGTATACATCTTCATATTTTATAAAACGTGTACATATTTCATAATTATTAAAAATGATATCAAAAGGTGTATAACACAATCTAATGGATTTATGCGTGGAAGAAAGGTTAACTAAGAAAAATTACCAGGATATTGTATTCCAGTACTACCTTAGAGCACAAAGAACATATGTCCCGAACATCCACAAGCGTTGTTCACAACCCCTTCTTTCAAAATGGCACGAATCAATTATACATTTTTATTTTGTTTGGTGTTGTTTGGGATGGCATGCATGAATTGAAGTCCCTTTTATAATTTAAACTTTGGGAATACACATTGTTTAATGAGGCTTTGGCATTATCCAGAAAGTAAATATTCGTTTCCCTATAGCGTCCCTTCAAATATTCAATAACACACAATTTTTTTTTGAAAATTCGAAAAAAATGTATTCTAAATACACCAATTACATACTTCAATTCACAAAATAACAACGTACATGATACCACAAACGTATGAAATACGAAATGTAAGTCCTTGATTTTTAATGAGTGACATTTACGACGCTCATAATTTAGGCATTATTTGAGTCGATTTTATTCTATTTTTAATATTTTTAATCTTTATTTACCTTACTTTCTTAATTTGATTATTTATAGCTTATTTAGTGTTTTTAAATATTTTTTGTTAGTTTTTAGATCTTAATTCCCTAATTTATTTATTTTATTTGTTTTATAATTTTATAGTTTAATTATTTAGTTTTCAATTTAATTTTATAGTATAATTTTCTATTTCAATTTCAAATATTTATTTATTTATTTACTTATCAATATTATTTGTTTACATTTCTATTTCTTGTTTCCCTCCTAATCTCTAGTTATATTTGGTGTAGGTGCATGTTGTTCCTGCTGCTTGCTTCCTCCTGCCCCTTCCTATCCTACACCTCTTCACCTTCACCACTCCAAGCAGAAAAACAAATCCTCCATCGTTTCCATCCACCAATTTCACGCACCACCAAGCAACACTGCAATACCAGTGGCCTATCTCCTCCCCTACACCAATTTCACACCACAACATTATCTCGGTCCACCAATAAAACGCAACAACAAGACCAAATTAGCCCAAAATGTCAACAAAAATCATCCAAGAACAGACGTTGAAAAAATTAATAGTTCTGCAAATTAAATTGACACATTGAAGCGATAATTCAAAGAACTCTGGATTGTCGTAGTTCTTTTAATTTCATGAAAAAAGTAGTGGTAGTTTTGAAAACACTAAGAATTATAAGACACTATACACTAGTTTTCGATAACAAAACTGAAAACATAAAAGTAAAAATGGTACCAAACAAGGCTTTAGTTAAGTTAAGTACGTATTAAGATCATACAACAGTAACATCCTTGTATATCATAAAAGGAAAATTGCAACGAGTACTACAACACAAGTGGTAAATGATGGATCATTTGTCTAACCAGTGCTAATTTGTAGTAGCTACAAGCCTACCAAAGATATACGAAAGTAGATCATTTTTAAATTTCAAAACAACGTTATACAACCGAAATCGGGAGTGGTTAATGCATTGTCCACTTCATCTGCCCGCCCGTTCAAGCACTCAACGGTGCATAATTAATTCGAGGGTGATTTGAACCAAGCTCTTTGTTATGAAAATACACCCTGTGGAACAATACTTCACAATTTGGTGAGGCCTTCCGAAAGTGAAACAATTTCCTACACAATTTGAATTATTGCCATAATTGAATACTCTCACTGTGATCATTAACATCTCCCTCTATTAGACCAGGAGTAACATCGATTAACTACAAAACAAGCACATTTTGAAGAATGTTTTCAACACACTTCAGATGATCATTGTTATCCCCATTCATTGCCCACAATCTTAACCTCTCCAACCGACTCAACACACATTGAGGTACAATGCAGCTTCCACATGTAAAATCCAAACCTAGATTATGCAAATTACGGAACATCGACCAAATGCTATCACCACGTCCACTATAACTAAAGATATTCATTACATCAAGGTCATAACTTAAGTCTAGTGTATGAACATCTGAAATTCCTTTCAGAAATTCATACATTCGCCGGCTTTTGTATGTTTTTCCATCGTATCTTATTGGCCCTTTGTAATTCACTTGGATGAGTACGGAAAGAATACACTGCAAGAGTACCATATACACGTATTGATTTCAGGATTGGAGCGTTGATAGTCAACACAGTTGCCCTAGATGACCCATACAAAGATATATCCAGTACCTTCAATTTCGGACCGCCTACACATACTAGCACATCATCTGCTGACACAATGTGCAAGTATAAATTTTCCAAAATAGGGCAGAACTCAATTAGAGTAGCCAACAAAAGTCGGTCAAATTTTACAAAAAAAACAATCGAATTTTTTCAACTTAGTGAGAGATATATCAACAAAATGCAGTGGAAAGATGCAAAACATATTTCCCTTCAATTCAAGGTGCTCAAAGCTTTGGTTTTCAAAAACACAAGCAGGGACCTCAAACAACGGGTCCATAACGTTTCAGGATAGTGTATAAGTGTATTTACCTTCAGAGTAGACACATTATGAGAATACGCTAGACAAATCTACTCAGTAATTTTCGGTTTCAATAATTCGATGTCATCAACGTTGCCTAGCGCTGCGCAGGGAAGATCTATACTGAAGGTTTCTAATTTAGAGGTTCTTTGTCGGAAAAATATGTCTATTTTAGCAATAAAAGACGGTATTTAAAATTGGGAGGAACATCGAAAGATTAGGTGGCGATGTGAGGCCCAAAGGTGTTTCCAACTTTGGGCCAAGATGGAGGTTTTGGTGGCTGTTTTAAGTGGAAGCAGTGACAGTATGTCCACCAGAATAGCTTCTGGGAGAGAGCTCCGTCTATCAGCGCCATCGACGGGACCATCACACTCCTTCGACATTTTAGTCATGTTGGATTTGGAGGGGGGAAGTTTAGGGCTTTAGGCTAAGAGAGAGTTGGTGGACTGGTTAGGCGAGGAGTTGAGAGAGAGAGAGAGAGAGAGAGAGAGAGAGAGTGTTTCTAAATGTATAGGAACACAAGACGCACAATTTATTGGAAAACATATCCAATTTTGTGGCTAATAATACTTGATACCTAATCTGTAACAAACGTACATAGTATGAATCTTGTTGTTTGAAGTATGATTATTTATTTGTAAGCATCTAATTTCATTACATATTGTATAGTATTGCCAATCAAAGGATATATATGAATAAGGATATGAACAGGAAATAAAGTGAAATACAATAATATTAGGAATATGAATACGAAATTATTTTATACCATACTACTCCAAATCAATCAT